>NW_016814433.1:1063035-1064980 GCF_001698545.2 Rhinopithecus bieti | reverse complement strand
ATAAATAATAAATAAATAAATAAATGAAATGCAGTTTGGGTCCTTGGGGTCAAAGACAAACACAGCAGAATGTCATAGTTTCCTGGAGGCTCAGAGCTTTGGGAGGCCAGCTCACCTGTTCATTAGACCACATAGCTGTACCTCAGAATTCATAAGAGCCTTTCTGTCCTACTGATCCTGCCTTCATTTAAAATGTTGCTATTATTTCATCATGAGTATTTTGTATTAATTGGGGTTTTCAAATATCATTAAAATACTGCTTATCTTGATTACCGAGTTTTCAGTGCCCCTTGAATTTTGTGGGTGCCTCACTTGCCTCACCCCATTCCCGGTCCTGCAGAGATGGATGAATTCTTAGACACTGATGCTGTCTGCCCAAAAAGTGGATATCGAGTTTCAGGGCTGAGAGGCACCCAATCTATTAAGGGATCCCCTGCTTTCGTGCCTCCTACACATTGTGTCATTCAGTCAGACGAGACAAGCAAAGCTGACAGCCTTCCAGTCTGAGCTGAGGAGGTGGGAGGTGGAATTGTGCCCGGGAGCCATTTTCATTCCCAGTGCTGGGTCTGGTTTCTTTCCATAGCTGGAAAAGGCATTGTTAACTGTTCAGCGGAACAACCTTCTGGTTTATCATGCCCCAGCAGGACCCAGCCCTCTCTGAGGACCCTGCAGTCCAGAGAGCTGCCATCCTACCACCCCCTGAAAAACAGCCACCTGCAAACAGCCCCACAGGATCCCCAACTGGCCTACCCTCAGGTCTTAGTCCAGGGAACTGGCATTTATGCTCGCCGCCTTATGCCACATAGGCAGGCCGTATGTCTTAGAGGTTAAGAGCAGCCCTCGCCGAAATTCAAATCTTACTCATATGTGAGAGATTAAAAAAAAAATGGATCCCCTGGAAGTAGAGAGTAGAATGATAGTTACCAGAAGCTCGGAAGAGGAGTGAGGATGGCGGATAAAGAGGGGTTGGGTAATGGTACAAAAACACTGCTGGATAGAAGGATAAGGTCTAGTGTTCAACACTACAGCAGTGTCATTACAGTTGACAATAACTTACTGTATATTTCAAAATAGCTAGAGGAGTGGATTTGGAATGTTCCCAACACAAAGAAATGTAAATGTTTAAGGTGATGCATAGCCCAAATAACCTGATTTGATCATTACAAATGGTATGCATGAATCAAAATATCACATGTACCCCATAAATATGTACAATGATTATGTACCCATTAAAAATTTTTTTTTAATTCCACCTCTGCCACCTACTACCTGTGTGCCCCTGGTAACATTATGGTGAACTTTTTCAAGTTCCATTTCCCGTATGTAAAAAGGTCATGGAAATACCTGCTCCCAAGGCTTGTGAAAGGATCAAATGGAGGTGATGCCGTAAAGTGCTTGGCACAGTGCCTGACACATGCTTTGTTCTCTGCGCACATCCATCAACATACATGTCATTGACAGCACTAAAGAAAGTTACAGGCCAGGCACAGTGGCTTACGCCTGTAATCCCAGCAATTTGGGAAGCTGAGGTGGGTGGATCACCTGAAGTCAGGAATTTTAAGACCTAGCCTGGCCAACATGGCAAAACCCCATCTTTACAAAAATAGAAAAATTAGCCGGTCGCAGTGGCACACACCTATAATCCCAGCTACTCAGGAGGCTGAGGTGGGAGAATCACTTGAACCCAGGAGGCAGAGGTTGCAGTGAGCCGAGATCGCACCATTGCACTCCAGCCTGGGCAACAGAGCGAGACTCCATCTCAAAAAGAAGAAAAGAAAAGAGAAAATAAAGGAAAGAAGGAAGGAAGGGGGGGAGGGAGGGAGGGAGGGAGGGAGAGAGAGAGAGAGAGAGAAAGAAAGAGAGAGAGAGAAAGAAAGAAAAAGAAAGAAGAGAGAAAGAGAGGAAGGAAGGAAGGAAGGAAGGAAGGAAGGAAGGAAGGAAGGAA
>NW_016814433.1:1014036-1058727 GCF_001698545.2 Rhinopithecus bieti | reverse complement strand
GAAAGAGAGAAAGAGAGAAAGAGAGAAAGAGAGAAAGAGAGAAAGAAAGAAAGAAAGAAAGAAAGAAAGAAAGAAAGAAAGAAAGAAAGAAAGCAAGCAAGCAAGCAAGCAAGCAAGCAAGCAAGCTACAAGCCATAGGACGTGGGAGTGAAGAGGGTGATTGCTTTGCCATGAACTTGGGGGTCTCATGCCGGAGGCTGCACTGGAAGAATGAGAGGTCTTCAGTAGGGAGAAAAGCTGAGGTGACGTGCTAGGCTGTGGGAACACATCAGCATGTCAGGCCTTAGAGGACAAAGCAAAGCAGGGGAGCACAGGACAGGTGGAAGGACACCTGTTGAGTAGTTAGGAGGGCTAGGAGCCGAAGTGCGAAACTTAACGCTCTGTGCAAAGGAACTGGGCGTGTTGTGGGGAGCCACTGCTGTTTCTGGAGCAGTACGGTGGGGTAACATCACCTGTCTGGATGGAGGAGCCTGGAGGCCACTATCTCCTCCTACTTCCCAGCCTCACCTCTCTTCCTCTCTAGGTTGTGAACTCCTTAAAGGCAGGGACTGGTAAGATTTATCTCGTGGGTCCAGTGCCCGGCATGTGGCCTGGCTCAGTACTCAGTGAATGAATGGAGTCTGGCTTGCAGAAGACCTAAAGCTCCTCTTTCTCCATCCTTCTCTCCCCACAAGGATGAATGGAAATCAAGGGTGAAGAAGAAGGATGTTTCTTCTGTAAGGAAGAAGAGGCACGGTCTGGTTAGTTGGATTTCAGGACACTGGACTCATGTTTGTAGGGGCAGAGTTTTCAGTGGATGGAAAAGCTTCTCTTTCATGGTGGCCAGCTTGCTTCTGCTCTTTAAACCCTCTCTCCTGCACTGTAACGTGACAGTTAATTTTATGTGTCAATGGAACTGGGCCATGCTAGGCCACGGTGTGCCCAGATATTTGATCAAACACTATTCTGGGTGTTTCTGTTAATGACATTAACATTTACATCTGTACACCAAGTAATGCAGATTTCCCTCCCTGTAGTGCATGGGGCTTATCCAACCAGGTGGGTCTGGATAAAACAAAAAGGTGACCCTCCTCCAATTAAGAGAGGATTCCTCCTACCAGACTGCCTTCCACCTGGAGCTTTCTCTATCTTTGGACACAAAACTCAAGCATCAGCTCCTCCTGGGCCTTGAGCTTTCCAGCCTTCAGACTAGAGCTACACCATTGGCTCTCCTGGTTCTCAGATCTTCAAACTTGGACTGGAGCCACTTCTTCAACTTTCCAGGTTTCCAGCTTGCCAACTCACCCTGAAGACCTTGGGACTTGTCAGCATCCATAATCACAAAAGCCAATTCCTTATCATAAATCTTGACTTTTGTCCTCTGGAGAACCCCAACAAATATAAGTCGCCAGGCCCAGGGACACTGCCTAGGTCTGGAAGGGCAGGGAGAGGACAGCCAGGGACAAGTATGCCCTAGGCCTTAGAGAAAATGCTTTTTTTTTTTCTTTTTTCCCAAGACGGAGTCTCACTGTGTCATCCAGGCCAGAGTGCAGCGGCACAGTCTCGGCTCACTGCAACCTCCACCTCCCAGCTTGAAGCAATTCTGCCTCAGCCTCCTGAGTAACTGGGATTAAAGGCACCTGCCACTGCACCCAGCTAATTTTTGTATTTTTAGTAGAGACGGGGTTTCACCATGCTGGCCAGGCTGGTCTTGAACTCCTGACCTTAGGTGATCTGCATGCCTCGGCCTCCCAAAGTGCTGGGATTACAGATGTGAGCCACCGCGCCCAAATGTTCTTTCTCTTCCTCCCTAGATCCGTTCCCCCTCGTGTTAGCTTTTCCTTGCGTTGCAACAATAAGATTTAAGCTTTGGGTTTGAGCAGTAAGAGGTGAAATAGAAAAGTGTGAACCTCCTGGCCTTGGTCCTGAAGCTATTTAGGCTTAAGAAGAAAGAAGCTGTTCACAGGGTGCAACCAGTCCACTTGAATTCCACATCAAGATTTGAGCATCAAAACTTCAGCTATTTTTGAAAAGATTCCTTTGTCTCTGTGGCAGATGGTATTTTCCTACATGATGCAGCAACCTCTCTCCTATTACATGCCTCTCATACAATGTGGCTTCAACATTCCTCCAACTGAGAAGTGGGAACTCTGCTCCCTCTCCATGAAACTGGTCAGGCTTGGGATCGCCTCAACCACTAGAGCTCAGCAGAAGTGATGCTATGCACCTTCCAAGGCTAAGTCATAGAAAACACGGCACTTCCCCCTGGGTCACACTGTTTTAGGGACTCTTGCTCTGGAGAAGCCAACCATCATGCTATGAGGAAGCTCAAACTAGCCCACACAGAGAGACCACGCAGAGAGGAAGTGAGCACCCCAACCAACACCCAGCAGCAACCACACACATATGAGTGAATGAGCCTTCAGATGGCCTTGGGAACTTTTAAGGACAGAATGAAGCTCCTGGGTCCTCTGACTGTAACACCACCTCATAGCATGCCAATCTCACCATGACTCCATCACAGAGAAAAGTAAAGATGACAGGAGGAAGGAAGGAGTGAAGGAAGGAAATTGCAGGCAGTATTGCCGCCCGAAGCAGCTGTACATTAAAAAAAAAAAAAAAAAAATGTTCTTTGCTTTCTTAAAGAGTATTCACCCCCTACTTGCCCTCACCATTGTGTGAGGAATTAGCCCCTGTTAGCCCTAGTGAGAAGGTCAACTTGGTCAGACAGAAGCACCAGAGCTTGTAGGAAAGGTCTTTGTATTCTAATGGCTGTCCTCCAGTGCCAAAGCCAAGCAAGACAGGGAGTGCCGGCAGCCTGGCCCAGAGTGCTCCCCTGAAGGTTTGTGCACTGAGAAAGCCCTAGACACCAAGCCTAGAGCCCAGCAGGGACAAAAAAAACTATTGTTGGAACCTGAGAGCAAGGGTCGTAACAGAAGGACTGCAGCAGACGATCGAAAGCCAAGTCATCCGGAGACACAGGTCATGAAGCAGGTGGCAGGTGCCAGAGTGCGTGGTCTGAGGGAAGCAGCTTTGCCCACGTCTCCAGCAGCCCTGCTTTGACCAGTTTATGTAGCCATGCTGGTGAAGAAGCACCTGCCATGGGGCAAGTGGCATGAGCATGTGTTACCCTTGTCATCGCTTGATGTGTGACACAAGGAGGAATGACCCAGCAATGGGAGGCGTTTCTAGTTACATCAATGAGGAAGAGAGTGAGACATATCTGAGATATGGTCATGTTGGTTGACTGACCCTTCCTTCCTCCTTTTCAGCCATTTCCAGGGCCCCTTCCTCAGGAACTATCTCGCCCACCCCTTGTCTGCCTGGCTCAGACACCAGTAAGGAGACCAGCTGGGCAAGGTCATCCTTGACTGAAGCCACTCAGCTTAGCCCCCAGCTCAGACACTGGAGTAGATATTGGTCCATCTGACTGAGCTCACAGCCAAGCAAATGAAGACCTAGTCCTTGACTGCCCTGAATCTGACACCCTCCAGTTTGGCAAAGCTGGCAGGACCCACAGAAGCCTTGGCAGGTGCCGGCAAACAACCTGAGAGTCAGCCCATCGGGTGGAGTCAGAGCGCCTGCGCACATCCAGCTGGTGAGGGGAGGCCAAGGTGCTCACGGACAATTGGTGCTCATATCCAATTGATGGGGGGGATGGGTGACTGTACCTCCATGAACCCCACACCCACCTCTGCCCTGACTGGTGGTACTCAGCTGGTCCATCAAGGGAGGCTGCACTTGCTCATTCTGGATCTCTCCATGAAGGAAGTTTTTTCTGGATTTTCCTTGCCCTTCACCACTTCAGCTCAGACACTTTGTCATGCCTATGGGGTGCCCCGAAAAAGACTAACTTAGATACCCCTTAGTATGGGGTATCATTCCACTTCTTCCTGCAGAAGCCCAGTGCCAGAAAGCCCATCTCCAGGTTCTGGATTGATGGTAAAGGCAGAGTGTTGGCACGGGAGGCCCATCCCTAAGTCCTGGCTGACTGATGTATGCATACACCCACCTGAACACTCACCTACAGAGATACAGCAGCCAGCACTGGAACCCACCTGGCCTAGGAACAGCTGCATGGCCCAGTGAAGTCCACACCCGGTCTCACATCATGTCTTGGAGGCAGGAAAGGTGAAGGGCTATGTCAACTGAGCTCAGCTAGAGCTACGGTTCTCAGAACTCACTTTCTCTCGTGCTTCCAGGTGCAGGGTGGCCCCAAGAGAAATTTGCACAGGATTTGGGAAGCAGAAATGAAGCACCAGTCGTTGTTCTCGGAAGGTCAGTGAAAGGCATCAGGCAGTGTCACAGTTCACGCACCATGTCTCTCAACTGCTAGCTCACCTTTCTGGTGGGGAGCTGGTATGGGGAACACCTGAGCCATACGTCCTCCAGTTCCTTCTGGGTCTCCTCCTTCCATTTTTCCAGGTCTTGGGCTGTCCCGACCTGCAGGAGTCGAAAGACCCTGGAAGGGGGAAGTGGAATGGAGGAGACAGAGAATACACGAGAAATGGAGACAAGGACAAATAGCCTGATCAAGTCTCGTTTAATGCGGCGGTGCAATGCATTATATAGGCTGCAGGGAAGAGTGAAGGGTCAGAGCAGGCGGGGAGGAAATAATGAGAACGTCACCAGGCGCATGCTCGGTAGACTTAGTCTTTCCCGGGCATGGGAGGTTAACTAAGCGCTGGCGGGAAACGTTCGCGTGCGCGGGTAAAGTTGATGATGAAGAACCAGGAAGTGCGCCATCTCGTCTCCACAATGCGGAGCTTAAGCAACAGAGGCCGCGGCAATTTCCGGGCCTCACGGCTCCGGACATTGGGCCAGGTATATGGTCAGCTCTGCAATAAAGGATGCCAGCTTCTCCTTTAAGTCACCTGTGTCGACAAGATTAGAGGCAATGAGGAACAGACATAGGTTCTGATTGTCCTTATGGGATCCAGTCAATTGTATTCTGGTAACTGTTTAGCAACCAGCTCACCAGGTATAGTTTCAACTGTGTGACCCAGGTCGTTTATGTGAATAAGCAAGACAAAAGTGAAACAATGAAGAGGTATGTTAGCACTTCACTTGTTCATCAATGTTGTAAGCTGCTTCTTTGTTAAACTGAAAAATAGTTCTGAATCCCAAAAGACTACTTCCTTTATTCACAATGTAACTGCTACACATGTGACAAATTTTTAAGTTTAATTTGCTTTGTTAACATTTTCTTCATCACCTTCTTAAGTCTAGATAATCAGCAAAATAATAAATCAAACTCTGATCTGCAGTGTTTGCCAATTTCTGTGGTGTAAACAACCCTCTCTGGGGCTACTTTAAAGCTATCAACATGATATCATTAAACATTGTATGGCATTTCCAACATTTCTGTCTCTTATACAGATATAATAGACATGAATAACCTCCAGAGCATAGGTAATAACAAGACATAACAAAATGATTAGGAAGGAATGAGTCTTGACTATTAGATTTGTTTTAATGTAATTTATTTAATTGGATCTTTATATAGTTTAATTTTTTCTTAAGACAGAGTCTTGCTCTGTTGCTCAGGCTGGAGTACAGTGGTGCGACCTCGTTTCACTGCAACCTCCACCTCCCAGGTTCAAGCAATTCTCATGCCTCAGCTTCCCAAGTAGCTGGGATGACAGGCGGCCACCACCACGCCTGGCTAATTTTTTCCATTTTAGTAGAGATAGGGTTTCACCATGTTGGCCAGGCTGGTCTCAAACTCCTGACCTCAAGTGATCCACCCACCTCAGCCTCCCACAGTACTGGAAGCCACCACACCCAGCTTTTTAATTTTTTAATAATGGCTGTGTTTAACAGCCTGATCACAAAATTCCTAAAAATTTAATAATCAGCTCTTGCAAGTTGGTACAAGCCAGCTCTGGTTGAAGTGTCTTCATGGTTTCCGGTTTGTGCTTGCTCTCCCCAGGTTCACATCCAGCCTCTCCTTCCAGCAGCTTTGTTGAACTATAGCGACCTCAGACCCGAGATCAGACACGGAAGCAGCAACCTCACACAGAGGTATGAACCTGCTCCTACAGTTACATCACTTATACTTCCTATAAAGCATCCCTTATTCTATGAAACTCAATATGTTCCTGCTTCTATGTTCGAACTCTAACTGATACAGAAATAAAAGGATTTCTTGAGTCCAAAAAGGATGCTGGCCTCCCCAGTAGTAGGCTCCAGAGGTCTGTTTCCATTTCTCAGTAATGCAAGCTCGCAGTCATCTTCTAAGCTGCTCCTAAATCACACACATCAACATAAATGTGCACACCCTCCCTATGGACGTGGGATGGCAGCATGCAGAATCAGGGCTTGGACCACTAATCCCAGCCTGGTGGGACAGCCAGAGTGATAGAGTCAGGATTCATCTAAGAAGGGCCCTGAGGGGCTGTCCCAGCAGCACGGTTGATAAGGCCTCAGGTGAGTAGACTTGAAGGAACCACTAGAATATCTCAGCATGTATGGGACATAGCCACAAACCCTAGTAGCCACTAGTCAGAGTAAAAGGCCTGTCCTTTGCGAGCACTTGCTCACTCATTCATTCATTCATTCACACATTGCCTATTCTATGCCAAGTCCTACACTGAACTCTGGAGCACGGTGATGAAAACAGAGGCTTTCTACATAGAATGTTTATTCGCTTAAACAAAAATATCAACTGACATCCATGTTGAAACTATACCTGGTGAGCTGGTTGCTAAACAGATACCAGAACATTATTGACGGGATCCCATAAGAACAATCAGAACCTATGTTTGTTCCTCACTGCCTCCAATCTTGTTGATACAGGTGACTTGAAGGAGAAGCTGGCATCCTTTATTGCAGAGTTGACCATATACCTGGCCCAAGACCTGGAAAAATGGAAGGAGGAGACCCAGAAGGAACTGGAGGACGTATGGCTCAGGTGTTCCCCATACCAGCTCCCCACCAGAAAGGTGAGCTAGCAGTTGAGAGACATGGTGCGTAAACTGTGACACTGCCTGGTGCCTTTCACTGACTTTCTGGGAGTAACGGCTGGTGCTTCATTTCTGTTTCCCGAATTCTGTGCAAAATTCTCTTGGGGCCACCCTGAAATTGGAAGCATGAGACAAAGTGAGTTCTGAGAACCGTAGCTCTAGCTGAGCTCAGTTGACATAGCCCTTCACCTTTCCTGCCTCCAAGACATGATGTGAGACTCGGTGTGGACTTCATTGGGTCATGCAGCTGTTCCTAGGCCAGGTGGGTTCCAGTGCTGGCTGCCTATAATGTGGTACCTGTGATAGACTCTGGAACAGAAAGGGGGCATGGGTAGAAAGACTGGTGAAATCTGAAGAAAGACTGTAGTTTAGTCAGTAATATTGTACCAAAGTTAATCTCTTAGTTTTGACATAAGTACCATGGTGATGTAACATGTTAACATCAGAGGAAGCTGGGTGAAGAAAATACAGAAACTATCTATCTTTGTGACTTTATGCAAATCCAGAATTATTTTTTTTTTTAAATAATGTTATTTTAGGCCGGGCGTGGTGGTTCACACCTATAGTCCCAGCACTTTGAGAGGCCGAGGCCGGTGAATCACAAGGTCAGGGGATGGAGACCATCCTGGCTAACACAGTGAAACCCCTTCTCCACTAAAAATACAAAAAATTAGCCGGATGTGGTGGCGGGCGCCTGTAGTCCCAGCTACTCAGGAGGCTGAGGTAGGAGAATGGCGTGAACCCGGCAGGCGGAGCTTGCAGTGAGCCGAGATCGCACCACTGCACTCCAGCCTGGGCGACAGGTGAGACTCCATCTCAAAAAAAAAAAAAAGTTAGTTTAAAATGTTAAAAAGCAGGGAGAGAATCCCCAGTTCCCCACCAAGGCCAGGGACAATCACATGGGAAATAGGCAAAAGCTAAGGAATGAGGTGTGAGGACTGAACTATTCACCAGAACTTGAGGAGAAACCAAGCCCAAAGCCTGAAGAAAGACTTAGAAACAAAGATTTGAGGCCCGGCACGGTGGCTCACGCCTGTAATCCCAGCACTTTGGGAGGCCGAGGCGGACGGATCACCTAAGATCGGGAGTTCGAGACCAGCCTGACCAACATGATGAAGCCGTCTCTGCTAAAAATACAAAATTAGCCGGGCGTGGCGGCGCATGCCCGTAATCCCAGCTACTCGGAAGGCTGAGGCAGGAGAATCGCTTGAACCTGGGAGGCGGAAGTTGCTGTGAGCCAAGATCGCGCCATTGCACTCTAGCCTGGGCAACAAGAGGGAACTCCATCTCAAAACAAACAAACAAACAAACAAAAACAGAAAGAAAGAAAAAGAAAAGAAACAAAGACTTGGGCCCCCAGTTCCGAACTTGTCAGAGCAAGAAAATGAAGTTCCAAAGCCTCTTCTTTGCACTCCAGCCTGGACAGCAGAGCGAGACGCTGTCTCAAAAAAATAAATAAATAAATAATAAAAAAAAAATAGCAACGTGGTCAGTGCAAGGATATGAGCCAGCAAGCACATCCTCACAGCCAAGGACAGGATGGCACCACGTTGTGCTGGATCAGTTTTCAACAACCATCCCATGTAGCGGCAGCAGCATTCCAGCATAAAACTCGAAACATATTTCCCAGTTTTACCAGCACGAGAATATGGAAGCCAGATTGACCACTTAGGACTGAGTGCACACTAAGGGTTTTTTAAAAATAATCTAAAAGCCCCAAGAGATTTCCTGACATTTTTTTAGAATATGGCAAGTGAGGGGCTTAGCCTATTTTATTCAAAATATAAAAGGTGACAAAATTCACTCTTAACGAAGCTGGAGAGTCTAGCTGTAGAAATTCAGTTCACTTCAGAATTGTTCCCTGATTAGTCTCCCTTAGATCCAACTTATTCGTGTGTCGCTGAAGGGTTGTGCTTAGAGTTCTGAACCCAGGACTTTAAAAGCAGATTTGGTTTTGTGAAAACAGAAACAAGGGCTGTCAACTGATGAACGTGGCTTGGAGCTAAAAGTTGAGGCTGCAGATACAAGAAGACAGAGAGAGAGAGCTCCAGCTGTTTGCAGAATCCTCAGGCTGGGCTCTTATTGCCAATGAGAGGGGCCTCCTAAACTCTGAGAGGCCCAGTTCTGCTCTCACTGGATGAATAAAGCAGCAGACACCTGTTGTCCTGAACCTCTGCTGCCCAAAAGTCACAGATTCTGGAGGTCACTGATCTTAAAGAGCAGAGAACAGACAGTCCCTTCTCTAAGATAAAAATCTCAAAAACTCCCTTTTCTCCAAGTGTCTGCTGGTGTGTCCAAGGGGAGCCTCTTGGACAACTCAGGATGTATCTGACAACTCGAGCCCCACCATCCGCCTGTGTCTCCGTCAGTCTGTCAGGACCACTGAGCTGCAGGGACGTCAGCCACAGCTTGTCTTGCAAGACAGAGATGGGAGTGGGGCACAAAGGAAGAGAGAACTTCGGAGTCCAACAGACCAGAGTTAATTTCCAAGCGGTCTCTCTCTCTCTCTCTCTCTCTCTCTCTCTCTCTCTCTCTCTCTCACACACACACACACACACACACACGCACAGAGTAGCTAAAGCTACATCACTCCTCTTAGGGCTAAATTTTCCTATCCCTTAAGTGAGACAATAATAGTGTCTACCTTATGAGGATTAAGGATCCCATGAGATGAGGCACACAGAATGCCTAGCACAGAGCCTGGCCTTAAAAAGCACTCAAAAAAATGTGAGCTGTTGGAACATGCCCTACACCTAGTTTCCAAATTCTGTCATCCTATTTTCTGTTTGATCCTCACAACAACTCTATGAGGAAGCTGGAGCAGATGTTTGCCCCTGGCTTTGGGTGAGGAAACTGATCAATCCTTTGCCCAAGATGACACAGAGTTGGTGATGGGGTCAGGACTAAAACGTATGCCTGGCTGCTTTAAGTTCTGTGATCACATTTCACCTCCTCAGAGCAACTTCCCCCTTTCCCCTAGCCCTGAGCTCTCCCTGCTGCCATCCATCACCTGCTGAAAGGAATCAGGAGCGATGACATCTCAAGGCCCTCATCATTTAATTCACTTTAGGTGATAGTAAAGAAAGCTTATTTGAGGGGTAAAATGGCACCGCATTTTGCTACCATTCTCCTTGACAAGGGTTTCCATGGAGAAAGTGCCTGTGTCTCCAGAAGGGTCAGCCCCCCGCTCCCTCACTGGGGAGCTGCTATATGCCACTAGAGCAGAAGAAATAAATCCCCTTCCAATCTGTTTTGCTACAGTCCAGAGACCAGGAAGAGCCTGCTTCTCCAGCCCCCGTGGAGGCCATACGGGCATGTACAAGGCAAGATTAAGTGTGTTTGTGGGAAGGGGGCAGAAAGTCAGCTGCTCTCATGACCAAGAAGGTTCTACATGCTCTAGGGAAGTTGGTCCCATTAAGGGAAGTTGCTCTACCTGCACTAGCAGATGTAGAGTCCCTGCTGACTGGCTGCTGGAGGAAAATCACTGCCATCCATTTCTGTTCCCTAATGCGGGATGGAAGCCTGGGACCTACACACCTCGTCAGCACCATGGAGAGTTGCCTGCTCCTGGGCCTATAGAAGACAGTGGGGCTCTCAGTCTTGTAAGAAGAAAGGAAGCAGAGAGAGAACAGAGAAAGGAAGAACAGACAGAGTGAAAGCCAGAGAGGGAGACAGAGAAGTGAAGAACAGAGACAGACAGACAAGCAGAGATGGAGTACAGGAGTCATAGAGATAGACGCAGAGACAGACACACAAGGAGACATACAGAGACTAAGACTAAGAGAGAAACAGCAACATTGCATAGAACAAGGACTTTGATAGAATTTAAATCCTAGATTCAAGCCCCAGTTCTTTAGCTCTCTTGAGTTATACATCACAAATAAAAGCTAACATGTATCAAGCACTTATGATGAGCAAGGCACTGAGTTAAGCACCTCCACACATCACAGCCTTTGATCCTCACAACAACCCTAACAGAGTGGATACTAAAATAATCTTGATTTTCCAAATGAGGAAACAAATCATGTCAGCTGGGTTTCCACTGCCAAGGGCAGTCTCATGCCAGCACTCTGCAATAGAACTGGGGTCTTCTCTCCTGAGAGCCATGCGTGGTTTTTGGCTACTGACATTGAAAATACCTCTTACATCCCCTAATGCTGCTGCCTCTTTACTGAGGCAGGTTCTCCCTAAAAACTGAGGTTCATCTTCCCATACTCTACTTAGTTAAAAGAAGCAAGAAAACACCAAGGCAGTCCCTACCTCAAGACTTTCACACTTGCTGTTCCTCTTGCCTGGAACCCTATTCCCCAGATCTTCAGACATTGCCACTGTGTCCAGAATTGGTGGGTTCTTGGTCTCGCTGACTTCAAGAATGAAGTCGCGGACCCTAGCCGTGAGTGTTACAGTTCTTAAAGGTGATGTATCCGGAGTTTGTTCCTTCAGACGTTCAGATGGGTCTGGAGCATCTTCCTTCTGATGGGTTCATGGTCTTGCTGACAGGAGCGAAGCCACAGACCTTTGCAGTGAGTGTTACAGCTCATAAAGGCAGCATGGACCCAAAGAGTGAGCAGCAGCAAGATTTATTGCAAGGAGCGAAAGAACAGAGCTTACACAGTGTGGAAGGGGACCCCAGCGGGTTGCCACTGCCAGCCGGGGCAGCCTGCTTTTATTCCCTTATCTGGCCCCACCCACATCCTGCTGATTGGTCTATTTTACAGAGAGCTGATTGGTCCATTTTACAGAGAGCTGATTGGTCCATTTTGACAGAGTGCTGATGATTGGTGCGTTTTACTTCATATCATTCAAATCTGCTGTCCTGTCACTCCCCGAAGAGGCCTTCCCTGAATTCCCAATACAAATATCACATACACACATGATCACTCCACCTCTCCTTACCAGGATTATTTTATTTGTGTATTGTTTTCTAGCTCTGCCACGAGAATATAAGTCCCATCAGGCATAGGACTTTATCTTCTTCATAGTTGTATTTCTAGCTCTTAAAAGAAGGCACTCAATATTACTGAATGAAATTTGAATGAATGAACTCTTCTTCCTGGAACTGAGGAGTATTGGTCGGATGCTGCCCAGGAGCCAAGAGCTTTAAGCTAGAAGCTAAGGGAGCCGTGCCTCTGACTCCCTCCAGGACCCCATACTGGAGGCCCCATGGGGAAACAGTCAATAAACTGGGTCTTATCTGGACTTTACGGTATTTCATTATAGAATGGGAACACTGGATCATGAGAAGTCACACAAGGACCAGGGTGTCACAGCATCTCCATTAAGCAGCCATCTCTAATGGATGCTGTGGGATGATGCCCAGATCCCCCTTTAGGACAAACACACTCACTCATCCCTCCAGCCCCTGGAAATGTTGGTGGCTGATGACTCCCAGCTGAGTTGCTCTCCTGGAATTGCCCTCCACTGAAAAGTAGCGTCATCCACTATCCCTCCTCCCACTTCCCTGGAGGACAGCTGCATCCAATGACTGGTCAGTGCAAGGTTCCAAAGGGCTGACTCTCCAGCCTCAATTCAGGACCGTGCCGAAGGGCCGCCTCCACTCCAGGGCTCCCCATGGGGAGCAGCTGAAGCTCTTTTGCAGTTTTGTCATATCTCAACTCCTTCCTCTGCCCAGTCATGCTTCCTTTACCAGAAATTGATCATGGAGGCACTTCCCGATAAACTTTGTGCATTCGGAGATTCATCTCAGAGCTGTGTGCAGGGAACCCAACCCAAGGCACCATAAGTATTCATGCCTTCTATCCTTTATCTGGACAGCAACAATGAGGAGAAAGCTCTTCCTTACACTGACCTGAAATATGCCTTCCTAATGGTGTCCTCTCATTTATAGCCATCAGTTCTTTCCCTCAGGGACACACAAAACAAGTCAAATCCCTTCACCCCCAGTAGACTCTCAAATATTTAAAACTGGTCACCGTGTCTCCTGAGAGCCATCTGCTGCCCTCTCCAATCTAATCAACTTCCCTTTCTTCAACTTTCTAACGTGGAACATCTACATTTTCCTGCTTGCTTTTGCAAAATCTCCATGCCCCTATTGAAGTGCATCAATTACAAAAAGAGAAAACATGCCCCATGTTTATGTGACACCCCTTTATGTCACCACCACAACCACCCATCGGGGTTACCTTGATATTACAGGCAAGGACCGCTTGGGTTTGGACACACTTGGAATTATTCTTCCATTTTGGTCACTTCTCCTGAAACTTGAGTTCTTTCCTTTGGAAAAGAGCACGTATAAGAAGACCATTTCCCCAACCTGGGCACAATCACTGATTATTCTTTTCATCAGAGACTTTGCTCTTTTGTTCTAAACTACAATTTTTGACCAAAATGAATCTAGCTCTTCTGTCACCCCACAGGGGTAATAGCTAAGAATCTTGCTGGTAGCAGAGACAAGTTTTCCTTTCTATAACTGACTTCGGTCAAGTTGCAAATTGAATGGATATTGCTCTGTTGGGGGGCTAAGAACACACTGTAAAATAGGCTGTTGTCTTTAAGAGGGAGAAAAAAATCTCTTATTAATGGGCAAGACACGTGTTACTATGACTACAGTTTTTAAAAGATTATGAGCAAGCCAAATGTCTTCTATTATTCATAAAGAAAAGATTATGTTTTGCCATCACCCAATGATGTGCCCTGCATCAAGATACACTGCCTTTTATCTGAATGTGTGGAAGAGAACAGCAGTTCGATGTATTTTGTCAGCGTCGTTAGCTTCTCCGGAGAGAATATTGGAACACTGTTGATGACGGAGCATCCATTACGCTGCAGACAACTTCTTCTGAAGCACTGATTTTCTCAGTGTTGTGCAATCTAACTTGTGGATCCGCACTGCACAGCAGCTCCGCAGTAATGCGATAATCAGCTGTAAGCGTCCTGCTTCAGCTAAAACAACAGGCTTGGAGAGGCACCCATCTCTGAGTAGATTTACACACTAGAATCAGAAGGGTTTTTGACTAGCTCAGGCTCCAAACAGAAGTGTAGTGGGGAGATGGGAAAGGAGAAGCTTTCAGAGTGTGGAGAGCTGATTCGGAGGCACGTAGCCTGGAGAAGATGAGAGGGGTGACCTCCTGAGGAAGGAGGCAGGGCTCAGAGCCAGTTGGGGCTGACACTGTGGGGAAAACGTGGAGGGCAGCATCTAAACCCTCATGTCAGAGACCAGGGCTGCGGAGACCATGGTACTGACTGAACAAACAGCCTCCTCAGCCTGTCATGCATCTGGCCCTATGCTAAGTCCTGGGGTTACAGCGATGGGGAGCACAGGGGCCAACCTTGCCCTTGGGGAGTTCACAGCTACGTACCCAGTATTATAAAATCCTTTCTGCAGAGTCTGGAAAGCTCTCTAGAAACGCTGTATGGAACGTGTCCAGGTGAGAGGTGGCTAACAGAGATGTAAGGCAGGGATGGCAAGCTGGTGGCCTCAGGCTAGAAGCAATCTGGCTTGACTGGCCTGCTTAAAGGTTTTAAAATCAGGAGACTTTATATAAAAACTCAGCCTTGTCTTGAAAAAGATGATCGATCCACATCGAGTCTACAGTCCAAGGAGGCAAGAATTATCTGGGGCCAGGTAACAGCAGCCCCCATGGATGGACACAGGGTCTTCCACACCCACTACATCCAACTCTGACTTTACTCCATAAGCATCTGAATCTGGAGACTTCTGGAGTCTTTTTTACAGGGAAGAAACGTTTAGATCGGGTGTTGAAGGGTGAGTAGGAGTTCTCCAGGTTGAGAGGTTAAGAGGTGAGGAAAAAAGAAAATGTGGCCAGACAGGAAGAGCTACACCTGCAAAAGCACATGGACATGAAACAGCCCCGAGTGTTTGAGTCCAGCCTCAGGGTGGCTTGAGAATGGTTGCATGGTGTCTGGTCTGGCTCCTCTGATAGGTGTCTGGTCTGGCTCCTCTGATAGGCTGAAGTAAAGTGGTTGGGGTGGGAGGAGTGGGTCAGTGTAAGAATACAACGTTAGGGGTGGGGCGCGGTGGCTCACACCTGTAATTCCAGCACTTTAGGAGGCTGAGGCAGGTGGATCATTTGAGGTCAGGAGTTCGAGACCAGCCTGACCAACATGGTGAAACCCCATTTCTACTAAAAATACAAAAATTAACCGGGAATGGTGGTGCATGCCTGTAATCCCAGCTACTCGGGAGGCTGAGGCAGAGAACTGCTTGAACCTTGGAGGCAGAGACTGCAGTGAGCCGAAATAGCACCACTGCACTCCAGCCTGGGCAACAGAGTGAGACCCTGTCTCAGAAAAAAAGAATACACAGTTAGGAAGATTGTGGCTAAAGTAAACTCAAGAAAAGGAGCTGTGGAGGAGGGGCAGGCCTCCCTGAGTCTGAAACTGGACGGTAGGCATAGGCCCAAGGCAGGTCTAGTACTCCAGCTACTACTGCTGTGTAACAACCCCTGAAACTTAGTGTCAACCATTTTATTCTGCTCATGGACTCTACGAGTCAAGAATTCAGACAGGGCACAGCAGGGACAATCTGACGCTTCTCTCAATGTCTGGGGCTTCAGCTGGGAAGATGTGTCAGTTGAGGGTAACTCAATGGCTGGGGGCTAGGAACAACTGGAGGTGTCTTTACTCCCATGTCCAGTGGCTGAAGCTGGCTGTCAGCCGGAACTCGGCTGGTCTGTTGGCCAGAATACTCACAAGTGGCCTCTCCATATGGTGTCTGCATGTGGCCTCACGTGGGCTTCCTCATAGCATGGTGACTAGCTTCCAAGAGTGAGCATCTCAAGACAGCAGGACAGAACTGCATGGCATATTGATGATCAAGCCTTGGAAATGACATAGCATCACTTCAGCCATACTCTATCAGTCACAACAGTCATGGAGGTCTTCCCAGGTTCAAGGGGAAAGAACATAGATCCCACAGGGGAGGAACGTCAAGGATGCAATGCAAGATGATCATGAAAGGCTGGGTCTGGTAGCTCACTCCTATAATCCCAGCACTTTGGGAGGCCAAGGCAGGAGGACTGCTTGAGCCCAGGAGTTCTAGACCAGCTTGGGCAACATGACCTGATCTCTACAAAAAAAAAAAAAAAAAAAAATCAAGAAAATTAGCCTGATGTAGTGGTGCACTCCTATAGTTGCAGCTACTTTGGAGGCTGAGGTGGGAAAATTACTTGAGGCTGGGAGGTTGAGGCTGCAGTGAACTGAGATTGCACCACTGCACTCCAGCCTGGGCAACAGAATGATACCCTGTTAAAAAAGAAGAAAGGAAAGAGAGAAAGAGAAAGAGAGAGAGAGAAGGAAGGAAGGAAGGAAGGAAGGAAGGAAGGAAGGAAGGAAGGAAAGCGAAGAAGGAAGGGAAGGGAGGCGAGGGAGGAGGAGGGAGGGAGGGAGAGAGAGAGGAGAGGAGAGAGGAGAGAGAGAAAGAAAGAAGAAAGAAAGAGAAAGAAGAAAAAGAAGAAGAAGCAAAGAAGAAAAGGAGAGAAAGAAAGAAAATGAAAAGAAGGAGAGAAAGAAAAGAAAATGAAAGAGAGAGAAAGGAGAGAAGGAGAGACTGGATTCATTCAACTTTTTTCCCCAAGAAAACTGGATATATAAGCCTAGGATTAGGGAAGCTGTCTGAGTTTGAAGCAGAAATCTCGAAGTTCTCCATAAGTACATGTTGTTTTAGGACACCGGGAAGGATGACATCATCAAGAGTGTGAGCAGGTCGGGCGCGGTGGTGCACGCCTATAATCCCAGCACTTTGGGAGGCCGAGGAGGGCAGATCACGAGGTCAGGAGATCGAAACCATCCTGGCTAACACGGTGAAACCCTGTCACTACTAAAAATACAAAAAATTAGCCAGGCGTGGTGGCGGGTGCCTATAGTCCCAGCTACTCGGGGGGCTGAGGCAGGAGAATGGCGGGAACCTGGGAGGCAGAGCTTGCAGTGAGTCGTGATCGCGCCACTGCACTCCAGCCTGGGTGACAGAGCAAGACTCTGTCTCAAAAAAAAAAAAAAAAAAAAGAGTGTGAGCATAGGCAGGGAAATAAAGAGGAGGAACAGGGACTAAGCCCTGGGGCACCCCAACATTTCAAAGTCTGGGAGATGAAGAGGAGCCAACAAAGGAGATGAAGACAGGTCCGTTGGTGAGATATGAGGATATATAGATGAGTGTATATCCTGAATACCAAGAGGAAAAAGTGTCTCAAGGAGGGAAGAATAATCAAACCATGTTCATTGTGGCTGCTGGAGCCTTTGCATTTGATTATGATCGGGTCTGAGCTATGTTTTAGGAAAAAAATCTGGAAGTAGTAAGTAGGACAATTCGGAGACAAAGCAAAGATGGAAGCAAATCAATGATGGCCAAATATAAACCCTACATCTCGATCCTTAGGGAGTCGAAGGAAGACTGCACAGGGTTGCTCACAAAGCCTTCCTAAGACAGTTGAATCCAGAATCAGAAATGAGAGGAAGTGATGAGCACAGCCTTGGAGAGCAGCTGGGGAGCCTGCCTTGCAGGTGAAACAGCTTGGCAAAGGCTTGCAGTCTGCAGTGATGAGGGGCCGCTGAGTCCAGGGGCAAGTCTGACCCCGTGTGAGTACCCAAGGGCTTCTTTGCTGTTCCTCAGCCCAAGATTAACCTATAAACACACAGGGTTTATTGAGGGCAAGAATTATCAGAAAAGAAACAGTAAGGATTGAGTAAGCCACTCACCACTGCTGAAGAAATAGCTACCTTCATATACAAAGTGCACGTCATCGTTACAACCCTAGGAGGATCCTGGAGAAATAAAACTCTTGAAAACTAACACATAAAAACAGTTTTTTAAAAGGACCATGGCAACTTCCTTATGGCCTCTGTTTGGCCCCAACTCATTCTTGATAAGCATTCTTTCCTCTGCCCTCTACATTTGTCAAAAGCCTTTTCAAAAAACAAAAGTTAAAGCCTATGGGTAGACTTCCGTGCTGAGTTTCCTGAAGGAAGGGTTAAATGAGCCTCACTTCCTTGTCTTCTGCTACCTGGTTTTTATACTGTGCACACGGCAAGGACCCTGTTCCTCCTTTGATGCCTCCTCTTTCTTCCTGTAATTGATTTGGTTCTTACAGTGTTTGCTCTGTGACCTGTGAGGAAGATACAGTCTTCTGGACAATCAAGCCTGGGATTTTGCTGCTGCAGGTTCCCCTGGAAATGCAGTTTTATGTCATTGTTAAAGTAAGAGTGGTGTGATATCTGTGTGTCCAGGGATGTCACACTGGCTGCTGTGATGTTGGCTGATGTTTCAACCCTTGTCTGGGTGTTTGGCATCATAGACATCATCAAGGTGACTTGGACATTGGAGATTTGACATTTCCATACTGAGTAGCAAGACCTGGTTTAATAATATTCTTTGCAGCTTATTAATATATATTTTCAGTATATTAAGTGTATGTTTGCGTACATATATAAATGCATATATAACTAGTAAAAATATTACTATATTTTTACTAGGTTTTCTCTCTTGGTGTGTGCCACAGAATGGTTGTAGGTTCTGGAGGGAGTGAGATCAGAGGTTCAAGCCTTAGCTCTGCCATTTACTAGCCTCAATTTGCTCAACTGCAAAATGAGAGCAATATGACTTCTTTGTAGGATTAATGAGAATGTATGCAAGGCATCTGCACATATCAGAGGTCTAATAATTGAAAGTTGTTATTATTGTAATCATTACTTCTTCCCCCAAAACTTACTCCCTCATCTTACTCCCTCTCCTTAATGTGTTCGTTTATACTTTTATTCCTTAGAAAGGGAGCACTGTCTTCTTTTAACTGCGAATGGCATCCCCCATCATTTGTGTTTAAAGGAGTTTCTCAAGGCAGCTGGTATGTAGGTGGGGAATTTCCAGAAACTGTGAGGTCCCGGGACAGGGAAACCACATCCACAACTCAGTCTTGCACTCATCAGAATCCAACCAGAAACCAGGTTTCTACCACCAGATTGTTTAAGGCAAAGGGACTTGAATGCAATGAATTGGTTATACGATTGATGAAAAAGTTCAGAAGCCCAGCAGGACAGTAAAGCAACCAAATGTGAGCAACAGCAAGAAGCCACTACCCTCTCCAGGCCATGGGACAGAGAAAGGAAGCCCAGGAGGGGCGCAGGGTCACCCTGAGGAAGCTGCAACTATAAAGGAGGTATAGCAGCTCCTGGAGACTCCACCCAAAGCAGACAAGGAGGGAGAAATATCCTGGTTTCTCCCTTCTTCCCAGTACCTCCATCTTCCACCAGAGCCTCCCACTGGCTGCTATTGACAGAAGGCTGGGAATGCTGTCTGCAGAAGTCAGCCCCCTTCCATACAGAGCAGGGCACAGAAAGCTGGGGAATGGATCTCAGAGCCAACAGACCCAGAACCCATGCAGTCTTCTAAATCTTACATTCATTTCTTGGCTAGCCAAAGTCATCAGATATCGATACTGGGCCTGGGATGAGCAGGGGGAATGAATCTCTTGCCTCAAGGAGCAAATGTAAAACCAGACATAGCACGCCCTGCAGAACTTCTCCCCAGGGAAAATGCCCTCATTTAACACCTCTGTTTTTAGTACTCAAACTTCACAGAACATCAAGTATCTCTCAGTACAATATTTGTGGTTGATATTTGCATAAGAAAAAATATTTGTCCCAAAAATAAAAATTCAATACCAAATTTGTAACAAAACACTCTACAGGACAGCTAACTATACCAGCCTCCTATAGTCTTCCCACCTCATCGTTCTCCTCCTCCCTAATCAATCTTTTCAAAACTCAGATTTGATCATTTACTTCCTCCCTGAAATGATTTGATTATTTTGAAGAAAAATAGTAAAATTTCCCAACATGGCCCTGGACAAATGGCCATTACCACACCTCCCATCTTGCCCTGGGCTGCACTCCCCTGGTGAGCATTCCAGCCACATCAGCTGCCTCTCATTCTGTGAACTTAATGTTTCTCTCACTCTCTCTCTCTCTTTGCTTTCACCAAGTCCACTCCTCTTCTTCTAGATCTGAGAAGTCTTCCTTGCCTCCCTGACTAGTTTCAATCTCCCATTACAGGTTTTCACGGCACTGTGTTCCTCTCCTTTACAGCAACTTTCTCCATTGCAGTTTGGTATTTGTCTGTGTTAATGTCTACCTCCTAGATAGTAAGCTCCCTCAGGGTAGGAACTGTTTCTGTTTTTCTTGTCATTGCACTTTCAGCACCAAGTATGGTGGCTGCATCATGACAGGCATTTAGTAAATATCTGTTGTATGGATGAAAAGATGGGTAGATAGACAGATAGGAGGGCAGATGGATAAATAGGTAGGTGAGTAGATGAATAGATAGATGAGTGGCAGGTGTGTAGATGCATCAGTAGGTGGGTGCATGGATATACATAGGTGGAAGATAGATGGGTAAAGGGCAGATACATGGGTATGTGGGTGTATGGACGGGGGATGTGTGGATGTATGGATAATGCAAGGGTGGATAGGTGGGTGAAGAGTGGATATTTGGTTAGGTGAGTGGATGGATAGGTAGGTGAGTAAATAGGTAAGTAGAGAGTGATGAATAGATCGGTAGGTGTGTGGATGGATGGATATGTGAATGGATGAATGAGTAGGTGGGTGGATGAAGGGGTAGGTGGGTAGATGGAATAGGAAGATGAGCGGAGGATGGATAGATGGGTAAGCAGGTAGATGGACAGATACATGGGTAGACGGATGGATATGTGAGTGGATGGATGGGTAGGTGGCTGAATGGACAGATATGTGAGTAGATGGATGGATATGTGGGTAGATGGATATGTGGGTGGATAGATGGGTAGGTAGCTGAATGGATAGATATGTGAGTAGATGGATGGATATGTGGGTAGATGGATAGGTGGGTGGATGGATGGGTAGGTGGGTAGATGGGATAGATAGGTGAGTGGAGGATGGATAGATGGGTAAGTGGGCAGATGGACAGATATGTGACTAGATAGATGGATGAGCATGTGGATAGACGGATGGGTGGGTGGGTGGATGGATAGATAGGTAAGTAGAGAGTGATGGATAGATGGTTAGGTGGGTGGATGGATAGATATGTGAATAGATGAATGGATATGTGGGTGGATGAATGGGTACGTGGGTGGATGGTTGGGTAGGTGGGCGGATGGTTGAGTGGAGAGAAGAAAGTGGATGAAGGTGACATGATAGCTCCCACATGTAATTTTGGGTTACCAGTCTTCGTGACAGTCAACTCTTCCCCCAGACTGTGCCCTTTCTGGCAAAAACTTTATCTTCTCTCTTCTCAGCAGAGCAAGACCAGAGCTGAGCACCAAGCATAGTTTGGAAACCTTGGTTGGCATAGCAAGTTCAGCCTTGGTTTTGCAGAAGATGTCCTGTGGTTGCTGCCTTGGGGCTGCTCACAATCAGTGGAGGGGACAGATGATAAACACAGGAGGACTATGCCATGTGGTCAGGGAGATGTCAGGGGAAGCTTCAGGGTCGAGAAAGCCCAGAAAAAGGGGAAATGCTGACTTCCTAGAATAGTTACAGGAAGCTCCTCAGGCTTAAGCTGGGTCTTGAAGGATGAGTAAGACTGTATCTAGGGATTTTTTATTGTTTTGAGAAATTATTCTGGACCTCACATTTGTCTAAGTTCTTTACAAGAACTATCTCATTTGCTCTTCATGACCGCCCTAATAGGGAGCTTCCATTATATCCTTTCCACCGATGAAGAAACTGAGATGCAGAGGGAGAAGTTAAATAATTTGCCCTGAATCACACAGCTGGTGAATAATGGTACCAGGATGTAGAACCGAGGTGGCCCGGTTTTGTTTGTCATTTGTTGTTTGTGTGTGTGTTTTTAGACAGGGTCTTGCTCCATCACCCAGGCTGGGGTGCAGTTGTATGATCATGGCTCACTGCAGCCTCCACCTCCCAGATTCAGATGATTCTCCCACCTCAGCCTCCTGAGCTGGAACTACAGGTGCACACCAGCACACCCAGCTAATTTTTGTATTTTTTGTAGAGACAGGGTTTTACTATATTGCCCAGTCTGGTCTCAAACTCTTGGTCTCAAGTGATCTGCCCACCTCAACCCCCCAAGTGTTGGGATTACAGGTGTGAGCCACCGCACCCTGCCTGGTCCGGTTTTAAGATCTTGTTCTTCACCAGCGCCCTACACCACCTAGATAGGAGAAGTGGTATCCCAGGTAAAGAGGACATGATTGCATCAGCACCATGTGAATGCATAGTGAAGCCAGACTCAAAGTCTGCCCTTTCCCAAAACTAGATCTTGAAAATATGACTGACTCACTTGCTTCTACTAAAGCCAGGAACGTGAAATTATAATAAATTCTGGCCTGGGTAAAAATAAAATATTTAAACTTAAAATAATGTTGTGAGTGTTGATACGTCTACTTTTCTGTTTTGCAATACTTAAACTAACCCTTTAAAAACACACTTGTAAGGATGCACCTTTTCCCCTTGCCTCAGGCTCCAAATAACACTGCACAGCACTCTAAGAGCCTGTCCTTACATGAAATTCTGATATTATGTTAGTTGTGGGGTTTTGGCACTCATTTCGATTTTTTTAAATATTGATTTAAAATTTTAGTTACAAGTTTTTGACACCTGTGGCAAGGGCCTTCTTTGTTTGCCCCAGACCTGAGGCAAAGAGCTATGACAGCCCCCTGCACTAGCTGGAGTCAGGGGTGGACGTGGAAAAACCAGATGAAAGGACCCTAATGAGGAGACTTTGGGCAGGACACAGGAAGCTTTCTAGGCCGTGATGAGGAGCTTAGATTTATCCTGTGGGTAGTGGGGAGCAATGAAGTATTTTAAGGAAGAAAGGGGCGGGGTCAGACTTGTGTCTTAGAAAGATCACCGCACCCTGCCTGCTGGACCATTAAGAAGGCTGATGCACAGGCCAGGTGAAAAAGGACAAGGCCTAATCTAGGGCAGGGGCCGTGCAGATGAAGGTCGGGGTCATGGGGTGGCTGGCATCGTCAGAGCCCCCAGGCTGAGCAGCAGGAAGCTGAGTCTGGGAAGACTCTGGGAACCACCCTGAAAATGTTTGGTTCTGTGTCCTCACCTAAACCTCACCTTGAATTGTAATAATACCCACATGTCAAGGACGGGACCAGGTGAAGATAATTGAGTCATTGGGGGTGGTTTCCGCGTAGTTACATGTCTCGCGATAGTGAGGGAGTTCCCACGAGATCTGATGATTTTATAAGGGGCTTCCCCCTTACTCAGCACTTCGCGCTGCTACCGTCAAGGGAAGGACTCGTTTGCTTCACCTCCTGCCGTGATTGTCAGCTTCCCGAGGCCTCCTCAGCCATGCTGAACTGTGAGTCAATTAAACCTCTTTCCTTTATAAATTACCCAGTATGGGGCAGTTCTTTATAGCAGTGTGATAACAGACTAATACGCAGCCGGAGTCTGGGAGCTTACGCTGTGGCTGCCATCATGGCCGGCGTCATCGGGCGTGGGGGGGGGGGCCAGGAAGGCAGGTGAGTTCACCCACACGGAAAAAAAAAATGCTTCTTCTGCAGCCCTTCTTCCCTGTTACCTAGAGTGAGGTTCAGCGAGAAGACTGTAACAGACAACACCTGAAATCAGACGTGTAGTCTTCTAAATTGTGTGGGACCCTCAAAGGAGGGCTGGTTACGAACTAGAGGGCATAAGAGACAAGTAAACAATAGACCCTTCATTTTCGATTTCCCGTCCCTGGCGTCAAGCGACACACTTTTCATTCCCAAGGACTTCCAGGGATCCAAAGTCCTCCCCTGCCTTGATTTTGCGAAGCCCATGATCTTACATGGAAACCTATGAAATAAACACTGTTGCCAAAAGCAACATCCAAGACATCAACGCATTTTTCAGCCTTCAGTAAATCTGCTCCTCGCACACACACACACACACACACACACACATAAACTTAAAAACAAATGTTGGTATCATATTTATTATAGGCAAAAACTGGAGACAACCTAAATGTCCATCAACAGGTGAATAGAGAAACAAATTGTGGTATGTTTATGCAATGAAACATGACTCAGCAACAAAATAGTACAAACACCACATGCACAGTGTGTGCACACCATGAATGAATCTCAAAAGTGTTACGCTGAGGGAAAGAACTAGATGCAAAAGATACGTACCGTATGACCTCATTTAAGAATTCAAGGACAGACAAAACTAATCTATGGTGATAGATTTCAGAGCATGGTTACCTGGGGGAGATGGGAGAGCGTGAGACAAAATATTGGCTGAAAGGAGTATGAGGGAGTATCCTGAAGTGATGGAAATATTCCATGTATTGATTTGAGTGGTAGTCACGCTGTTATATACATATTAGAAATTCATCGACCTGTACGCTTAAGATTTGTGCATTTTACTGTATATAAATTATGCTTCAATTTAAAAATATATAAAAACAAATAATTTGTAAAAGAGGAAGTGATTGATGTGTGTATGTGTGTGTATAAATCTATGTAGTGATGATAAAATGCAAGTTTCGGCTGTAACCTATTGCTATAAATCAACACTGTCCAATAGAATTTTCTAATTTAAATTTACATTTCAATAGCCACAAGTGGCCAATGGCTACCATTTGGGACATTACAGCATAGATTTAGTAAGATGCCAAACCAAGATGTTTAAATTTTCCACTTTGAGCCAAGTGTGAAGACCTTCAACAGGACCACTCAGAAAGTCTGATATGTTCAGGGACAGGGTTAATGCTTTGGAGACAGGAGGTTTTTTTTTTTAGAAGTTCTGTTCCCTAATCATCCTGTTTCTTCTGCAACCAATGTCCCATTTACCTTACTTTGTCTCTTGATTAATTCAGATTCTCCTCAAGTGTTTGAGGATCCTTGGCCATTCATTCAGGTTTATGAATGAACTGTTCTGACCAGGAGCTGTCTATCCAAGGGTGGGGCTGGCCACTGGTGGGCTTCAAGCCACATGAATGATCAGAAAGTCAAAATTATACCAGACCTTCCCCCCTCAAATGCCAGAAGGCAGAGGACCTTACTCTCAGACCCCAGCTCACACTCACTACCCAAATTCTTCCCAGACATTTATGGAATTTCTTAAGAAATAATCATTCTCTTTTGTCCTGGGGGTAAATTCCAGACTGTTATCTAGTCTGCATTTTGGGAAAGAGAGTGAGGGTTGTGAAGATCAACTGTTTTTTGTACACATCTTCAATTATTCCTCCTGTTTTCAGCCTCACTCTCTCGTCCTAGGCCAGCCTGAAGTACCTGTCATCTCTATGTCTGCGGCCTTCTCTGGGCTCCACTAAGCTTGTCCCCTTTGCATGTATTCCAAGCCGAGAGTTTCTCCACTCTGCTTTCCAACCAGCGTGTTTCTTCATACACTTCTTCCCTTCCGGAAATCTGTTAAAATGCCTCATTCACTGCCCCTCCCCATTGTCTTCCTTGTTAGAGGACTATACTATTGTTTTCCTTTACTGTCATTTTAGTGGAAGGAGGGGATATAATGTGCTCAGTGCAGCATCTTGAATAGGAAGTCCTCCAGGAGTATCTTTAAACTCTCATGGACACAGGTCTCCAATCTCTGCTACCTCCTGAAGAAAATTCTCAAGGTCTCCTCATTATCATATACCCTTGAGTTGCATTCCTCGTTTGGGGTGTGGTGAAGGGAATAGGATCTGTAAGACCAGGGTGGAGCAGAAGCGATGAGCAGCACAGCTCAGTATTAGAAAGGATGGGAACTTCCACTCCCACCCAAGATGAACTAGTAAAAGGATGCCTAAGGACCCAAAACCACTTTAGGGAATAGGCAGTGGTAGGGGGACCTGAACTCACTCTTGGTTAGACCCCTGAGTAGCCTTCCCAAAGGGCTTAGGGAGGGAATAATGTCCTGAGCCCCCAGGAAGCCAGGCACCATGACAGTGAGATGAAGAATTAGAACCACAAGTAGTGGGAGCCATCCCATGCCCCTGGTAGGCTGAGCACCACCAGGTTAACTGCTAAGGGAGGGAGCAGGCTGACAGAGGCCCACGGGCTGGCACTTGCATGTGCTGAGCAGGAATCTATTTCAGAAGGCGGAACACTGCTTGAAGAACACAGCACCCTCTAATAGGTGGCTATGTTTGAAAGTAAAGAACTTGTCATTTTTGACACAGAGAAAAAGGCAGCTGTGCAGCTGGAATATGATTAATTCCCAATCAAGGTCTGTCTGTACTGATCAAAAGACAACCAGATGGAGAATTGAAGAAAACAACAAAAACAGTTTGAGGATGATCCACTTAGAGGAAAGGCCTCTGTTGTCCTTTAATACGCACACTCATTGACCTCTTTCAATATTACAGAGAGTTGCACATGTGTAGAATTAATTATTTATTGTTTGAATATACAGGTTGAACTCCAGTGCATTTCACAATCCTTGGGTAGACCTGGAGATAAAGTAGTCCATCATCAAGCAAGGGGGTTGTCAGGTTTTAAAAGCCTTGTACTATGCAGGGGTCATATTCAGAATAGTTAACTAGTGTAGGCATAGGCGCACTGACCAGTCAGAATAAACATTGACCTTAATAGCCCATCCAGTCAAACCAGTAATGATAGTCAGCCTGCATACATGCGCACATAGCTTCTGCAAAATGGAATGAGTTCTGCTGGGCTGCACTACCTGGCTGCTTGGCCGAGCCTGGAATCTTCAACCTGTGTTGTTTGCTACTTTACTCTGGATATCTGTATTGGAGGAGTCTCTGGGAAAATTCCCTTTGGAGCCTGGGCTCCCCTTACGTCTGCCACTTTCTCCCTTAGTCACATAACTATCCTCAAATTAGCAAGATGCCTATATGCCTTAAATTAAGAGCAGGCTGGTGCAGCATCAGGATGCACCAGTCTAAATTTAGACCCAGTGTTTTGCTGGCAATGAAAGAACATGTTTGGGTTTTAGTAATAGAATTTTAAAAGACTGTTAGATCACTTGTGCATGGGCCGCCCAGCTCCTGAGCACCTGGCTATTCTCAGTAACCTCTATAACTATACAGTCTTATGTATCAGGAGTTGCATTAAGAAACTAGTAACAGAAAATGGCAATAATTTATTGCTCTCTTATATACAAGAAGCTCTGAGATAAACAAAAGAAAATATTCTATAGTAAATAGGAGCCAGGATCTTCCATCTTTATGTTCTATCATCCTTAGAACATGGCTTTCATCCTCAAGGTCACTTCATGATGACTTTTGGGGCTCCAGTCATGTCTGAATTCTAGGCAGAAAGCTAACAGGAGAGAAAAGGCCAGGCGTGGTGGCTCATACCTGTAATCCCAACACTTTGGAAGGCCAAGATAGGCGTATCACAAGGTCAGGAGATCAAGACCATCCTGGATAACATGGTGAAAACCCATCTCTACTAAAAATACAAAAACTTAGCCAGGCGTGGTGGTGGGCACCTGTAGTCCCAGCTACTTGGGAGACTGAAGCAGGAGAATTGCTTCAACCCAGGAGGCAGAGCTTGCAGTGAGCAGAGATTGTGCCACTGCACTCCAGCCTGGGTGACATAGCAAGACTCTGTCTCAAATAAAATAAAATAAAATAATTAAAATCAAAATTTAAAAAAAAAAAAAAAGGAGAGAAAAGAGGAGGCAGAAGTCACATACCATTGCCTCCCCTTTGTTAAAGCATTTTCTCACAAGCTCTGCCCAACCACTTCTGCTCCCAACCTATTGGTCACCTCTAGCTGCAAGAGAAGCTGGAACACTTGGTCCTTTAGTTAGACCCATTGCCACATAAAATAGAATCAGGGTTCTGTCATGAACAAGAAAGAAGAGAATGGATATTAGGGAGGCAACTAGTATTCCTGGCTTCAGCCTATATAGGAAAGTCTCATGGCTCTCTCTCTCTCTCTCTCTCTCTCTCTCTCTCTCTCTGGGGCCATATGAAGAGACAAGAGATGCCCCCCAAAACCTGCCACTGCTGTTGCACCAGCTGAGGCCTCCTGCAAGAATCAGGAGCCAACCCTCCCCTGAGCAGACAAGGCTGACCCAGTTGCTCAGGGGCCCACAGGCACCCAGAATGGAGCCTACCCTGCAGGGGACAGTGGGAAGCTATAAGCCTTTCAGCCTGGACCTTCCCCTCTGCTCCTCACTGGGTTGCAGGATGTGGCACCAAAGCTTGGAAACCTGAGCTCTCCATGAAGAGGTCACTCATACAAGAAAAGCAATTACTGTTCTCAGCACCGCTTTCAAAAAAGGAAAATTAGCCTAGAATCACACTGAGAAGACCTTAAAGAGACCACCTCAACTCAAGGGTGGGCGAGGAGGATCAGTACTAGAAGTCCAGAAAAACCATCAGCAGGGCTGGGAGTAGTTGGGTGTGAAATCCCAACTACTTCTCTTGGGATTTCACAAGTCCAGGGAATGAGGGCAATCCGAGTATATGGGTAACAGCACTGGAAATTCCTCCTGGGGAAGCTGGAGAGACGGTGAGGCAGGGGTGGCCTCTGACCTCAAAGAAATGACATCCCAATGAACTCATATTGAAACCCAAATTAGAATGTGTGGAAGGAGGTTCAGATGCTGACCCCGGGGGAGATGGACTGAGGAGGGAGGTGTCCTTCCTGTTTGGGGGCTCAGAGAAGCCTGAGGGGGGTTAAGCTATTTTTCAAGCATGAGGATGATTGGGTTGTGGACAATTGGGCAGCATCCTTTGAAAAGTCAGTGTGACATGAGCAAAATTAGGAGAGGGGACCTTGACAGCTGGGGGCTTTGACTCTGTCCCTCCCTCTTCCTCCTGCTTTTCCTTGAGCCCATGAATTTCCTTGCTGCTTCCTAAGGTGGACAGGTGAAAGGTTTCTTCTGAGGCTAGCACTTCAGGCCCGAGTGATTGCTTCAGCAAGCAAGGACCACTCGTACGCCTCTGCCACAGCCCACACCCACTGCCTAGATTCTGTCCGCACAGCACTGGCACTCAGTGCAATTTTTTGGACAAATTAATGGGTGAACAAATACACAATTGAAAGGGGGCCACCAGAGCAGCTGAACCTGCTCTTTGAGGGATGTTCTCCATGCAGAGAAACACCAGTCTACAAAATGGACTTGTTTCAGGTCCACCCAGGACTATGTCTCAAAGGGAAAAGTGACCCGTAAAATATGTTTGTGCAGTAAAACGAATGATCCTAGTGTCAATTATTTAGAAACAAGCCCCTAATGTGAACAATCACAAGTGAGGAAAAATCGATACACTTCTTCTCATTGTGTAGAAATGGAAAACAAGCTTCATTTTACTCCAGCCGCAGGGAGAAAAGAGCAAATTAATGATTCCTGTCAAGGGCTCCTGTGCTGTGTCTCTACCCAGGGCCTGGCTCAGGAAGGTACAAGTTAAATGGGTTTGAGGGTTCTGATCTCAGGCCCAAAATGCCCAAGTGAATCCAGGGTGCACGCATGTGCACACAACACACATAACAGACAGAGGTGTACATATGTGTTCTCATGTGACTTATGCGTGCACACCTATGTACACACATGCCTGCACATAGTCATACACATACATAGACACATCTGTCTACACACATGCTTGAACAAGGATGACATGTTCACTCACACAGGTGCACGTATGAACGTTGACACGTGTGTGAGTACCTGAACACAGATGGCTGTACCACTCACTCACATAGATACTTACCTGTGGGTCTCAGGCACATCATGCTTGCTGAATTCAGTTACAGTGTTGTGTGGGGTGTGGCCAACTAATGAAGGAATAGATGAAGCTTGCAGCCCTCCCGGGAGTCTGCTGACTTCTTCACCCCTATTTGGCCACCAAAAGGGCTTCCCTCACCCAAGACATGTAGACTTTTATGGAGAGATACACACTTAGAAAGTCATGTTGGACCAGGCACGTGGCTCACACCTGTAATCCCAGCCCTTTTTAAGGCCAAGGCAGGCTGATCACTTGAGGTCAGGAGTTCGAGACTAGCCCGGCCAGTGTGGTGAAACCCCGTCTCTACTAAAAATACAAAAGTTAGCCAGGCATGGTGACATGTGCCTGTGATCCCAGCTACTCCAGAGGCTGAGGCGGGAGAATCACTTGAAGCCGGGAGGCGGAAGTTGTAGTGAGCTGAGATCGTGCCACTGCACTCCAGCCTGGGCGACAGAGCGAGACTCCATCTCCAAAGAAAAAGTCATGTTGTGCAAACACATACAGCACACATTTAGGAATACTCATATTGGTTTCCTGTTGCTATTTATAACCAGCTACCACAAACTTTGTGACTTAAAACAACATACATTTGTCATCTTAGAGTTCTGGAGGTCAGAACTCCAAAATGAGAGTACGAGGCTAAAATCACAGTGTCGGCAAGCCTGGGTTCCTTCTGAAAGCTCTAGGGGAGAATTCGTGACCTTGCCTTTTCCAGCTTCTGAAGGCTGTGTGCCTTTTTTGGCTCATGGCCCCTTCCTCTGTCTTCAAGGGCGGCAGCGTAGCAGTTCAAAGATCTCTCTGATCCTCTCTCTTCTATTTATAACGACCCTTGTGATTACATTGGGCCCACCCAGATCATCCAGCATAATCTCCCCTTCTGAAGGTCAGATGGTTAGCAATCTTAATTCCACCTGCAACCTTAATTCCTCTTTGTCATTTCCAGGGACTGGGATGGGGACATATTTGGAGGTCCATTATTCTGCCTACCACACTCACACACATTCACAGTAAAGAGAATGGCAACGTTTGCAGGCTGAGAGGCAGAAAAGCTTGCTGGTGAGAGTATGGGTTTTAGAGTCAGATCCATCACTGAGGGTTTTTTTTGTTGTTGCTTGTTTGTGTTTTTTGTTTTTTTGTTTTGAGATGGAGTCTCCCCCTGTCGCCCAGGCTGGAGTGCAGTGGTGCAATCTCAGCTCACTGTAACCTCCACCTCCCAGGTTCAAGTGATTCTCCTGCCTCAGCCTCCTGAGTAGCTGGGATCACAGGTGCCACCACACCCGGCTAATTTTTGTATTTTTAGTAGAGATGGGGTTTCACCATGTTGGCCAGGCTGGTCTCAAACTCCTGACCTCAGGTGATCTGCCCGCCTCAGCCTCCTACAGTGCTGGGATTGCAGGCGTGAGCCACCGCTGAGCTCTAACTCTGGCTCTGCCTCACATAGCTGTGTGACCTTGGGCCTATTTCAGAACCTCTCTACACCTCAGTTTCAGCATCTGTGAAATGGAAATAATCACATCTACATTCTGGGATTATTATAAGGGTTAAATGAGATAGTGCATGGAAAGTGACTGGTAGAGTATCCATCAGTCAGCTTTGGCTGCAAAACAACCAAGAAAAATCCTACAGATGAAACCCCTAAATGTCATCTCCCAAGGCTGTATCGTAGTGGCCACACCTCCGGTTTGGTAAGACACTATTTTCTTTTCCCACTGTGTAATTTCTGGCCTCTTTATAGTTCTTTGAAATTCTGCTTGCAAGCCGGCCAGTTCCTCCTTGAGCTTAATGCAATTAGCAGTAGTCAGCACATACTTTCAACATCCTGCCCCAGAATCTTTTCATCCAATTTGACAAATGCTTCAGGCACATTCTTTACTTTCCAGGCTATTCCAAGTGACAGCTGTGCCGAATGTTTTGCCATTACGTAACATGAGTGCCATTTTACTAGCCTCCTACATCCTACAACACTTCGCTCACCACCTGCCACCCGGTCTCAAAGCCAGTGCCATGTATTTCAGGTTTTATGAAAGCATTCCACTTCAGATACCAAGTACTGTATTGGTCAGCTATTGCTGTGTGACAACCACAAAAGCTCAGTGTCAGACAACAACACATACTTCTCACTCATTTGCCTGTGGATTGGAGATTCAGGGGGAAGGAACGAGTGATAGACAACAATTTAATCTACCACACATAGCGAGGATTTAGTGATTTTTCGACAAATGTCCGCCATTGTTAGCTATGATGCCAACTCCTCATACAGTGACATTCCATAGTAAATATGCAGAATTGGCTTCTAATCCCAACTCCACCATTACCTCACCATGAAGCTTACAGAAGTCACTTAACCTCTCTAGGCCTTGGTTTCCTCACGTAAAAAGTGAGAAGGCTGAGTGCAGTGGCTCACACCTGTCATTCCAGCATTTTGGGAGGCCAAGGCCGGTGGATTTCTTGAGCCCAGGAGTTCAAGACCAGCCTGGGAAACATATCAAGACCTTGTCTCTACGAAAAATACAAAAATCAGCCGGGCATGGTGGCGTGCACCTGTAGTCCCAGCTACTAGGGAGGCTGAGGTGGGAGGATTGCTTGAGCCCAGTTGCAGTAAGCTGAGATTGTGCCACTGAACTCCAGCCTTGGCGACACAGCCAGACCCTGAATCAAAAACGAAAAACAAAAAAACTAAAAGTGAGGACAGTGGAACTAGAATGTCAGATATCTGATGTAACTTGCACTTTTCCCCCTCCAAAGTCTGTGGCAGACTCACAAGTAGATCAAGCCGCCTTTTCCTCTGAGCCTGAACTTGAACTCAGAATTAATCTCCAGGAGGGGCACCGTGTGGCCACCACTAAAATGATCTGAAGTTGGTTCACTTAATGAATGATTTCTGTATCCTGAACTAGAATTGCCTCACTTAGAGCAAGATGTAACATTGGCTATCGTCCAGCTCAACCTCCTTCTTCTGAAGATGCAGGAGTTTAGGCCCAGAGAAAGAAACAGCATGGCTGAGGGCACACAGCGAGTTAGTGGAAGGCCATGCCCAGAATCTGGGCTGGTACTCCTTTCACACCACACAGCTGGAGAGAGGCCACTGGTTCTCAAATGCAGATCTTCCCGATCCAGGAACGTCCTCTCCCTCTGCTCTCTCATAGACACAGAACTGGGGGAAATGATTCCACTGGGTGGAGGGAAAGGGAGCTCTTACCATAGCTTGGTAGGAGTAGAAAGCCCTATGAAAGGCGCAGCCCTCTGTGTGCGCTCTCTACGAAACTCTCTACGAAACATACCACTTCACTGGACATCTTTTCTGTAGTCTTTGAAACGATTATATCAACATAAGAAAGGAAGGAGGTTAACACACTACAAAAAGGCCAGAGAGAAGAGCAGATGAGAGCTCATACTGGACGGAGATAACCTGGGTTTGCATCTTGACTCCAATACTTACCAGCTCTATGATGTTGGGCAAGTCACATGTCACTTATCTCTCTGTGCCTCAGCTTCCTCACCTGTAGAGTGGAAATAATAGTAATTACCTCAGAATGGTTATGAGGAGGCTGATTAATATATATGTTCAATATATGTAAAATATACATATAGGACTTAGAAGAGTCTCTGGGACTTAGTAGAATTATATAAACATCAGTTGTTAGCTATTCCAGTTTTATTACCTTAGAGTTGTAGAAAATGCAGCAATTTGGAAAGCTCTGCTCCCCCCAGCCCTGCTCTCACCTGGCAGCATTCTGTCACCGACCAAATGAACCTGAAAGCCCCTCAGCCACCTCCAAGACATCATGACTTCACATAACTCATATGGACATAGGTGGTGAGAGACGCCGCTAAGGAAAACTTCTTTTTCCATTTGATGAGAAACTAGAACTCAATTTTCAAGAAAGTTCACTTGCTTTTAGGGCTGCTTTTAGCAGAAAGGAGCCACTGAGTGGAAAGTTTCAGGGCCCTTTCTATTGGTGTGTGTGACTCATTTAGATCAATGGTGATAAATGAGGGAAGGTCACGGGAGCTGGGGCAAGGCCGCAGGATTTGGTGAGGGGAATCAGAGCTCCATTGTTCGCAGTGGATTGCTGGAGGAAATGCTGTTTTCTTGTGAGTCATTTACAATTAACTCCACCTAGGAGGAAAAACGGTGTGGGTATGAAAATGTTATACTACCCCTGTAATAATAAATCGTTAGCAGATGCTGTGGGCATGAAGATTGTTATTAATGACTTTGGGGAGAAAAAAGGTTTGTGGGAAATGTTTGATTCAAAGGGAGAACATGGTTCTTGCTCCACCCCGCCTGTTTGGTTGGCCACAGCACTGGGAGTTTATAGAATGGCATGAGAAGGAGAAAGCCATAGTGTGCAGAGGGACCTGTTCTGGCTCGTCCAAGCTGATGGGAGCTCTCCATCCAGATGTGGAGGCCTGGAGCTCTCCGTGCCCCTCCCGCAGGGAGTTTGCATCTGGGCTTCTCGCACTGCTTTAGGTCCTGAGTCCTTGGAGGTCTGGGGCGTTGCTGCTCTTGTGCACACCTGAAGGGCCTCTGACTGGAAGTGTCACACTCCAGGAAGAGCCACAATTTGGTTCAGCACAGCCATCATTTTTGGGGTGCTCATTCTCTGCCAAATTCTCAACTCTCACCAGAGGGTTCCAAAAATTCAATCCTAAGAAGCAACAAAAACGTCTGACCCTCCCTCTCCCAGGAGTCTTCTAAGCCATCAAAGCTTGCAGCACATCCCACAAACATCTGCCTTTGCAGCCTCATCCTGCACTCTGCCGTCCTGCACCCCGCTGTCCTGCACCCCGTCGTCCTGCACCCCTCCGTCCTGCACCCCACAATCCTGCCCCCCCGCATGCCCCAGATAGTGCAGGGCTGAATCGCTCCGTGTTGGATGGCAGAGTGATGGGCGGAGCAGTGGTTAAGCATGGGCTTTGAGGTTAGCCCTGACCAGATTTGCCTGCGGCTTTGCCTCTTCTTAGTGGTTTTTGGCAAATGAGCTCACCTCACCTCTCAAATGGGCAAACAAATAATATGTATCCCCAAGTACTTTTTTTTTTTTTTTAAGACAGGGTCTCGTTCTTTCACCCAGACTGTAATGCAGTGGCATGATCATAGTTCACTGTAGCCGCAAACTCCTAGGCTTAAGCAATCCTCAACCTCAGCCTCCTGAGTAGCCAGGATCACAGACACATGTCACCATACCTGGCTAATCTTCTCTACCTTTTATAGAAACAGGGTATCCCCACGTTGCCCAGGCTGGTCTCTAACTCCTAGCCTCAAGTGATCTTCCCGTGTTGGCCACCCAAAGTACTAGGATTTCAGGGCTGAGCCACAGTGCCCAGCCCCCACGTAATTTTTGAGGATTAAATAAGATATAGAAAACACTTAGTCCAGGCCAGGTGCAGTGGCTCACACCTATAATCCCATCTCTTCGGGAGGCTGAGGCAGGCAGATCACCTGAAGTCAGGAGTTCGAGACCAGCCTGACCAACATGGTGAAACCCCATCTTTACTAAAAATACAAAATTAGACGGGCATGGTGGTGCATGCCTGTAATGCCAGCTACTCAGGAGGCTGAGACAGAAGAATCACTTGAACCCAGGAGGTGGAGGTTGCGGTGAGCTGAGATCACGCCATTACACTCCAGTCTGGGCAACAAGAGCAAAACTCCATCTCAAAAAAAAGAAAAGAAAACACTTCGTCCAATCCTGGGGAGTAGTAATAAGCCCTCACATGTTTTCAATGGTGACGTGTCAAACCCCTCACTGTGAGAAGCTCCATGTCCAGGCTCTCCCCCTCCCGCCACCCTTCCCTTCGATGCACTGTTCCCTCCCTGAGGCAGCCTAGCCAGCACTTCAGAGTGTGAACTTTGGGCTCCACGGCCCCACCTTTAAGCCCTGGCTTCTCCACTCACTAAGTCTGCAAACACGAAGACGTGTCTTAGTCCTCCAGGCCATGGTTATGTCGTGTGTAGAATGGGGATAATAGTAGCACATGCCACATCTGTGCTGTTAGGAGGGCTGAGTGAGACAGTGGCAGTAAAGCACCAGGTACATGGGATGTGCCCCTCAGTGCTGGGTCTCAGAACTCTGCTAGATGCTGTGGACAGGAGGACTAGAGCAGGAATGAGGTCCGTGCCCCAGGAGCTCACAGTCCAGAACATGTCTGAGAAAGAGAGCTACTAGTCCAAGGAGCTCGCATACTGCCAACATGGGTGAGTGGGGCTACAAATTCTCTTGCGACTTCAGCTCTCCTTTTACCCATTCCCCTCGCATCTCAACTTCACTGCCCATCTCAGCCAAAATCCATGTTCCTTTCACCATCCGGAGATCCACAGACAATGGGCGTTAAATCCACACTGTTCTCACTTGTTGTGACTTGACCTTTGGTGCACATTGCTTAACCTCTCTGAGCCCATTTTCTCACCTGCAACTGTAGGGACCAAATGAGACGGAGCAGGCAGCATGCCTAGTCCAGAGCCTGGCACTGTTTCCAAGTTGAACTGTTCCCTCCATCCTTACTTTCAGTCCTAAGTGCAACCCTCTCTCCCTCCCGTCTCTTCTCCAGATATATACTGTGCCCAAACACTTCTTCCAATACAGTTTGCCCCGTGGCTCCTGTTGTATTGGAATCTGAGTCTCCTGCGTTCCGCATCTTCTCTAGAACCACTGTTTCCACTGTTTCCGTTGCATCTTAGGGTAGAAACAGTGGCTCTCTCCCAACGTCAGCTCTTCTCACTGGGGTAAATTATTGTGTTTATGGCTCCGACTTTGTTCACTCTTTCTTTTTTTTTCTTTTTTTTTTTTTTTTAGACAGGGTCTCACTCTGTCACCCAGACTGGAGTGCACAGGCACAATCACAGCTCACTGCAGCCTCGACCTCCCAAGCTCAGGTGATCCTCCCACCTCAGCCTCCTTGGTAGCTAGGACTACAGGTGTCTGCCACCACACCCGGCTAATTTTTGTATTTTTTTTTTTTTTTAGAGATGGGATTTTTGCTATATTACCCAGTCTTATCTCAAACTCCTGGCCTCAAGTGATCTGCCCACCTCAGCTGCCCAAGTTCTGGGATTACAGGTGTGAGCCACCACACCCACCCCTTTCTTTTATCCATCCCCTTGAGTTATCTTCCCCCTACCTGATTCTATACTTGCTGTGTGACTTGCTTCAGCCAATGGGACAATAGCAATGTGTGGCAAGAAGATACTTGGAAAGTGTGTGTGCCCTGGGGCTTATTCTGTCTTGTGGCTCTTGGAACCCTCAGACAATCAGAGGAAGAGAGGCTCCAGTCATCCCAGCCATCTCAGCAAAGATGTCATAAACCCCACAACCCCAGCTGACCCATGAGCTGACCAAAAATGCAGGAGCGATCAGGTCCAACAGAAGAACTGTCCTACTAAACACAGCCCAGATTGTTCACCTACAAAATCTGAACTTAATAAACAAATGATAGTTTAATCGACTAAAATTTAGGTGGTTTGTTACACAACAAAAACTAACTGAGGTCGAGAATGGTGGCTCACGCCTTAATCCTAGCACTTTGGGAGGCCAAGGTGGATGGATCACCTGAGGTTAGGAGTTTGAGACCAGCCTGGCCAACATGGTGAAACCCTGTCTCTACTAAAAATAGAAAACTCAGCCAGACATGGTGGCAGGCACCTATAATCCCAGCTACTTGGGAGGCTGAGGCAGGAGAATCACTTGAACCCAAGAGGCGGGGGCTGCAGTAAGCCGAGATCGTGCCACTGCACTCCAGCCTGGGTGTCAGAGCAAGAGTCCATCTCAAAAAAAAAAAAAAGAAAGAAAGCTAACTGATACACCCATGCCTACCATGCCACACTCAGGTATTTTGGATGGCCTCTAATTAGTCTAATCCAATCTGGATAATCCCAGTCTCCTTGCCACAGGCTCTGAGATGAATAGAATTGAGCCAATCAGCACACGGAATCCACAAGCCACCAACTTCTTCAGGAAAGGGCATGGGATCCAATTCAAGCCAATGAAACTACAAAGAGGTTTGCTGGTAGATTCTGAGAATAAAGCTTCCTTTATTATGAAAAATCTTCAGACAATCTCTCTTCCTCTGGATTTTATGTGTGGATGTGGAGCCAGAAACTGCTACCTCTTTTTTGCCTCCGTAAAGGAAGCAGTCTGAAGACAAAGACTAAGCAAAAAGAGAGTGGAGATGAGGGAATTGCAGAAAAAAAGGACACTGGAGCCTTTGGATTAAGCTAACCCTAAGACCATTTTACATATGGGCTTCACATCACATGAGCCAATAAATTTCCTTATTACTTAAACCAGTGTGAGTAAGGTTTTCTCCTATTTGCAGCCAAAGTCATCCCAGTTGCTGTGTCTCCTATCATAAAGTGAAGAATAAATGTCTATTAAATGAATACACTTCCCACAATAACTTCACTCTGCAAGCGCATCCCCCAACCTACCTGATGACAAATTGAGGGCCCTAGTCAAGGAGTGAGCACTTCACTCCCTCTGAGATAATGGATCTCTTCCCTGGGAATTTTTAAATGTGTGTCCTAGAAGATCTGTCTCTTTGGTGATTAAAGCTGTAAGACGTAAACCTCAGAACTGCATTGTGTCCTGCCACATGAAGAAAGCTATTCATGATGGAAAGGGCAAGTGAAACAAATGTCCAAGAAGCAAGATATGGACAGAGGAAAGGACAGACACACACACACACACACAGAGAGAGAGAGAGAGAGAGAGAGAGAGAGAGAGAGAGAGAGAGAGAAACCAACCGATCTGTTGGCATTAAAATCCCTGGTTCCAACAGTTCTTGAGACCCAGTTGCTTCCCTGACTGCCCCATAGCTTGACTAATCTACCCTTCCTAGGATACTTGAAGCCAACAAATTATCCTTCTCTTGCTTAAGTGTTTTTAAGGTTGGACTATTCTGTAATTTTCAGTCTGAAGTGGTCTTTAAAATGTGCTCTACACTCTATCCCCTGATATCATCCTTGATGAACTCAGCATCCAAGATGATGTCCCTCTGACATCCTGGTCTTACAGTTCAGCCTCCTCAACTCCAGTAACATTCTCCTCTATATTGCTGCCCCCAGGCCAGGGACCCTGCCATAACTCTGACCTCTTCCACCTCCAACGTCTCAGACACAGCTGTGATGTCATACCCAATACACAGACCTAGAGTCAGAAGCTCTTGAAGTTCTTGAAGGATGATTGAAGCTTAGAAATCAAACCTACCTATTTTCGGCCGGGTGCGGTGGCTCACGCCTATAATCCCAGCACTTCAGGTGGTCAAGGCGGGTGGATCACCTGAAGTCAGGACTTTGAGACCAGCCTGGCCAAAATAGTGAAACCCCATCTCTACTAAAACTACAAAAATTAGCCAGGCATGGTGGCGCGCACCTGTAGTCCCAGGTACTCTGGAGGCTGAGGCAGGAGAATCACTTGAACCCGGGAGGTGGAGGTTGCAGTGAGCTGAGATCGTGCCGTTGCACTCCAACCTGGGCAACAGAGGGCCTCAAAAAAAAAAAATTTTTTGGAGGCAAAGGATACTGCAAGCAGAAAGTAAATGCAAAGTGACTAGAGTATTCATTCATAATTCAACAAGTATTTATTATGAACCTACTAAGTGGCAGGCATTATTACAAACACAGAGGATTCAGTGAATCAAACTCTGCCTGTTACTGCCTTTTTCCAGACAAACCCCTAAGCTTCCCCTCACCAATGGGTATGAAAGACCATGGCATATGTGGAGGACTATTTAATACCCTGGTCACCTGTGAATCTTCTCCGTCACACCAGCCACCAACTGCCATTGATTCACAGACCTTTATATTGGTAACACCTCCACTTTATCCATATTCAGTGGCATCTTGTTAATTTCAGTCAAGTCTGCCAAAGTCTCCACATTTTTTAAAATACCAAATAGTCACTCAGTGTGTTTATCATCACTTCCAGGTTTGCATTACCTGCAAAGTCAGTAAAGCACCTTCCCTAGCATCTTGATCAAGCCACTCACAGAAGTATTAGACACATTGTACTTGAAATTAAATTATCATCACATGCCAGACACGTGGTGCTGACCAAGAAGGGTTGTCTCCTCACTGACATCAAATGATCCCCTCATTCGACAACCCTAATTTTGACTATGTGCTTGACACTGTTCTAGTGACAGATAGGTAGACATAACTAACTATGCTCTTGAAGTATTTCGTATATTCTTTGTAAGACAGACTTACAAAGAAGGCAGCTAGTAACCCTGACAAGAGAAGGCAGGAAATATTTCTGAAAAAAAAAAAAAAAAGGTGGGGACATTTAGGCTAGCTCTTGGCAGATGCATAGGCGTTTTCAGGGTGGCTAAGACAAAAGGAACATCCAAGGAGAGAAAGCTGTGTGCGAACATGATGATTCGGGAATCTGAGTGCCTGGGTGAGGCTGCAGCTTGGGGCATATGGGGACTGGAAATGTGGGCAGGTACCAGACACTAAGAAGCTCCATGTGTAATTAATTCTTTAAATCCATGTCATCCTCCATCATGTCCACAAAGACATCTTGAGAAGCCACTCAGTTTTGTTGCGGAGCTGAGTGTTCCTGAGGTTCCAAGTAGCACCACTTCTTGATAAATAATTCAAAGCCTTGTCTTCATGAATCCACATACATCTTCTCATTCAAGGAGCGCTGATTTATAGACACTTAGCTTTTGAACACAAAAGGCACTGATTCTATTTTGTTGAGTTTAAAAAAAAAAAAAAAAAAACAGAAGTGCTCAGGATTTACTACACGGACAGGCACGTACAGAAGATGAGCACCAGAGGAGCTGGGGGCTGTTTATATAAATATATAGGAATTGCGAATGCAGTCCCACTGCAGAGGAACCATCCTGCCGCCTGCCTCCCAGTCTCTCCGTCCCGATGGGCAGAGAGGGACAAGATGCTGTCTGTTCACCCCAGTGATTCCCTATTACAGCTCAGCCCCTCTGCATCACAGATGGGAAAATCACCTAAAGCCATGCAGGACGCATGGAACCACTCAGAGCTCCGCACCTGGGGCTAATGAAGTTTCCACTTCCTTGAGGCCTCTTCAGTTTCTTCCAATCCAAAGCACGTGTGGACCTCTACAGGGAGGTAGTGTGGCTGAACGGCGAGCAGGTCCTGACATGAGGGAGGTTCTACCATGCACCCGCTGCAAGATCTTAGGCAAACTACTTAATCTCTCTATGCCTCAGTTTTCTCACCTCGGAAATGGGGGTAATGATGAGTAGCTGTCATAAGGATTAAAGAATGTTGGGAGTGCTCCCTAAACACACTCATCTTTGGTTCAGAATTGTGCTGGAGGGACTTTATGTCTTTTGCCATATGTTTTTGTGGAGGTGGGGGGTTCGTTTTTTGGTTTTGGTTTTTGTTTGGAGACGGAGTCTTGCTCTGTCACCCAGGCTGGCGTGCAGTGGCGCGATCTCGGCTCACTGCAGCCTCTACCTCTGGGTTCAAGCAGTTCTCCTGCCTCAGCCTCCCGAGTAGCTGGGATTACAGGCGCATGCCACCATGCCTGATTTTTTTGTATTTTTAGTAGAGACGGGGTTTCACCATGCTGGCCAGGCTGGTCTCAAACTCCTGGCCTCGTGAGCTGCCTGCCTCAGCCTCCCTAAGTGCTGGGATTACAGGCATGAGTCACTGCACCCGGCCTTTTGTTTTCTTTTATATCATGTCTGCACATCTATGGTGTAAAGTAAGAACTTTCCTTCCATCTGTATAAATGTTTTCATCCTGTGTGAATTATTTGGATATTTCTTTAATGCAGCAGCTGTAAGGTGAGTAAATCTAATGTTCTTTAAGGTTGAGGAAACAGGTTTTCTTACTATGCTGTTGAATTGTAAAATATGTAATCAAATTTAAAATATAAATACCCTAAAATCTTACAATCTTGCTGCAGAACTCTGTCTTACAGAAATACCAGTAGGACCAGGTGAGGCACAAAGTTTAACATTGGTTGTAATGGTAAAAATAAAGTGGAAATAATTTAAATGTGCATCCATATCTGAATGAATAAATTATAGTATATCTCGACAAATAAAATTCTACACAACCATGTAAAAGGTACCATATGCACAGACTTGGAAAGAAGTCTCTAACATATTGGAAAGTGAAAAAGGAAGTTACCACACAATCTGTAAAGTGTTAATACTCATTTTGGATTTTAAAAGCCATGTTTAATAAAAATCACTAATGATTTATTAAATGCTTATTCTTTGCCAGTTATTTAAATGTTTTACCCTTACAGCAACCCCTTGAGATAAATACTGTTATCCCATTTTGTAGACGAAGAAACTGAGGCACTGAGAAGTTAAGTAATTTTTCCAGGGTTGTGGCGTTAGCAAGTGGTGGAGCCCAGAATCGAACCGGCCCATCTGGCCCCTGACCCCCCCCCTCAACTCCACATGTCAGAAGCAAAGAAAAAGGTCTCAAACTGGAATGGGAAGGACGGTCCTCCTCCGCCTCCTTTATCCACTTTTGTGTTGTTTGGATTTGTTACAATGAGTATGTAATTGAAAAAAAAAATTTTATAAAAGCACCCAAGCATGTGGAATCCTTGCCTGGGATAGAAGCCAAGAGCGGGCGGAGGGACCACAGACACTTTTCCGAGCCGGGTTAAGCTCAAACCTGACGTCCACAGATCCCCAATATACACCTTCCCCATCGGCAAGGAGAGGTGTGTGGGGAAAGGCACCAGTTTGGGCCTAAGACAGTCTGAGTGCAGTCCCACCTTCACCACCTACCAGCTGGGTGGGCTTTCACGAATGTCTTAACCTCTCTGAGCCCCCACTTCTCAGCTGCAAAAGACTAATGCCACCATTACAGGCTTGCTGTGAGGATTAGAGAGAATGACTGACGCACAGCGGGTGATCAGGAAGAGGAACTTGTTGTGGCTACCTGGTCCCATCCTCTCTGCAGCCATGGCTCCTGGGAACTTAGCATCACGTGAATAAATACAAACTCTGCTGGCGGACGTCATCTGGGAAAATTTTCTTGTCACATAGCGTTCATAACGAACTCGCAAGTCCAAGCTCAATTCAGAGAAAGAGGATTTCACAATTATAAATTCAAAAGCCCAATAACTTCCCAAGTCTCCCCCTAGCTTCAAGGCTCCTCCCATTCCAAGGCACAAAAGGGATGGAAAGAGGGATTTCTGTTCCCACTTTACCCAGTGATGTAGTCTCAGCCCTTGGTGTTCCAAATCTGGTGGGGCGTTTGGAAGAAATAATTTGCCTCGAGTTTCTCTGTCAGTGGGTCTGGGGACCACCTGGACAATCGGATGCAAAGCTACAACACGGAAAGAACAAAGCTTTTAGACTTGGGTCCTGCCTGTAGAAACCTGAACTTGAGGGTGCTCAGCACACGGGGGACAGAGAAGGGCTAGGAGGTGTTTTGACCCCTTTAAAGTTTCTATTTCAATTTTAAAATGACTTTAATATTCTAATATTCTCCCTCCCAATATTATGCAGCATTGCCTGTATTGATTGGATTATCCAGATAATTACTGGAGTCTCCACTCCCCCTACTCCCAGCCCCTAACTGGATACTGACCTCAGTGTGAAAGCATTCTCCCTCTGAAGGTCCTTGTGAAGTCTGTGTGATGCTGTGTAATCTCCAAGCAGCTTCGTTTATCGCTATGGTGCGTTCCTACAGATTCTTAGTTTAATGACACCCTTTCTGAAGCAGCAGCGATGGTGCCAAATGGCACTTGCATTTCCAGGAAAGCAGCCAAACTCATTACGTTAATAAAGGAATTTAGCTGTATAGAGATGCCTCCTTCACATACATTCCCGAAAAATCCTCACTCTCACAACTCAGCAGCAGCAGCAGCCATTAAATCTCTGCCTCCACCTGCAAAGCCCTGGCCCCACGGAGTCAAACCGCATCGGCCCTGCAGTCAGCTGCAGAAGACAGGGCACATCTCAGAGCCTGGCCAGCTGACTTCTCTGCCACTTCTGCTCCCAAAGCAGCTGCCCAAGGTCCGTCTCTCTGTGCCAGAGTGAGCCCCATTAGGGTCCACAGATCCTGGTCAGGGATGGGACAGGCTCCGTCTGACTGCCCAGTGGTTATAGCTGGCCTGTCTGGAGTCACAGCATAGCCTGGGCCGGCAGGAAGCAGTCGTCACATGAATCACCACAACAGCCACCTGTGTGGTCTTCCTGCCTCGGTCTTACCGCTCTCTGATCACATTTCCCCGTTGCAGCCAGGGTAATCTTTCTGGACTATAAATCTCACTGTATCACTCCTCCACCATGTTGTTTCGGCAGCTCCACATGACTCGCAGGAGGCCAGTCCAAGCTCCTAGTAGCATCAGGCCTCCCAGGGTACCTCCACCACCACTTGCCTCTCCAGCCCCTCCTCACATCATCACCCATCCAGCTCCCAGAACACACCCAGCAATCCCTCACTCCAGGCCTTTGGGTACCACTCTCCAGATGCTGCGATGCCTTCACTAGCCCCTCTGCTTCCTCTTCCTGCATAACTACAGTTTGTCCTTTAAGACTCCATGCAGAAATCTCTTCCTCCTGGAAGCTTTACCTGACCTGCCAAGTTTGCTTAACTTAGGTGCTCCTCTTATAAACCCCACGGCAACTGGTGTGCCCATACACCGAGCACGTACCACACTGAATTGTGGTCATCTCTTTTACTCTCAGTCTCCACAACGACAGTGTGAGCACCCAAAGAGCAGGCCCTGTCTTTTTCACCTCTGCATTCCCACGTACCCGGCGCACAGAAGCACAGAATAAATGAGGCCACAGGGTCCTGTCTTGTGGAATTCCTGTCTTTCCTGCCCTCCTGTCTCCTCAATGACCTTTACAGAAATGTCCACCCTTGGCTGGGCACAGTGGCCCATGCCTGTAATCCTAGCACTTTGGGAGGTCAAGGCAGGCAGATCACAAGGTCAGGAGTTTGAGACCAGCCTGGCCAACATGGTGAAACCTCATCTCTACTAAAAATACAAAATTAGCCTGGCGTGGTGGCGCGTGCCTGCAATCCCAGCTACTCAGGAGGCTGAGGCAGGAGAATTGCTTGAACCTGGGAGACGGAGGTTGCAGTGAGCCGAGATCACGCCACTGCACTCCAGCCTGGATGACAGAGTGAGCTCTATCTCAAAAAAAAAAAAAAAAAAAAAAAAAAAA
>NW_016814433.1:1004686-1013636 GCF_001698545.2 Rhinopithecus bieti | reverse complement strand
AAAAAAGGCCCCCCTTTTTCTAGTACCCAGATCTCTCTGTCTTGCCCTCTCTTGGCTTTTTCTCTTCTCCTCTGTCATATGTACTTGTCAAACTGAAGCTTTAAGTATTTTCGTCTCCTCGGGAAAGGTTCCACCTGATCGATCTGCTGCCGTGGAGTGACCAATCCATCTCCTCTCCAGCCCTGGGTCCCTCACCTCGGTTCCTGCGCCTTTAACTCCACCAGGGGTTAGGGAGTCCCTTCACCCTTCTGCCATCCTGCAAAGGGATGTGAGAGCCACCAGGGGGGTCAGCCTCTGGTCCACTTGGCCCCGGTTCTGGCTCCAACCAGGTCCCCTAAAACACATTATCACTGCTCCGTAGTGGGGGGTGACTGCAAGACAGACTCATTTCCCTTAATCATCCTACACTGATCAATTGTTGAGTTCAGCCAAGCCTCTCAGGAAGGGTTTATATTTCCTATTGGCACCAGCTCTTGGCAAAATGAATTGCTGGAGTTTACTAGCATCTGAATGTGTTTCAAACACTCTCTTCTTCCAAGTGTCAAGGCACAGAAGGTAATTAGCATCCTGGAAGTACTGGCTACATGTGAGTTGTGGTCTCGCACCAAGCCTCCTACCCCACTCCACCAGGATTCAGAATCCTGCTTCATGAGAACCAATGGAAGCATTGATTCAGCCAAGGATCCAGATCACCAAAATCCCTGAAAGGGAATCATATGGCAAATGGCTGCAGGAGGCAACACTGGTGCTTATGAGGGCCACCAATGGCTGGCTTGCAGGGACACTGTGGCCAAGACAAGAGACCCTTGTGAGTAGAACCCAAGGCAGAGGCTGGTCCAGGCACCCCAGGACTGAACCTTCAGCTGATTTATGAAAAGACTGTGATAATCAAGATCTAGTCAGGAAAACCAAAACCACTCTAGTTTTCCATCACAGGGAATTTAATAGGGAAGATGGGCCACAGTGAGGATAAAAAGACTAAGAAGCCACGCAGGGATGGTAAAGCCACCCAAATATGAGCAGCAGCAGGGGCTAGCTTCCCCTCCAGCAGCTGCAGGACACGGGGATGATGACATTACCAAAACCCAGAAGCCAGGGCCACCCAGCCCGAGCTAGAACCATAGCAGAGGTTGCCAGGAAAAGCTGAGACCGTGGTGTGAGGGGCTGTCCAGCTGGGACCTGAAGCAGCTGTCCAGATGCAGCCATGGCCAGAAAATGCCCTCCCCCACCCAGAGCAGAGAGAAAAGGAGAAATGGCCTGACCTCTCCCTTCCTCTCATGCTCCAATCTCCTGCCAAACCTAGACAAACACCCATGGCAAGGATACCTGGGAAACACAGCTTGCAGGAGAAAGTCAGGGGATGGATCTAAAAGCCAGGGACAATGACCAACTGAGGGACCACTGGAAAAACAGACACCCATAGTTTATGTGCCCCTCTCTGTTCTCCTTAGCATTTTATAGCATTCGGTTTTGTCCTTTTTCAGCTTCCGTCCTTCTAGACTGAAGAGTTCGTCCCCACGAGGCCATCTTCTCTGTCCATCCTATAGGCTCAATTAATTTTACAATTCTCCAAATACTTATTATGCATCAAATTTGTGCCAGGCACTCTGCTGGGCAATGGGAGGAAAGGGATGCTGAAAGAAATAAGCTATCACTCTTGCTCTCAAAGTGTGAGATATCCTCATGGTCCGGGGAACAGGGGTAACAGATAGTGCACAGCTCTCTGTAACAAGAAGTAAATAATTTATGTGTGGCCAATGAAGGAACTGCACCTGGGGACTTGGGAGAAAGCTTTCTGCAAGGGATGACATCTGAACTGGAGTAGAGGAGGATGAGTTTTATCAAGTCGGAGAAAGCCTCCCAGATAGAGGGAGCAGTCTCCCCAAAGGCACCCAGTGGGTGGCAGAATGTAATGGTTCTGCAGATGCCAAGAAGGCAAAGCAGACACGGAGACCATGTGGGGAGAAAGATACAGACAACGCCTGAAGCTTGGACCAGGGCTAAAGGACCTGGAGCACCACACAGCAGTGGGGAGTCATGAAACGGGTTTTTCGAAGGGTGTGATATGATGAGATGCGAGTTCCAGAAAGGTCTCTCTGACTACCTACGTGGAGGATGTGTTGGAAGGGGTGGGATCAGAGGCAGGGATAAGAGTTTGAGAGGCAATTACAGAGTAATACATGGAAGAAATGACGATGAGCAGAGGGGATGGAGAGGAGGACCAGGGGCAGGAAATGAGCTGTCTTAGGGTCAGAGAACTGTGAGGGAGGATGAGGGAGGCAGGTGCCTGATACACAGCCTGGCCGTTGAGCTTTGCGGTCTCTGTGCATTTCCAAGGTGGTGCTGAGATGAGAGCTGAGCCCAGAGCCCTGAGGATGTGCCTGATGGTGCCAGACCTTGGGGACTCTTTTTGCTGCAGTTGTAGGTTGGGCACTGACATCAGAGTTCCCTGAATCATACCAGAGCAAAGTTTGAGTCATTTTCCCAAATCACTCCCTGTATCCACCTCTTGGTTCATCTGTTTTGATGGCTCTGAAATTTTATCTCTTTGCCAACTGATTTCTCAATTGGGGAGCAGAAACTTATGTTCCCCAGAGTCTGTTTGAGAGACTGAAATCTTGCTCTTAGATTCACTCCCCTAGTTTCTCTTTTTTTCCCCCAGTTCTTCCCTCCCTCCTCCCTTAGTCTTGTATTATATAATAGTCTGAGATACTAAGAAACAACATAGAATCAAGAACTGGTATTTTTAGCCAATCCAGATGTGAGTAAACAAATACAAAGAAGAAATAAATGTAAATAGCAATCCTTCATCTCCTACTCCTCAGAAAATATCAACTGAGACATTTCATGGGGGTGAGTTTAGAGCCAGGTCCACATTTGCCATATCCTTGCACAGTCCTGCACGATGAGAAATTGTGCACCGTTTATTGAGAGCTGACTTTGTGCCTGGAATTGTGCAGGACACTGAGCACTCAGAGGTGGATAAGGCGCACTCCCTGCCCCATAAATTCACACCCTAAGCTCCTTCAGTCTGGCCCCAGCTCGTCCCTCCAGCAACCTCTCATGCCACTTCCCACCACACATCCTTCAACAGTAGTGACATGGAAGGGACTGGGATTGAGAACTAAAAACTCCATAGACACAGATGAAGAATGAGGCATTTAACCCAAGTGGTTCTGTGCAGAGAGAACTATTCTTTTGGACCTAGGTCAGCAGGCTGTTTGGGGGCCACCATGGACACAGTAAGACTGTCAAGGAAGTACACAATTCAGTGAATACATACTACGAACAGGTTTTGTGTAGTGTTGCAGCAAAGCCCTGGGAGAAAGGCAAGAAAGCAAAAGACTAATCCATCACAGGAAGTCAGGGACTGGTAAGAACCCTGGACAGCTCCATGAAGGCCAGCCCTTGTCCTAATCTTCATTCATTCAACAGGTAGTGAACTTCTGCTTTACATATAACTAATCCACTGCATTAGGTGGCGGTTGTATTGTGGTGTGCAAAATGGACGTAATCCCTGCCCTCAGAAAAGTTAATAGTGTAGTAAATAGGCAAGAGCACATCAAGAATCAGTGGCCTCTCCCCTGCAGCCAGAGAGATCCCTAGTCTAGGGGAAACTCTGCAGATGGGCTTTGGTCTGATTGTTCCAGGCCGCACCTCCTTGAAAAGGGGGACTTGGGGCTGGGCGCGGTGGCTCACACCTGTAATCCTAGCAGTTTGGGAGGCCGAGGTGGGCCAATCACGAAGTCAGGAGATCGAGACCATCCTGGCTAACATGGTGAAACCGCGTCTCTACTAAAAATACAAAAAAATTAGCCGGGAATGGTGGTGGGCACCTGTAGTCCCAGCTACTCGGGAGCCTGAGGCAGGAGAATGGCGTGAACCCGGGAGGCAGAGCTTGCAGTGAGCTGAGATCGCGCCACTGCACTCCAGCCTGGGCAACAGAGCGAGACTCTGTCTCAAAAACAAATCAAAAAACAAAACAAAACAAAAAACACATCTGCCCAAGATCCATTGGACAGCAGAGCCTCGTCCTCCAGTCTAAGGGAAAATTATCACAGGGCTGGACACAGTGGCTCACACCTGTAATCCCAACACTTTTGGGAAACTAAGGTGGGAGAATTGCTTGAGCCTAGGAGTTCAAGACCAGCCTAGGCAACATAATGAGATCCTGTCTCTACAAAAAAGTAAAAAAAAAAAAACCAAATGCCAGGTGCGGTGGCTCGCATCTGTAGTCCTTGGAGGGCTGAGGTGAGAGGGTCACTTGAGCCTGTGAGGTCAAGGCTGCAGTAAGCCATTATCACACCACTGCACTCCAGCCTGGGTGACAGAGTAAGACCATGGCTCAAAAAAAAAAAGTGATCACGGTGGGAGCCTAGGAGATCCTTAAGAGTCAGGAGAGGCATCCCATTAGTGGATCTGCTCATTGCACCTCAATCAGCACTGGATTCACAGAAAGATTCCTCCTCTTGCTCCCAGAAGCAACCTTCCAGACTGCTTTGAAAGCATTCCCTCATGGTTGGGAGAAGCCCTGTTGAATTAGCTGTTTAATTATCGCCACCTACTGGTCTAAATTAAATTTTGTCACGAAAAGAGAGCCTGGAGTAATGGAGTTTAACGACCAGTTGACATCATGGATTTGTAGTTTTCCAGGGAGGCTAAGCAGGGCTGTCACAAGGGGCCTCATTAATTCTCCACATTAAGCCCCAGACGGTTGAAAATTTAGCTTGTTCTTAAAGGCTTCTAGAAGGGAATTCCATGCTAACCTCCCCTATCTCATTCCTACAACTTAACATCCCTCACTGGGCGGGCAGAAGTCCTACCCCAGAGTTAATCCCAGTTTCTCTTGCTGCACTTAAAGCCCCTTTGCTTTGATTGTCACCCATGGAGCTGGATGTACTCAGCGGCCATCATCTGACCTCTGTATTTTCTAACTCAGAAACCTCCATAGGGAGGGGTAGGTGACAATCCACTTGAGGCAACGGACACAGATATGTTCCAAGAGAGGCTCGGGCTTCCCCCATGCGAGGGCCAAAGCCAGTGTGGAGTAAGCTGAAAGCAGCCTCGGGAGTGAGAGGAGGACAAGCCTGTTGGAGAGGGATATGCCGGCCTGTTGGAGAGGGGTATGCTGGCCTGTTGGAGAGGGATATGCCAGTGGGCGGGGGGGGCCCCGGGCGGCTTTCGCCGCGGCCCCGCGGCCGGGGCCCCCCGGCGCGGCCCGGCGGCGCGCGCGGCGCGGGGCCCGGCCCTATGCGCCTGTTGGAGAGGGCATATGCCGGCCCTGGTTGGCGCCAGAGGCGATATGCGGCCTGTGGAGAGCGGTTTATGCCGGGCCGCGGCCGGAGGAGCAGAGCACGCCGCTCAGCACATGAGTGTCATTGTGATGCGTGGGAAGGAGGAGGCTTTGGAATCTTAGAGATCTGGTTCTCATCTGCAAAACAGGGACGATAATTTTAATCTTAAAAAATAGTTGTAAGGATGAAATGAGCTGGCTTTACAAAGGGCCTGGTATGAAACAGGCCCCACTCAACAGACGTGTCATCTGCTCGTCTCCCCACTCCCAGGACTGTCATTAAGAAGGCCGGGCGCGGTGGCTCAAACCTGTAATCCCAGCACCTTGGGAGGCCGAGGTGGGCGGATCACGAGGTCAGGAGATCGAGACCCTCCTGGCTAACACGGTGAAACCCCGTCTGTACTAAAATACAAAAAACTAGCCGGGCGCGGTGGCGGGCGCCTGTAGTCCCAGCTACTCGGAGGCTGAGGCGGGAGAATGGCGGGAACCCGGGAGGCGGAGCTTGCAGTGAGCCGAGATTGCACCACTGCACTCCAGCCTGGGTGACACAGCGAGACTCCGTCTCAAAAAAAAAAAAAAAAAAAAAACTAGATTCAGGCCAGGTGCGGTGGCTCATGCCTGTAAACCCAGCACTTTGGGAGGCCGAGGTGGGTGGATCACCTGAGGTCAGGAGTTCGAGACCAGCCTGGCCAACATAGTGAAACGCTGACTCTACTAAAAGTTTTTTAAAAAATTAAAAAATAACCTGGGTGTGGTGGCGCCTGCCTGTAATCCCAGCTACTTGGAAGGCTGAGGCACGAGAATCGCTTGAACCCAGGAGGGGTTCAAGATCGTGCCACTGCACTCCAGCCTGGGGGATAGGGTGAGACTCTGTCTCAAAAAAAAGAAAGAAAGGAAGAAGGAAAGAAGAAGAGAAAGAAGAGAGAGAGAGAGGGAAGGAAGGAGGGAGGGAAGGGAAGGGAAGGGAGGAAAGGAAGGAAGGAGCTCAATTCAACCGTTTTGTGTACTCAGCACATATTGTTCTGGAGTGATTCAGTGGACAAATTTAGATACATATACAGATACATGATAAAATTAAAAATTTATTACCTTAGTATATACAGCAAGCAAAATTAAAACAAGAGTAGGGAGAAAATAAGATGAAACTAGGAGTTAACATTGTAAACATATCATGTGCTTTAAGATTGAACTTTGCATGTACATTTTTAAGAGATGGGCCAAACCTGTGACTTGAAAACCTCCCAGAAGGCAAATCAAACATGCATGTGTCTAGTTGCTTGATGCCGTGGTCAAAAGACAAAAATAATGAGCTCTCAAGAGAAGCACATTTCTTTTTTCTTTTTTTTTTTTTTTTTTTTTTTTTTGAGACAGATTCTAACTCTGTCGCCCAGGCTGGAGTGCAGTGACGCGATCTCGGCTTACTGCAACCTCCACCTCCTGGGTTCACGCCATTCTCATGCCTCAACCTCCCTAGTAGCTGGGACTACAGGCGCCCGCCAGCACGCCTGGCTAATTTCTTTTTGTATTTTTAGTAGAGATGGGGTTTCATCATGTTAGCCAGGATGGTCTCGATCTCCTGACCTCATGATCTGCCCGCCTCAGCCTCCCAAAGCACTGGGATTACAGGTGGGAAGCATATTTCTGAACCCAAATTTTTACATGTGTGATTTCTTCAACCCGGAAATTCCTTTTCTAGGACTCTGTGCCTTGGAGGTACTCACATGTGTGTGACAAGATACACGTGTGTACAACGTTGGTTATCACCGCGTGGCTGGTAACAGGAAAATGCAAATGAAAGCCAGCTAGATTTCCATCAAATTTGACTAATCTAATAAATTATACTAGATCCAAGCTATGAAAAACTCAACAATTACAAAAAAGAAGAAAGAACGACTTAGATCCATATGTACTAACATGAAGGGATCTGCAAAATATTTTTGAGGAAATAAATTTTGAGGAAATAAAAGAGGAAAAAAATTCACTCCTAAAAAACTTAGGTCCTATATATTTGACACGTAGAAAAGTAACTGTGTTCATGTAAAACTGTGTTTTGTTTTCACGGAACACTGAAACATTCATGTAACATTGGTTACTCCTGGGAAGTAGATATGATGGTGCAGAAAGTCAAAAGAACATTTTTACTTTCCCCCTATATATTTCTGTATTGTATTTTTATAATCCTAATAATTAATATAAAGAACAAGTTGAAAATGTCATTTTAAAAGTTTCATGTAACTGGGCAGTAGTATTGCATCAATGTTTTGAACTTCCTCAATTTTATCATTGTACAGTGGTATATACGAAAACATCCTGATTCTTAGTGGATATTGCCAAAGTCCTTAGAAGTAAATGTTGTGGGCCAGGTGTAGTGGCTCATGCCTGTACTCCCAGCAGTTTGAGAGGCCGAGGCGGGCGCATCACCTGAGGTCAGGAGTTCGAGACCAGCCTGGCCAACAAGGCAAAACCCTGTCTCTACTAAAAATACAAAAATTAGCCAGGCTTGGTGGCAGACACCTGTAATCCTGGCTACTAGGGAGGCTGAGGCAGAAGAATTGCTTGAACTCAGGAGGCAGAGGTTGCAGTGAGCTGACATCACGACATTGCTCTCCAGCCTGGGCAACAGAGCAAGACTCCATCTCAGAAAAAAAAAAAAAAAAAAAAAAAAAAAGAAGTAAATGTTATATCTGCAACTTCCAATAATCAGCAAACATAAATAAAATATAAAACAATAGTAAATGTTAATAATTGGTGAATCTAGGTTAAGGTTATGGGAGTTCACTGTACAACTCTTGACATTTTCCTATAAGTTTGAAATGTTTTCAAAGTAAAAAGGTATCCAAAAAAGTTATGCATGACTTCCTCCTTTTAGCATAGAGACTTGGGTGTGCCTTGCCCGGTTTCTAAGAGGACCTTATTGGTGGGTATTTTAGGCCTATAAAGCAGGAACAAGTCATTGTTCTTTACTGAGATTTAAATGCAGTTAAGAAGGTCAAATGAGAAAACTCAAGAGTGAGAGATGCGTTCTGTTGTAACTGATGTAAATTGACTGTGACCTTTGGCTATCGTGTGTTCTTGGAAGATGGTAATGCGGGTGTGTGCATTCTTGTCCAGGTTCACAGGACATTAAAGCAGACCATGATAGGGAGAACACCGAGTCCCAATATTTCCTTCACTTCACACTGGAGGAAAGACGAAAAGGAGGAGGAGGAGTAACAGGGAGAGGAGGAGGGCTGGATGAACTAGACTGTATTTTTTAACAAAAGATTTCACCTGTTGATGTTCAAAGCACCGTTTTATCTAAGCCTGAAACACACCAACTTGGGGGAAATGAATTGTCAAATTACTGAGACGATCCTGTTGGGTCCATAATACTGTTGGATACAGTGAGTTCCTTTTCAAAGGTTCAATTCCCTCATTCCTTGTCTTCTATTTTCAAAGCCTAACTTTTCTGCCTCCTTGCCCCTAGTTACAGTAAACAACCTTCCGGCCGTTCCCAATCTGTAACACACATCCATTACCAATCTATAACTCACATCCATTCCCAATCTATAACTCACATCTATTCCCAATCTGTAACCCACATCCATTCCCAATCTATAACCCACATGCGTTCCCAATCTGTAACCCACATCCATTCCCAATCTGTAACCCACATCC
>NW_016814433.1:978572-1001752 GCF_001698545.2 Rhinopithecus bieti | reverse complement strand
TAACCCACATCCATTCCCAATCTGTAACTCACATCCATTCCCAATCTGTAACCCACATCCATTCCCAATCTGTAACCCACATCCATTCCCAATCTGTAACCCACATCCATTCCCAATAAGTAACAAACCACATCTGTACTTTATTTGGCCAAAACTGCTCTTTCCACTGCTGTAGTCCCCACCCCTGCCCCATTGGAAGTAGCCAATCAGGATCGGCTTAGACTGTGCAGTCCAACTCCAGCCAGTGGGGACCGGACACGGTATCAGGGACTGACTGTGTTAGGGATAAAAACCACTTCCCTGCTTTGTTCAGTGTGCTCTTGCAGTGGCCAGAAGGGCAAGTGGTACCATTCTCCAGAAGTAAATTTGCCTTGCTGAGAACTCCTTTATTTGAGTGCTCATTTTCTTTGTGACTCCAAGCTCTTATTTCCAGCAATACCAAGCACACATCTGAAGGGACTAGATATTTCTATGTCAGTCATCCTGGAAGGCGGATAATCCTGGGGCCTGTGCTAGGAGTGATATGAATGTAGGACAACTTGTTCTCTTTCTAAGTATTAGAGCCAGACAGACCTGGCCTCCAAAGGGCAGAGGAGGCTGGAGAATCTTGAGGCTGGGCAATGACCTGCCCATGTATAATGGAAACCACCAGAGCTGCAGAGAGCTCCAGCTGGAAAAGGGACAGCAGGGATGATCCTGAACCAGAGGGCTCTGAGGACAGTGTGAGCCACAGCTATGGAGAGTGACGCCCTGATGTCTTTACCGTCCTTCATCCCTGATCCTTGGGGAAGGTCTTGCTCAAAATCGTATCCTCATATCATGGTCTCAGCTGTGCTGTGAATTGGGAAAACCCCATCCCACATTTCAGGAATGGGCCAGAAAAGAGCCATGCCCTAAAATGGCTGTGACAGAGAGGACACGTGGACCCAGCAACTTCAGGAGGATAGAAACGGGGTCTGAGACCAAGGGGACGACAGCAAGGTAGTCAAGACCAGTAGTCAGTCAGAGGGGAACCGAGGACTGACTTCAGAACCCCAAGAGGTAATGTCTGGGACATGCTTAGAAATAGGTGGGAGGAGGGGAATTTCAAGGAGGCTGATTCCCAGAAGTTATCCAGATCTGGATTCAAGTCATAGTAATTTGAATGTAAAGAGAAAGCCTCACTGTACTCTGCTGGAGTATTGGCCATACAGATGTTCCTCATGAGTTAAGTTTTAATTGAAAATAGTATGACTTGAATAAAAGTGAGCCTTAATATGTTCCTAAAATGCCTCAAAGAAAGGAAACAAAGACCCAAAGCACCAGAAACAGAGATAACTTTAAAAATTCAGGCTCAGAGAGGGCCAGTGGGTCGTCTCCACCAAACCCATGAGGCTGCTTCAATGCACAGAAAGTATTTGAGTGCCATCTAGTGGCCAGAGTGAGTAGCTGTTTAGAAGGATAAAAAGGAAAGGGTTCAAAAGACATTCCATGTCTGTGGCATTGATTGTGCTGACATTGTGGGCCAGGCTGTGATTTAGGCATAGCAGATACAACAGCAAACAAAACAAGCCAGGTCCTGTCTCCAGGAACCTAACATTCTATCGGCAGGAGGGGGTGACAGAAGGTAAATAAGTCTGTAACATCAGGCAGTAATAAGTGTCGTGCAGAAAAATGAAGCAGGGAGTGGAGGAATACTACTTAGCAGGCGGTTGGATAGCACACCTCTCAATATCTGGGGAAACCATTCCAAGACAATGGAAAGACTAGTGCAAAGGCCCTAGAGTGAGAGTATTCTTGGCGTATTCAAGGAACAAGCAAGAGATTACGAGGACCCAGAGCAGAGTGAGGGAGGGGGATAGTGTAGGAGATAATGCCGGAGAGATGTCAAGGGCTAGATCATGCAGCCCCCGGGAGCCACTGGGAGGACTTTGGGGATTTGGGAAGTTTTGTTGTTGTTTGGTTTTTTGTTTTGTTTTGTTTGAGACGGAGTTTCACTCTTGTCGCCCAGACTGGAGTGCAGTGGCATGATCTTGGCTCACTGCAATCTCTGCCTCCTGGGTTCAAGCGATTCTCCTGTCTCAGCTTCCTTAAGGATTATGGCGTGCACCACCACACCAGGATAATTTTTTTTTTTTTTTTTTTTTTTTTTGTATTATCAGAGATGGGATTTCACCATGTTGGCCAGGCTGGTCTTGAACTCCTGACCTCAGGTGATCTGCCCACTTCAGCCTCCCAAAGTGCTGGGATTACAGGCATGAGCCACTGTGCCTGGCCGGATTTGGGAAGTTTTTTAATATTATTTCATAGGGACAGGGTCTTGCCATGTTTCCCAGACTGGTCTTGAACTGCTGGCCTCAAGTGATCTTCCCACCTCAGCCTTCCAAAGTGCTGGGATTACAGGCATGAGTCACCGCACCTTTGGTTGGACTTTGGTTTTACTCAGGGTGAGATGGGGAGTATGGGAAAGTTTTGAGCTGAGAAGTGACCTGACCTAATTTATGCTTTAAGTGGATAATTCTGGCTGCTAGACGGAGCGTAGACAGTAAAGGGGCAGCGTCAGCATGGGTGGGAGACACGTGGACGGCTAGCACAATGATCCCAGTAAGAGACGATTGAGGGCTGGACCAGTGGCCCCAGTGGGCATAGTGGGATGGGCCAGGTTTCTGATCTGTTTAACAGGTTGAGTGGATCTCCAGTGGCCAGTGATTTAATCAATTATGCCTATGAGGTGAAACCTCCAAGAAAACCCCACAGTTTTGTTTGTTTGGGGTTTGGAGAGCTTCCAGGTTAGCGAAGCAGGAAGGGGCAGGGAGAATGGGGTGCCCAGGGAGGCAAGGAAGCGCTGTGCCCCCTCCCCCACCCACACCTTGACCTTGCCATCTCTTCCAATTGGCTATTCCTGAGCTGTATCTTTCATCATGAACTGATAGTAATAAAGTGCTTTTCTCAGTCCTGTGAGTCATTTCAGTACATTATTGAACCTGCCAGAGGCTGTGGAAACCCTTGCATTTGTCACCAAGTCAGACAGAGGTGCCAGTGGTCTGGGCACCCCATTTGCAACTGGCATCTGATATGAGGCCAGCCCTTCACTGAGCCCCTAAACCTGTGGGGTTTGATGCCGAATCCAGGCAGTTAGTGTCAGAATTGCACTGTAGGACACAAGTTGGTGTCAGAACTGGCTGGTGTTGAGGAGGAAAAAGAACCCACACAGCCCTCCCCCTGGCCATTCCTCCCACCATATGGAGTCTTAGGATCCTTCACGGAGTGCTCAGAGCCTCCCGATCATCCCACTTTTAGCACAGCGCTTTTCCACTTCTGGTCAGTCTGATGTTAGAATGCCCTACAATGTGCTTATTAGCCATTTTTAAAAACTAACATTTATAAAATTTATTTAGGCCAGGCACGGAGGCTCACACCTGTAATCCCAACACTTTGGGAGGCCAAGGTGGGCGGATCACCTTGGATCAGGAGTTCCACACCAGCCTGGCTAACATGGTGAAACCCCATCTCTACTAAAAATAGAAAAAAATTAGCCGGGTGTGATGGTGCGCACCTGTAATCCCAGCTGCCCAGGAGGCTGAGGCAGGAGAATCGCTGGAACCCGGGAGGTGGACGGAGGTTGTGGTAAGCCGAGATCTTGCCACTGCACTCCAGCCTGGGCGATAGAGACTCTAAGACCTTTAGCTGAATTGAAGCCTCTTGGTAAACCTATGATGTCTCATTTAATAGATGGGCAAACTGAGGCTCCAAGAAATAAATCAGGCACATAAGGAGTCCTTGTCCAAGCAAGCCATGGGTTGAAGCCTGGGCTCTGCCAGTCCAAGTGAAACCAAAGCATCTCCAGAAATTCCTGGTGGTGTGTTACATCAGCAAATGAGTTGGGTAATGTCATTCCTCAACCTGGAGTCAGCGGCATCTTGCAGATTCCACCAGAGAGGAAGTCTCCACCTAGCTCCCCGAGGCCTGCTTGCAAGAATGAGGAAGGAGCGGTTCTGCTTTCAGGTGGAAGTGTTCACCAGTTAAGTGCTGGGCTGCCCACAAGGCAAACAGCCTCCTGGGCCTGGGACACATGCTTCAGTGCCCCTGGTAGCATGGCAGGACATGCAGTGCAACTCAACAAGCTCCCAAAACCACGAGAGGCTGGGAAAAATGCTCCCTGGCCCAGTTCTAATGTTTCCCAATAAGGACCTGCCCGGCCAGACACAGGGGGCCCCACCCATCCTGAGAGGCTGGTCCTGGAATGTAGACACAACTGCTTGGAGAATCTCTGCATCCTGGCTCCGCACACAGGCTCTAGATGACGGGCTGGCAGAGTGCCCGTGTGTAGTATGGGCCTATACCTGCTGCAGCATCAGCTAGTCTGGGCCTGTGCCCCGGGTCCGCCTATAGATGTCATGTGGCCCATCTGAATACGTGACTCGGAGTCTAGTCTACCCAGGCCTGGTTTGTGCCTACCCCCTGGCCACACCCCTTGTGAGTTTTCTCTGGGTGACATTTCCTTCCTACTCTTGTTGACTGGGGCTGTTCTTGCTGGTCGGTGCCCCAGGGCCAGGAGAGGTCTGAAGAGACCTAGGAGCCGGTAGCCCTGGGCTCCGCTCTGGGTTCTGAAAGCCCATTCCTTGCTCTGCGGCTCCTCCCACCCCACCTCTTCTCAGCCTTGCAGCTCAACGGTTATCTCAGGAGTCCAGGACCCCGGAGAGGGAAGAATCTGAGGAACACAGAACAGTGAGCGTTGCCCACACCCCATCCCCGTTCACCACATCTCCCCTCCCCCTCCCTCCCCTCCCTCCTCCCCCATCCCTTCCCCCTCCCCCTCCCCCTCCCCCTCCCTGCCCTGGTCCTGGGCCCCATCCCCATCCCAGCACCTCCCTGTCAGCTGACTTCTTCCAGGGTCTCGCAGGCCCCTCTGGGCTCCTCCCTCCCCTGGCTTTTCCTACCACTCCCCCTCTATCGGCATCTATCTGCAGGTGGCCTGGGATTTATAAAACTGGGTTCTGAATGTTGAATAGGAGACGGTAAGAGCCAAGGCAAAGGACAGCACTGTTCTCTGCCTGCCTGATACCCTCACCACCCGTGAACCATCCCCCAGACGCCCCCTTAACTCTGGGACAGAGATGGCTGGCAGAGCCTGGGGCCGCCTGGCCTGTTACTTGGAGCTCCTGAAGAAGGAGGAGCTGAAGGAGTTCCAGCTTCTGTTCGCCAGTAAAGTGCACTCCAGCAGCTCTTCGGGCGAGACACCCACTCAGCTGGAGAAGACGAGTGGCATGGAGGTGGCCTCATACCTGGTGGCTCAGTATGGGGAGCAGCGGGCCTGGGACCTAGCCCTCCGTACCTGGGAGCAGATGGGGCTGAGGTCACTGTGCACCCAAGCCCGGGAAGGGGCAGGTGAGTAGCCAAAGGACCCCTCTGCCCGCTGGACATCCCCTGGCCCCTACCCCTGCCCTGCCCTCTTGGAACCCCACCACCACCACCACTGAGCCCTCCCTGCCAGGCCTTCCTCTGGGCAGTGACGTGGAACTGCCCTGTCAAAGGCAGACCCAGGCCCCAGACTACACTTGAGCAGGGAGGCTTGCTAGGGGGCCCTTGCTGCACCTCAGAGCCCCACCCTCTTCTATTCAAGTGCATTCCCAGTACTTGCCTGGCATTGTAGTTAGGAGCACAGACTTGGAAGTCAGTCTCTATCCCCCGTCCTGGCACTATCATCCTGGGCCAATCACTTCACTGCTCTCTGCCTGTGTCTCTGCAAAATGGGAGAGTGAGAGCCCGCCTCCCTGGGCTATGTGAGGGTTAAAAGAGATCATCCAGGTTAAACATTTAGCACAGAGTCTGATATACAGTAAGTGCTCAATAAATAAGATCTCCCCTGTTGTTGCTGCTGCTGTTGTTATTACTATTAGCTGCCCTGGGTGGCAGATGCCGTCGGCCCAATGAAGCACAGCTGAGGCTCGGGAGGAGTAGTGATTTACGCAGGGAGGTAGTCAGGACCAAGACAGATATGCAGATTTCCTGATCCCACACCAGGACTTTTTGCCTAGCAGTATCTGTAAGAGCATCATTCTTCAGACAAGCCTCTAGAGGAGGTTGTAGAGGGCTGCAGCGGGTTCGCTGGTGTATCCTGACCTCTTGGTTGAGACAGGAGACCAGCTCAGTTCCCTGGCACCTGCCCCTGCCCCTCTAATGTGTCTCCAACCTCTTTATCTCTTTCCTGTAGACTACTCTCCCTCATTCCCCTACAGCCCGAGTGAACCCCACCTGGGGTCTCCCAGCCAACCCACCTCCACCGCAGTGCTGAGACCCTGGAACTGTGACTTGCCAGCGGAGTGCACCCAGGGCTCAGAGAGAAGGGTTTTGAGACAGCTGCCTGACACATCTGGACACCGCTGGAGAGGTGAGGCTTGCTGAGTCCGGCCGACAACCCTGGGTGGAGCTGCGAATCCGCTGGTGGGCCCCACCCAGATGATCATGTCTGTCCATGGGAACCTGACGTGGGGGACCGCAGAGGAAGGACAGGGGAGCCAGGGTGGGCTGTGAGAGGTAGGCCTGGAAGTGACCTTTCAGGGACCCCTCAGGGGAGAGATTGCACCCCTCCCCATTCGACAGATGGAGAAGCTGAGACCCATATGAGTCAGGCAATGAGTCTTACCCAACTGGGTGTCATGGGTGACATGGTCCTTGCCCGAGGAGAACTCGGCTCATAATATTGGTGGGCTGTGAAGATCCTGAGGGTCAGGGTGGTCCAGAAGTTCTGAGGAGGACTCTGTTTTCCAGACAGACCCCAAGAAGAGGCTAGGCTTAGTCCTTGGCCCAAGCCAGCTCCCTCACATGACTTCTCTCTTCACTACTAAGAGAATAAAATTGTCCCTCTACTTTGACATGGTTTTTAAAATAATATTATTAAGACTCATCTCTCAGGACTGTTGTGAGAGTTTAAAATATGTGCACCTAAAAGAAAATAAATGTTCAGTAAATGGTCATTTTTCTTTTAATTCCCCCCAGAAATCTCTTCCTCACTCCTCTACCAAGCTCTTCCAAGCTCCCCAGACTTTGAGTCTCCAAGCCAGGAGTCGCCCAATGCCCCCACATCCACAGCAGTGCTGGCGAGCTGGGGATCCCCACCTCAGCCCAGCCTAGCACCCAGAGAGCAGGAGGCTCCTGGGATCCAGTGGCCTCTGGATGAAATGTCAGGAAATTACTACACAGGTGAGACCTTACTGAGCTCCTGGCGGGGTGGTGAGGTGGGAGAGGCAAATGCATGGACAAAGAGTCCCCTGGGGACCAGGTTGGCAGGCTGAGCAGAGGTTAAACATCTGAAATTTCCCTCAGGAAATCCCACCCTTGGAGCCTCTCCACTGGTCCAAGGCACTGTTTCCAGGAGGTCCCTGGGCATCAAAATACAGATGTGTTAGCACATCAGGGGGACAACAGAGCAAGGATGGGGGAGGCTGGATGGGGTTACACATCACCTGGTTTACTGGACAGGGCACGGGCCTGGGGTCAGGAGAGATGGGTTCAATTTCCACTGAGCTCCTCATCCCACAAGTGGCCTACAGCTAGTCCCATGCCCATCAGTGCTCACTGGACACTCTCTGGCTTAGACCATGTCCAGGGCTTTACGTGTACATTGGCCTTAAATTTTACAACCACTCCATGAGATAAATATTGCTATTATCATACCATGGAGATGAGAAAACCAAGGATCAGAAAGATAGTCTCACAGTTAGTACTAGCAAAGATGGAATTCAGCCTTCACTCTCATCCAGCAATCCACACATTTAACTCTAACATAGGGGGTGCCCTCATCTGGGCAATGAGGACAGTCATGCTAAAGCCACAGGTACAGAGGCTCCTGATGCCACAGGCTCCTTAACCACTAACTACACTGCCTCTCAATGCCAGGGGATGCCTCCTTTGAAGTCTGGGAGATGTTAAGTTAAAAGGATTTCTTCTGCACCCAGCTAGGAGTAAACTTGTAGACTTCGTGGTCCTATATGGCCTAGGCTCAAAGTATATCAGTTTACTTAATTATTCACACCATTTTCCATTCAAAAAAAAAAAAGAAGAAGCAGCCATGGAACAAACCTGCACATATACCGCCTGAGTCTAAAATAAAAAATAAATAAACCCCTATTTTTAAAATCTTGATAGGGTATATAAGGAAAGATCAACATTCAAGTTAAACTAAGGAAAACAGAATCTGCAACAAAGTCAAGAAAGGAAGATTCTAACACTTGACTCGAAGTTGCTTCTTTCTGTATCTGAGAATCACAAAGATAACTTTTTCTCAGAATGATTTTGTGGATTAGAAAACCCAAATAAACAGTAAAGATCATTAAAACTGAAAAACAGAAAAGAAGGAAGAGAGGAAGACTATAAAGACATCAGAGCCATCTATAGAAGCATAAAAATGCAGTAACTTTAAAAGTGAAAAAAACAAGTATGAAAACCACAAAGACTAACTCATTGCTATAAATAAAGGTTCCATGGGTTGTGGACATTCTAGCAACACTGGCAAAAGGGGAAATATAATGGGTTACACAATACCTGTTAATAGAAAAGACCAATGCAAGGGAACTACATTTTTCCCTGATTCGAAATTCCAAGGGAATTCTTCAAATAGGGAACTTTAAAAAAAAACCTTGGCCGGGCGCGGTGGCTCAAGCCTGTAATCCCAGCACTTTGGGAGGCCGAGACGGGCGGATCACGAGGTCAGGAGATCGAGACGGGCGGATCACGAGGTCAGGAGATCGAGACCATCCTGGCTAATACGGTGAAACCCCGTCTCTACTAAAAAATACAAAAAACTAGCCGGGCGAGGTGGCGGGCGCCTGTAGTCCCAGCTACTCGGAAGGCTGAGGCAGGAGAATGGCGTGAACCCGGGAGGCGGAGCTTGCAGTGAGCTGAGAGCCGGCCACTGCACTCCAGCCTGGGCGGCAGAGCAAGACTCCGTCTCAAAAAAAAAAAAAAAAAAACCTTTTAGTTTCAGAAACACATGTGCAGGTTTGTTACATAGGTAAATTATGTGTCACAAGTGTTTGCTGTACAAATTATCTTGTCGCCCTGGTAATAAGCATGGTACCTTTTAGGTAGTTTTTGTTTTTGCTTTTTTGTTTTGTTTGTTTGTTTGGAGACGGAGTCTCGCTCTGTCGCCCAGGCTGGAGTGCAGTGGCACGATCACCACTCACTGCAAGCTCCGCCTCCCAAGTTCACGCCATTCTCCTGCCTCAACCTCCCGAGTAGCTGGGACTACAGGCGCCCACCACCACGCCCAGCTAATTTTTTGTCTTTTTAGCAGAGACAGGGTTTCACCGTGTTAGCCAGAATGGTCTCAATCTCCTGACCTCAGGATCTGCCCGCCTCAGCTTCCCAAAGTGCTGGGATTACAGGCGTGAGCCACGGCGCCTGGCTCAGCAGTTTTTTAATCCTTACCCTCCTCCCACTCTTCACCCTCAAAAGGTCACAGTATCTATTGTTCCTTTTTTTGTGTCCATGTGTACTCCATGTTTAGCCCTAACTTATGAATGAGAACATGCAGTATTTGGTTTTCTGTTCCTGTGTTAGTTTGCTTATAATGTTCTCCAGCTCCATCCAACTTGCTGCAAAGGCATGATCTCATTCTTTTTTATGGCTGTGTAGTATTCCATGTGCAAATGTACCACATTTTCTTTAACCAGTCTATGGTTGGTTCCATACTGGTGCTATTGTGACTAGTGCTGCAATGAAAATACATGTGCATGCATCTTTATGGTAGAATGATTTACATTCCTTTGGGTATATACCCAATAATGGGATTGCTAGATTGAATGGTAGTTCAGAGTTCTTTGGGAAATCGCCAAGTTGCTTTCCACAGTGGCTGAACTAATTTACATTCTTACCAGCAGTGTATAAGCGTTCCTGTTTCTCTGCAATCTCACCAACATCTGTTATTTTTTGACTTCTTAGTTATAGCCATTCTGACTGGTATCAGTAGTATCTCATTGTGGATTTGATTTGCATTTTTCTAATAATAAGTGATGTTGAGCATTTTTTCATATGCTGTTGGTCATGTGTATGTGTATGTCTTCTTTTGAAGTATCTATCAGCGTCCTTTGTCCACTTTTTTTTTTTTAGACAGTCTCGCACTATCATCCAAGCTGGAGTGCAGTGGTGCGATCTCTGCTCACTGCAACCTCCCCCCTCCCAGGCTCAAGGGATTCTCCTGCCTCAGCCTTCCAGGTAGCTGGGATTACAGGTGTGCACCATCATGCCCGGCTAATTTTTGTATTTTTTAGTAGAGATGGCCTGTTGGCCAGGCTGGTCTCGAATTCCTGACCTCAAGTGATCTGCCCGCCTCAGTCCCCAAAGTGCTGGGATTACAGGCATGAGCCACCACGCCCAGCTGTTTGTCCACTTTTTAATGGGATTGTTTTTGACTTGTTTATGTGTTTAAGTTCCTTATAGATTCTGGATATTCCAACTTTGTCAGATGGGTAGTTTGCAAATATTTTCTCCCATTCTGTGGGTTGTCTACTTTGTGGGTAGTTTCTTTTGCTGTGCAGAAGTTCTTTAGTTTAATTAGGTCCCATTTGTCAATTTTTGTTTTCATTGCAATTGCTTTTGGGATCTTCCTCATGAAATTTTTGCCAGGACCTAGGTTCAGAATGGTATTTCCTAGGTTTTCTTCAGGGTTTTTAAAGTTCTAGGTTTTATATTTAAGCCTTTCATCCATCTTCCATTGATCTTTGTATATGGTATAAGGAAGGGGTCCAGTTTCAATCTTCTGCATATGGCTAGCCAGTTTTCTCAGCATCACTTATTGAATAGAGAATCCTTTCCCCTTGCTTGTTTTGTCAACATTATCAAAGATCAGATGGTTGTAGGTATGCAGCTTTATTTTTGGGCATTTTATTCTGTTCCATTGGTCTGTGTGTCTACTTTTATACCAGTAGCATGCTGTTTTGATTACTGTAGCCTTGTACTATAGTTTAAAAATAGGTAATGTGATGCCTCCAGATTTGTTATTTTTTACTTAGAATCGCTTTGGCTATTTGGGCTCTCTTTTGGTTCCATATTAATTTTATAATTCTTTTTCTAATTATGTGAAGAATGTCATTGGTTGTTTGATAGGAATAGCATTGAATCTGTAAATTGCTTGGAGTAGTATGGCCATTTTAACAATATTGATTATTCCTGTTCATGAGCATGGAATGTTTTCCATTTGTGTGTGTGTGTCATCTCTGATTTCTTTCAGCAGTGTTTTGTAGTTCTTGCTATAGAGATCTTTCACAATCCTGGTTAGATGTATTCCTAGGTATTTTTTTGTGGCTGTTGTGAATGGGATTGCATTCTTGATTTGGCACTCAGCTTGGATGTTGTTGGTTTATGGAAATGCACCAACATTGCACAATGTTACATAATACTTACTACCCAATAGAAGAAATTGATGTTGCATCCTGAAACTTTGCTGAAGTTGTTTATCAGATCTAGCAGATGTGGGGCAGAGACTAGGAGGTTTTCTAGGTATAAAATCATAACATCTGCAAACAGAGATACTTTGACTTCCTCTCTTCCCATTTGGATGTCTTTCACTTCTCTCTCTTACCTGACTGCTCTGGCTAGGACTTCTAGTACTATGTTGAATAGATGGTAAGAATGAGCATCCTTGTCTTGTTCTGGTTCTCAAGGCGAATACTTCCAGCTTCTGCCCATTCAGTATGATGTTGGCTGTGGTTTTGTCATAAATGGCCCTTATTATTTTGAGGTATGCTCCTTCAACGTCTAGTTTGTTGAGAGTTTTAACATTAAAGGATGTTGAATTTTATCAAATGCCTTGTCTGCATCTATTGAGATGATCATGTGGGGGCTTTTTTACTTCTGTTTATGTGATGGATCACATTTACTGATTTGCATATGTTGAATCAAACATGCATCCCAGAGATAAAACCTATCTGGTTGTGGTGAATTCGCTTTTTGATGTGCTGCTGGATTCAGTTTGCTAGTATTTTGCTGAAGATTTGTGCACCTATGTTCCAAAGGAGTCCCCTCCTCCTCAATTTTTTGGAATAATTTCAGTAGAAATTGTACCAGCTCTTCTTTATATGTCTGGTAGAATTCAGCTGTGAATCTCTCTGGTCCTGGCCTTTTCTGGTTGTTAGAATTTTTGTTACTGATTCCATTTTAGAACTCATTATTGCTCTGTTCAGAGTTTTAATTTCTTCCTAGTTCAGTCTTAGGAATTTATTTCTTGTAGGTTTTTCTAATTTCTGTTATAGAGGTGTTCATAATAGTCTCTGAGGGTTTTCTGTATTTCTGTGGGGTCGGTGGTAATGTCCTCTTTGTCATTTCTTGTTGTGTTTATTTGGATCTTCTATCTTTTTTTTTTCTTTATTAGTCTAGCTAGTGGTCTATCGATCTTATTTATTCTTCCAAAGAATGAACTTTTGGTTTTGTTGATCTTTTGTGTGGTTTTTTCCATCTCAATTTCATTCAGTTCAGCTCTGATTTTGGTTATTTCTTGTCTTCTGCTAGCTTTGGGACTGATCTGCTCTTGTTTTTCTAATTCTTCTATTTGTGATGTTAGGTTGCCAATTGGAGATTTTTCTAACTTTTTGATATGGGCATTTACTGCTGTAAACTTTCCTCTTAACATCGTTTTATCTGTGTCCCAAAGATTTGGTATATTGTATCTTTGTTCTCACTGGTTTCAAAGAATTTTTTTATCTCTGCCTTAATTTCATTATTTACCCAAACACCACTCAGGAGCAGGTTGTTTAATTTCCATGAATTGTATGGTTTTGAGCTATCTTCTTTGTATTGATTTTTTTTAATTGTGCAGTGGTCCAAGGGTGTGGCTGATACGATTTGTGTTTTTTTTTTAATTTGCTGAGAACTTTTTATGGCAGATTGTGTGGTTGATTTTACAGTATATGCCATGCGCAAATGAGAAGAATATATATTCTGTTGTTTGAGGTGGAGAGTTCTGTAGATGTCTGTTAGGCCCATTTGGTTGTGTCAAATTTAGGTCACAAATATCTTTGTTAGTATTCTGCCTTGATGATCTGTTCAATATTGTCAGTGAGTGTTGAAGTCTCCCATTAGTACTATATGGTTATCTAAGTCTCTTTATCAGTCTCTACAAACTTGTCTTACGAATCTGGGTGCTCCTGTATTAGGTGTATATATATTCATAATAGTTAAGTTGGCTGGGCACGGTGGCTCACGCCTGTAATCCCAGCACTTTGGGAGGCGGAGACGGGCAAATCACGAAGTCAGGAGATTGAGACCATCCTGGCTAACACAGTGAAACCCCGACTCTACTAAAAACATAAAAAATTAGCCGGGCATGGTGGCGGGCGCCTGTAGTCCCAGCTACACGGGAGGCTGAGGCAGGAGAATGGCGTGAACCCGGGAGGCAGAGCTTGCAGCGAGCCAAGATCGCACCACTGCACTGGCCTGGGCGACAGAGCGAGACTCCGTCTCAAGAAAAAAAAAAAAAAGTCTTCTTGGTGAATTGAACCCTTTATTATTATGTAATGCCTTTCTTTGTCTTTGTTGAATGTTGTTGATTTGAAGTTTGGTCTGAGATTAGAATGGCAATCCATGCTTTTGTTTGTTTTCCATTTGCTTGGTGGATTTTTCCCCATCCCTTTACTTTGAGCCTATGAATGTCATCGCATCCGCAGGCTCCGTGCTGCTGCAGATGTCTGGGAGACGGTGAGAACACACCTGAGTGTTATCTGCACTGGGGGCAAGGGACCCCCATCTGTCATCCACTAAGGGCACCTCCTGGACTGGAGAACTATCCCCCAGTATTTCTGGCCTGCCTGGCTTACAGGCAGAGAAAGAGCCCTCAGACAGATGACCACAGCTGTTGCCGGGGGACACGGTTGGCAGGTACCGCAACAGCAGGTGCTCAGGGGATGCTGTCAGCGTCTGCTACACACTCTGGTATCTCCTCCACAACTCCATGACCTCCTATAATCCCCAGCTTACGGATGAGAAAGCTGAGGCTCACAGGGGCTAATGGCCAGCATCACGTGCTTAGTGAGGACAGAAAGTTGTGTCTATTTTGTTCACTCTTTATCCCCAGCCCCTGTAGCAGCACCTGGCACATAGTAAGCCCTTGATAAATATTCAGTGAAGGAAAGTCATTCAGGGAGTGTGACTTGGGCTGAGTCAAGACTTGAACTGGGATCTTCTACCCCAAAGCACATGTCCCTTCCACCGCATGGCAAGAACATACCAGTGTCTGCAGCCAGCGCAGTGTGTGGCTTGGAGTAGGTGCCTAAAAGGGTTGTTTAATTAATTATTCATTCTTCTGTTCTCTACCCTTATGTTCCTTCTTTCCCTCCCTTACTTAGGAATCAGAGAAAGAGAGAGAGAGGAATCAGAGAAAGGCAGGACTCCATGGGAGGCAGCAGTAGGAACGCCCCCACAGGTGCACGCCAGCGTACAGCCCCACCGCCACCCACGGGAGCCTTCTGCGAGAGAGAGCCTCTGTTCCACATGGTCCTGGAAAAATGACGATTTGAACCAAAATTTCACACAGCTGCTACTTCTACAAAGACCTCACCCCAGAAGCCATAAGCCGCTGGTCAAGGGAAGCTGGCCTCATGATGTGCAGGAGGATCGAGGACGTTTAATTGAGATCAGAGACTTATTTGGCCCAGGCCTGGATACCCAAGAACCTCGCATAGTCATACTGCAGGGGGCTGCTGGAACTGGGAAGTCAACACTGGCCAGGCAGGTGAGGGCAGCCTGGGGGAGAGGCCAGCTGTATGGGGACCGCTTCCAGCACGTCTTCTACTTCAGCTGCAGAGAGCTGGCCCAGTGCAAGGTGGTGAGTCTCGCTGAACTCATCGGAAAAGACTGGACAGCCGCGCAGGCTCCCATTAGACAGATCCTGTCTAGGCCAGAGCGGCTGCTCTTCATCCTCGACGGTGTGGATGAGCCAAGATGGGTCTTGCAGGAGCCGAGTTCGGAGCTCTGTCTGCACTGGAGCCAGCCGCAGCCGGCGGATGCACTGCTGGGCAGTTTGCTGGGGAAAACCATACTTCCCGAGGCATCCTTCCTGATCACGGCTCGGACCACAGCTCTGCAGAACCTCATTCCTTCTTTGGAGCAGGCACGCTGGGTAGAGGTCCTGGGGTTCTCTGAGTCCAGCAGGAGGGAATATTTCTACAAATATTTCACAGATGAAAGGCAAGCAGTTAGAGCCTTGGGGTTGATCCAATCAAACAAAGAGCTCTGGGCCCTGTGTCTCGTGCCCTGGGTGTCCTGGCTGGCCTGCACCTGCCTGATGGAGCAGATGAAGCGGAAGGAGGAACTCACATTGACCTCCAAGACCACCACGACCCTCTGTCTGCATTACCTTTCCCAGGCTCTCCGAGCTCAGCCGCTGGGGCCCCAGCTCGGGGACGTCTGCTCTCTGGCTGCTGAGGGCATCTGGCAAAAAAAGACCCTTTTCAGTCAAGATGACCTCAGGAAGCATGAGTTAGATGGGGCCATCGTCTCCACCCTCTTAAAGATGGGTATTCTTCAAGGGCACCCCATCCCTCTGAGCTACAGCTTCATTCACCTCTGTTTCCAGGAGTTCTTTGCAGCAATGTCCTATGCCCTGGAGGATAAGAAGGGGAGAGGTAAACATTCTAATTGCATCATAGATTTGGAAAAGTTGCTAGCAGCATATGGAACACATGGCCTATTTGGGGCACCAACCACACGTTTCCTATTGGGCCTGTTAAGTGATGAGGGGAAGAGAGCGATGGAGAACATCTTTAACTGCCGGCTGTCTCAGGGGAGGAACCTGAAGCAGTGGGTCCCGTCCCTGCAACCCCTGCTGCAGCCACACTCTCTGGAGTTCCTCCACTGTTTGTACGAGACTCAGAACAAAACGTTCCTGACACAAATGATGGCCGATTTCCAAGAAATGGGCATGTGTGTGGAAACAGACATGGAGCTCCTGGTATGCACTTTCTGCATTAAATTTTGCCACCACGTGAAGAAGCTTCAACTGATTGAGGGCAGGCAGCACAGACCAGCATGGAGCCCCACCGGGACAGTCCTGTGAGTACCCAAAATACCCATGTCTCCAGCTCCTCTGTCGGTCCATAAGCCCGAGTGACCTGAGCACCAGAGGCATGCTCACTGAGCCTGGCCAGGGGCGGGGGTGGCTAAAGGATCAGGGTCGCCAGTGACTTCTAACTACCCAATCTGACCACCATGCTCTGTCCACCTAGGCCCCTCTGCAGTGCCCGGCTGTGGGGCAAGCCTTGCTTGCTTCTGGAGAGGCCACTGGGCCCTGCCATGTCTGCCACCTCTCCTTCTACCCTTAGAATGACCGTCCACCTTCTCTCCTGGACGTGCTCCCACCTTCCTGCTGACCTTAGCTACCCCCACACTCCCCAAGGATCAGGCAGCCCCCCTACCCCTGCTCCTCTCTCTGGGCATTCATTCTCTCGGAGAAATTGCTCCTCCAGCTGCTTCAGGAACCCTCTCAATGATGACACTGGCCCTGAGATCTTCCCCAGCAGCTCGCAGAAAGAGTTTCCTATTTTTCCCTGCAAAACTGACTTCGTAATTATTTGTGACCATGGTGCCACCATTGCCCCAGGCACTCAACCTGAAACCCACCCTCTGATTGTATAAGAGCAGCCTCCTCTAACCATTCTCCAGCTCGGCAACCCTGAGAACTTCCCCATCCCGGTTCCCCAACCTCTGTCGCAGTACCGATCTGGTATGTGTCTATGTCCCACTTTAGATGATTCATTCCATAAGTATTTATTCAGCACTGATTCTATGCCAGGCCCTACAGATCACAGATTAAAAAGCACAATACCTGCCTTAAGGAGCTCAAAAAATAGGGGAGAAGACAAACATTCATTTAATGACAACAGAGTGTGATGCCTACAACAGTAGAGGTATGGACAAGGTACTGTGGTGGCCCAAGGAAGGGAGTGATCACACAAGTGGACAATAAAGATTCTCAGAGGAAGAAATGTTTGATGTGGGTCTTCGTATTCAAATTTTTAAAACTTTTTCTCACAATAAAATTCATGTTCATTATAGGAAAAAAAAAAAAAAAGATACGTAGGCTGGGTGAAGTGCCTCCACCTGTAATTCCAGCACTTTGGGAGGCCGAAGCAGGTGGATCACTTGAGGCCAGGAGTTCGAGACCAGCCTGGCCAACATGGCAAAACCCTATCTCTACTAAAAAATACAAAAATTATCTGCGCATGGTGGCACATGCCTGTAATCCCAGCTATTAGGGAGGCTGAGGCATGAGAATCAGTTGAATCTGGGAGACAGAGTTTCCAGTGAGCCAAGATCGCAATACTGAACTCCAGCCTGGGCAACAGAGCCAGACTCTGTCTGAAAAAAAAAAAAAAAAAAAAAGAAAGGATATTTAGATAAGCAAAAAGATGAAAAGTAGTAGCAACCAGAATTCCATCACTCTGAAATGAAATGACCATCATTAAAAATTGGCCGGGCATGGTGGCTCACACCTGTAATCCCAGCACTTTGGGAGGCCGAGGCAGGTGGATCACCTGAGACCAGGAGTTCGACACCAGCCTGGCCAACATGGTGAAACCCCGTTTCTACTAAAAATACATAAATTAGCCGAGCGTGATGTCAGGCACCTGTAATCCCAGCTGCTCGGGAGGCTGAGGCAGGAGAATCGCTTGACCATTCAGGGGCAGACGTTGCAGTGAGCTGAGATTGTGCCACTTCACTCCAGTCTGGGCAACAGAGAAAAACTCAGTCTCAAAAAAAAAAAAAAAAAAAAAAATAGTGGTCAATTGTAAGAACCCCAGTCTTTTTTCTGTGCACATTGCTGCATGTTGTACTTTTTATTTTATAGTCAGTTTTAGTTTCTTCATATATCAAGGCTATCTTCTTGTGTGTGGGTGTGGTGGGTGTGGGTTTTTTTGTTTTTTTGTTTTTTTGTTTTTTTTTTGGTTTGTTGTTGTCTGAGACAGAGTCTCGCTCTGTCACCGAGGCTGGAGTGTAGTGGTGCAATCACAGCTCACTGTAGCCTGGACCACCCAGGCTTAAGGGATCCTCTTACCTCAGCCTCCCTAGAAGCTGAGACTATAGGAGCATGCCAACATGCAATGATAATTTTTGTAAATTTTTTGTATAGAGATGGGGTTTCGCTATGTTAACCAAGCTGGTCTCAAACTCCTGGGCTCAAGCAGTCTGCTCACCTGGACATCCCAAAGTGCTGGGATCACAGGCATGAGCCACCATGCCCAGCCCTTCATATACGTGTGTGTGTGTGTAGAGAGAGAGAGATAGAGAGAGACAGACACTCTTGCTCTGTCACTAGGCTGGAGTGCAGTGGCACGATCTGGGCTCACTGCAACCTCTGCCTCACAAGTTCAAGCAATTCTTATGCCTCAGCCTCCAGAGTAACTGGGATTACAGGCACGTGCCACCACACGTAGCTAATTTTTTTGTCTTTTTAGTAGAAACGGGGTTTCACCATGTTGGCCAGACTGGTCTCGAACTCCTGACCTCAAATGATCCTCCTGCCTCGGCCTTCCAAAGTGCTGGGGTCACAGGCGTGAGCCACCATGCCCAGCCCTTCATATATTTTTAAGTAGTCTGATACAACACCATTTTGAATGACCACATGCTATTCCATAGGGAAAGTGCCATGGTTGATTTGACTATTCTCCTGTTCTTGGCCATTTTAAGCTGTTTCTAGTTGTTCATAGTTATAAATGTGAGGTAGGTGTTAAAGGACCTGGATACAGGTACTGCAAGTAGCAGTGGACAGATGGGAAACCTTCGAAGAGTTCCAAGCAGCTACAGACAGAGGCCAGATGGTGGCTGGCTGGGGGATGGGGACTGGGATGGATGGGCAAAGGGAACCAAGAACACCAGGCCAGAGAAGAGAGTTTGGGATGGGCGGGAGCAAGTGGAGCCTCTGACATGGGAAAGTCAGTGGCTTCAGCCGCAAGTGGGAGGAGGAATTTTCAAGGAACTGAATCGGCTAGTCTAGGCAGACAGAAGAATAAGGCATTTACTATAAACAAACAAGAAAGTTCAGGAAGAAAGGGTGGAGGTTGGCCAAGGGCTGTGGGAAGGAAGAGGAGAACCAACCAGAGATATTAAAGAAATGAAGATGGCAGGATGGGAGATTCCAGGTATTTGGTGTGTGATTAAGCATTGTGCATTTTCAAATATAAATTTTTAATGTTTTTCCAGTCACCTTGATGATTAAGGATGGTGAATGCTGACGGAAATAAAAAATTTAAAATGTATTTTTCAAGTTTCACAAAACTAAGTAAATGTAAAAGAAATTCAAATAAACTTTCATTTATGGCTTTTTTCATGTGTGTGTGCGTGTGTGTGTGCGTGTGTGTGTATGTGTCTGTGTGAGTGTGTGTCTGAGATGAGATCTCGCTGTGTCTCCCAGGAATAGTGCAGTGGCACGACCATACCTCACTGCAACCTTGGCCTCCCAGGTTCAAGCCATTCTCCTGCCTCAGCCTCCTGAGTAGCTGGGACTACAGGTGCACACCACCACGTCAGCTAATTTTTTTAATTTTCTGTAGAAACAGGATCTTACTATGTTGCCCAGACTGGTCTCAAACTCCTGGGCTCAATCGATCTTCCTGCCTCTACCTCCTAAAGTACTGGGATTACAGGCAAGAGCCACTGCACTCAGCTGGCTTTTTCTGTATGTTTGTGGTACTTGTACTTCCACAGTTATTACAACTTAAAACTGCTCTAGGACTTTTGGGATACTCTGTAGTAGCTTTTGATTCTCACATACCCCTCTGCAGCAGGTTCTATTGCTATCCTCTTTTAGCAGCTGAGGAGACGGAGTGAGGCACAGAGGAGCAGAGCCCACGTGCAGGCAGCTCCTTGCCTCTGCTTCTTTCCCCCACGTGGCTCTGCAGACTTACGGAGAAAGATGAATTAAGGTTGGGGACTTGTTGGGACAAATTAGATCAAAGAATTACTGGGATGTCGATGTGGGGATATCCGGCCAGAAAATAGAAAACTCAGCTGAAACCTGGAATAGAGCTTTGAGTAGTCGAAGCCTTGGAGGTAGATGAGGTCACCAAAGTAGCGTGTGAAAACACATCGATTAAATTAAATCGCATGAGTCAGAGTCCACTCTAACACTCTCAGACAAAGTCCATCATCCCCTCCCCTTAGGCTGCAAATATTCCCTCCTAGGGCACTCCCCACAGCCATCTCTCTCCTGCAGACTCTATGATCTTGTTATCCTGGGAAGGGGATCGGGTCCCCTGTGAGCCAACCTGGACAGTAGTGCATATGATCATACACAGTCTTCCATGACAACACCTTCCTCAGGCCATCTCTCCCAGGCTCTGCTCCTGCCTCCCGTCTTCTTTCCCAGGCACTGGGACTCCAGAATGTCTGTGCCAAAGGAACACAGGTGTGTCTGCATCAAAGGGAGGAAGGCTGTCAAATTTTTTTAATGAAAAATTGTTTTGTTATCTGCAGTGCCCAGCACAGAAGCCAGGCCCTATGCTGAGCAATGCAGATAAAAAATTAAAAAATAAAAGACCAATGTCTGTTCCTGCCCTCAAGGAACTCCCAGACTGAGGCGGAAACAGACATACAAGATGAACACTTGAGTGTGCTATGGTAAGGGCTGTAGAATGAGAAGCCACATGGAGGAGAGGGAGCTAGTCCTGGGTGACAGGGGCAGACAGGCAGGGAGGCTGGTCAGTCCTGGAGATGGCACTACCCACTGTGGCCTGGTGCTCAGGAGGACAAAGCCCAATTGTGTTGTGCAGGGCTGGGCACCTCAAACCCCTGCCAGACACATCACATCTCTCCTGTCCTCTCTCTCCCTCAGGTTCAGGTGGGTCCCAGTCACAGATGCCTACTGGGAGATTCTCTTCTCCATCCTCAAGGTCACCAGAAACCTGAAGGAGCTGGACCTAAGTGGAAACTCGCTGAGCCACTCTGCAGTGAAGAGTCTTTGTAAGACCCTGAGACGCCCTCGCTGCCTCCTGGAGACCCTGCGGTAAGTCTGACCTGGGTTCTGTTCTGAAGCAGGGATGGGGAACAGATCCAAGGCAGAAGCTGAGTCTGGGCTGAGGGATTTGTCTTTGTATTTATCAAATATTTGTTGAGGCCCTCTCTGGCCAGGGTGACTTTAGTAAACACAGATAGGATTTTTGGCTCATAAAAAAAAAAATTCCTTTATAAAGTGAGGTTTGAGGGAGGTCTGAAGAATACAGAGGATTTAACTAAGCGAAGCAGGAAGGAAAAATTCCAGGAAAAGAGAATAGCATGTACAAAGGCTCTGTGTAGAAGGCAGGATGAGGCAGTCAAGGAATTGAAAACAGGCCAGTGTGGCTGGAGGGCAGATAGCAAAGGAGTGAGATAAGGCTACAGATACCAGTAGGAACCAGACTATGCAAGGTTTGTGCGCCATGTTGGATTTGGGGTCTTTTCCTGATGGTGTGGAATTTTAAGCAGAAGGTTGACAAGATCAGTACATTTTCAAAATAGAAACTGGCTGCAACATGAAAAATGGATTGGAAGAGTGCAAAAGTAGAGGTTGGGAAACCAATTAGTAAGAAAATTGCAGTAGTCCCTGCAAAGATGGTGATGGCTTGGACTAAGGAAAATATAGTACTTTTTGTAACAGACAGTCATAGCTTGGACTATGGTATTGGCAATGGATATGGAACAAAGTGGCTAGATGTAAGAGAGCTGCAAAAGTAAAATCAACTGGGCTCAGTGATGGATTGAATTTAGGGAAAAAAGGAAGAGGAAGATATCAAGGATGATTTTAGGTTTCTGACCAAAGCAGCTCATGGGATAGTGGCATCTTCATTAAATGGAGAATACTAAAAGAAAAGTGATTTGGGGGTGGAGCATCATGAGTGTGATCTCGTGCTTGCTGGTTTCAAGATTCTTTCAAGGTATCCAACTGGACTTGCCAAATAGGTATCAAATAAAGCTCTATCCAAAGATAAGATTGCCCCATAAAACAAATCTTAACAAATTTGCAAGGACTGAAATCATACAAAGTATATCCTCTGACCATGATAAAATGAAATTAGAAATCAACAGTAGAAGGAAAGTTGAGGAGTTCATAAATACACTGAAATTAAAACCACACTCCTAAATAACCAAGGGCCAAAGAAGAAATCACAAAGGAAATTAGAAAATACTTTGAGAGGGATGAAAACAAAATCACAACATGCCAAAATGTATTGGATGTAGCTAATGCAGTGCTTAAAGGGAAATGTATAGTTATAAATGCCTCTATTTTAAAAAAAAAAAAAAAAAAAAAAAAGGAAAGATAGAGCCAGACATGATGGCCCATGCCTATAATCCCAAAGCTTTGGAAGGCCAAGGCAGGACGATTACCTTAGGCCAGGAGTCTGAGACCAGCCTAGGCAACATAGAGAGACCCTGTTTCTACAAAAACATAAAATAAAAAATTAGTTGAGAATGATGATGTGTGCCTGTTGTCATAACTACTTGGGAGGCTGAGACGCGAGGATCATTTGAGCCCAGGAATTCAACACTGCAGTGAGCTGTGATTATGCCACTGCACTTCAAGCTGGGCAACAGAGACAGATCTTATCTCTACAAAAATTTTTTTAATTAATGAAAAAAATGAAGATACCACTACACACTTATCAGAATGGCCAAAATCCAAAACACTGACAATACCAAATGCTGGCGAGGATGTGGAACAACAGGAACTCTCATTCATTGCTGGTGGGAAGGTAAAATGAGACAGCCCCTTTGGAATACAGTCTAGCAGTTTTCTACAAAACAAATATACTTTTACCATAGGATCTGGCAATCACACTCCTTGATATTTACCAAAATGAGTTGAATACCTCTGTCCACACAAAAACCTGCATGTGAATGTTTATGGCAGCTTTGTTCATCATTGCTAAAACTTGGAAGCAAGCTGTCCTTCAGAAAGTGAATGGACTCACTCGCCATCAGAGAAATGCAAATCAAAACCACAATGAGATATCATCTCACACCAGTTAGAATGGCAATCATTAAAAAGTCAGGAAACAATAGGTGCTGGAGTGGATGTGGAGAAATAGGAACACTTTTACACTGTTGGTGGGATTGTAAACTAGTTCAACCATTATGGAAAACAGTATGGCAATTCCTCAAGGATCTAGAACTAGATGTACCATATGACCCAGCCATCCCATTACTGGGTATATACCCAAAGGATTATAAATGATTGC
>NW_016814433.1:937270-978318 GCF_001698545.2 Rhinopithecus bieti | reverse complement strand
CATCATTCTTAGCAGACTATCACAAGAACAGAAAACCAAACACCACATGTTCTCACTCATAGGTGGGAACTGAACAATGAGATCATCTGGACTCGGGAAGGGGAACATCACACACCGGGGCCTATCATGGGGAGGGGGGAGGGGGGAGGGATTGCATTGGGAGTTATACCTGATATAAATGACGAATTGATGGGTGCTGATGAGTTGATGTGTGCAGCACACCAACATGGCACAAGTATACATATGTAACAAACCTGCACGTTATGCACATGTACCCTAGAACTTAAAGTATAATAATAATAATAATAATAAATAAAATACTTTAAAAAAAATTGTGGTACAAACAGACAGTGGACTATTATTCAGTGCTAAAAAGAAATAAGCTATCAAGCTACAAAAAGATATGGAGAAACTTTAAATGCATGTTACTAAAATAAGCCAATCCGAAGAGGCTACATGCTGTATGATTCCAACTGTATGACATTCTGGAAGAGGCAAAAACAAGGAGATAGTAAAAAGATTAGGGGTTTCCAGGGCTTGGGGGAAGGGAGGAATTAATAGAGCACAGAAGAGTTTTAGGGTAGTGAAACTATTCTATATACTATAATCGTGCATACGTATTATTTTACAGCAATCAAAATCTATAGAATGGGCACCACCAAAAGTGACCCCTAATGTAAACTATGCACTTCGGGTGATGATGTGTCCCTGTCAGTCTATCAATTGTAACAAATGTCACCACAATGTACTAGTGTGGTACAGCATGTCAATAGTGGGAAAGATTGTATGAGGGATGCGGGGACAGGGAGTATATGGGAACTCTCTGTACTTTTTGCTCAGTTTTACTGTGAACCTAAAACTACTCTAAAAAATAAAATCTACTGAAGAAGGAAGAGAAGAAGAAGTGGAGAAATCTCAAATCAGTAACCTAAACTTACACTTCAAGAGTTTGTTTTCCTTGGGTCTTTCATGTTAGTAAAGAAATTTTTTAAAAAAGCAAACAAAACCAAAAGCAAGCAGGGGGAAAGAAATAATAAAGACTAGAGATAAATGAGACAGAGAATAGAAAACAATACAGAAAACCAATGAAACTAAACGTTAGTTCTTTAAAAATACCAACAAAATTTGACACCTTTTAGCTAGACTAACTAAAATTAAAAGTAAGAAGATTCAGATTACTAAAATCAGAAATAAAAGATGGAGTATCACAACTGAACTTACAGAAATAAAGGGATTATAAGTGAAAATTATGAAATATTGTAAGCCAACAAATTAGATAACCCAGATGGAATGGGCCAACTTCCAGAAAGACACAAATACCTAAACTGACTTAAGAAGAAATACAAAATCTTAATAGACTTGTAACAAACACAGATATTGAATTAGTAAGTTAAAAACTTTCTATGAAACAAAATACAGGCCCAGATGGCTTTACTGGTGAATTCTACCAAATATTTAAGGAAGAATTAACACATCTTTTCAAACTCTTCCAAAAATAGCAGAAAAGAGAACACATGCCAATTTGTTCTATAAGACCAATATTACCCTGACACCAAAATTAGACTAAGATAACCAAAAGCATCACAAGAGAAAAAAAAATCTACAAGCCAACATCCTTTATGGATATATATGCAAAATTACATAACAAAATACTGACAACATATAAAAAGGATTGTAGACCATGACCAAATGGGATTTATCCCGAGAATGCAAATTGAGTTTAACCTAGGAAAATTGATCAATGTAATGCAAGATGTTAATAGAACAAAGAACACAAACCAATGGTTATCTCAAAGACAAAAAAAAGCATCTGACAAAATCCAACACCTTTTCATATTGAAAACACTCAGCAAACTAGAAATAAAAGGGAACTTTATCAACCTGATAAAGTTGTTACCAGTGAAAAACCCACAGCTAACATTATACTTAATGGTGGATGACTGAGTGCTTTCCCCCTAAGATTAGGAATAAGACAAAGATGTCTGTTCTTGCCATTTCTATTCAACATTGTACTCAAGGTTCCATCCAGAGCAATTAAGCAAGAAAATGAAATTAACGGCTTCCAGATTGAAAAGAAAGTAAACTGGGCCGGGCGCGGTGGCTCAAGCCTGTAATCCCAGCACTTTGGGAGGCCGAGACGGGCGGATCACAAGATCAGGAGATCGAGACCATCCTGGCTAACACGGTGAAACCCCGTCTCTACTAAAATACAAAAAACTAGCTGGGCGAGGTGGTGGCGCCTGTAGTCCCAGCTACTCGGGAGGCTGAGGCAGGAGAATGGCGTAAACCCAGGAGGCGGAGCTTGCAGTGAGCTGAGATCTGGCCACTGCACTCCAGCCTGGGTGACAGAGCGTGACTCCGTCTCAAAAAAAAAAAAAAGAAAAGAAAAGAAAAGAAAGTAAACTGTTATTTGCAGGTGACATGATGTTGTATGTAGAAAATCCTAAGGAATCTACAGATATTCAAATTAGGGCCGGGCATGGTGTCTCATGCCCTGTAATCTCAGCACTTTGGGAGGCTGAGGTGGGTGGATCGCTTGAGTTCCGGAGTTCAAGATTAGCCTGGGTAACGTGGCAAAACCCTGTCTCTACCAAAACTACAAAAAATTAGCCAGGCGTGGTGGCACACTCCTATAGTCCCAGCTACTCAGGAGGCTGAGGTGTGGGAGAATTGCTTCAGCCTGGTAGGCAGAGGTAGCAGTGAGCTGAGATTGTGCCACTGCCCTCCAACCTGGGTGACAAAGGGAGACCCTGTTGAAAAAGAAAGAAAAAAAAAAAACTACGATTTCCGCAAGGTTTCAGGAAACAAGATCAATATACAAAAGTTCGTTGTACTGCTATACACTAGCAGCGAACAATCCACAAATTAAATTAGGAAAACAATAACTTTAACAAAAGAAAGCTTGTACACAGGGAACTACAAAAAATGGTTGAAAGAAATGGTGTAAGACCTAAACAAATAAAAAGATGTCCCGTGTTCATAGATGGAAGACTTGATACTTTTTTTTTTTTTTTTTTTTTTGAGACAGAGTCTCGCTCTGTCGCCCAGGCTGGAGTGCAGTGGAGTGCAGTGGCCGGATCTCAGCTCACTGCAAGCTCCACCTCCCGGGTTTACGCCATTCTCCTGCCTCAGCCTCCCGAGTAGCTGGGACCACAGGCGCCCGCCACCTCGCCCGGCTAGTTTTTTGTATTTTTTAGTAGAGACGGGGTTTCACCATGTTAGCCAGGATGGTCTCAATCTCCTGACCTCGTGATCTGCCCGTCTCGGCCTCCCAAAGTGCTGGGATTACAGGCTTGAGCCACCGCGCCTGGCCGGAAGACTTGATACTATTAAAATGACAGTACCCCCGAAACTGATGTACAGGTTCAACACAATCCCTGTCAGAATCCCAGCTGCCATTTTTGCAGAAATGGACAAGCGGATTCTAAAATTCACAGGCAAAAATAAGATTGCATGTCAAGCCTGGGGAACACCCCCACCCCAGTATTTAATGGCCAAAGAAGAGCCAACAAACAAGCCTGAGAAGGAGGGACCACATAGATGAAAGGGACACCAGGAAAGAGAAGTGTCGTGGAACCCAGCAGAGGAGAGGGTCTCAAGGAGGTCAGCAGGGGCTACTGATGCTGGGAGGTCTTGTAAGATAAGTACTGAAATTTGTCCATAGGATTAGTGATAGGAAAGTCATGAATAACCACAGCAGAAGTAGCTTACGTGGCATGAAGAGGCCAGAATGCAGACTGGAGTGGATTAAAGAGGGAGAAAGAGGTTAAAAAATGAGACCACAAATACACTTTTTTTCAAAGACTTTGATAGTGAAAAGGAGGAAAGCACTAAAGCAGAGGGGATGGTGGGCTGAGTAAATGTGTGTGTCTGTCCATCTGCTTACTTGCATTTAAGAAGGAAAAGATCTCAGTTTGAGAATCAGTGGAGGAGGAGTGATAAAAGACACAAGATGGAGAAGGAATCATTGATGACTCTCTATCCTCAGAGGGAGGAGGGAGGAGAAAGATTGGCCTTGGAAGAGGGAAGAAATGTCTCCTCTACTGTAACAGGAGGGGAGATGAGGACAGGGAAGAGAGAGGTAGGAACATAGGATTCACTCTGAGAAGCTGAGAGGTTCCCATCTGATGGCTTCATTTTTGTCTGAGAAATAGGAATTGAGTTGTCTGCTAGGAGTGAGTGTGTGGGTTGAGGTGCTGGATGTTTGGAAAAGGCAAGATCTTCAAATGGCCATAATAGAGTGTGAGATCTCTGCCTGTCAGGCATTGCTGTGGCCCATGTGAGGATCATGGTCATGATTCCAGATGGCAGCCACATACCCTGTTGCACAGGTGGGAGTTGGGGTGGAGAGTGGGAAGATAGCAGAAGTCAGGGTTAGCCAGAGGAATGTGATGGAAGGTCAGAGGGTAAGAAATTCAGGGATACTGCCAATGAAGGATCGTGGAATCTAAGCTACATTCTAAGGAAATGGAAGAAAAGAAAGTGATAAGAGATTGAGAGAAGGGAGATTGCAAAAAAGGAAAGCAATCAAGAGATTGCTCATTGAAAAGGAGTTATAGTGGGAGAAGTTGAGCAGGCAGAGTAAGGAGGCAACCCCTGCCTCGTGCTGTGACTTGCTGTATCCATGAGGCTGCTCTATCCACTCCTAAGACCTATCCAAGGAGAACCACCAGAGTCCAGTAACAATGCTTTTGAGTAGGACTAAGGAATCCTGGTTCTACCTCAAACTTCACACCCCAGTAGGAAGACACCAATCTTCAATGTACTCTTTTTACATTGGCATAGAATTTCACTGTCTCGAACCCAAACACCTCCATATCCATTAATTCCTTGGGCCTTCCAAAAAACACCCTGCAAAAATGGCAGAGCAGGGACAATTATTTCCATTTTCCATATATAAAGAATGGACTGGGGAAGGACATTCCCTGGAGCCAGACACACACAGGTTCCAATCTTGCCTCTAACAGTTACAGATTGAAAACTATGGGTAGGTTTCTTTAGCAAGTTTCAGTTTACTCATTAATAACATGGATTTACTATGTCTATTGCACAAGGTGGCTACAAAGTCAAAGGAGATCATGTGTGCTATGTACTTAGGGTCATTTATGCTATATACTTAGGACATGTATACTGTGTACTTAGGATCATATATGCTGTGTACTTAGGACATGTATGCTGTGTACTTAGGACATGTGTGCTATGTACGTAGGTCCACCATATGCTATGTACTAGGGCACGTGTGCTATGTACTTAGGGTCACGTATGCTATGTAGCTAAGTTCAAGTGTGGCTATTGTACTTAGGGTCACGTGGTCCTATGTAATTAGGACATGTATGCTATGTCTTAGGGTCACATATTGCTATTACTTAGGTCACGTATGCTATGTACTTAGGGTCACGTGATGCTATTACTAGGGTCATGTATGCTAATATACTTAGACATGTATGCTGGTGTACTTAGGGCATTATGCTATGTACTTAAGGGTCACCGATGCTATGTACTTAGGGTCTGTATGCTAGTGTATTAGGAGACATCGTAATGCTATATACTTAGGATCACATATGCTATGTACTTTAGGATCACATATCTATGCTATGTACTTAGGGTCATGTATGCTATGTACTTAGGACATGTATGCTATATACTTACAATCACGTATGCTATGTACTTAGTGCCTAAGTTGTCCTAAGAGGCTCAGAGAAATTAACAATTTTCCCAATTCACATAGTTAGCAGTGGGAGAGCTGGACACAACTCAGTGAGGGAGGGCATGACCAGCACCAACACCTGCCTCCTCTGTATCAGGTAAGCCGGGGCCTGATTAATTCTGGCTCACTGGGGGTAGCACCATAAAAAGAAAGAAAAGTGGCCTAAGATTACCAAATCTGGATCAGGCAAATGTGAATATTTCCCACAAGAAAAACATCTCCACATGGAAGAACACACAGCCTTACACATGCTTGGATGCCAGACTACCCAAGACCCACAAGCAAAGTCCTAACGATTATATTTCTATTTTTTTTATTTACCTGCATCTCCCCATTTCCTCCCCCACCTCGCCCCTGGTAACCACCATTTATTCTTTCTTTGTATATATTTTACTTTTTTAATATTTCACCCACAAGTGAGACCATGTAGTGTTTTTCTTTCTATGTCTGGCTTATTTCACTTTTGGATTTATCTTGAAATACATTGAGTAAGCTGGTGTCAAGTATTCTGGGGTTTTTTCACTAATGGCATGTAAAATTGAGCACATTACACAGACAAAGGAGAAATTGGTGGGAGTGGGGTTGGAGAGCTCAAAAAAGGAATGCTGGAAAGAGCAAGGTCAGGGGAGAGACCAGACAGAGGGTGTGGAATCAAAGACACATGAAGGCGGACCCTTGGCCTCCTCTGGGACAGAAGAGAAAGGACTATGTGATGACACAGGCAGCTGAGGACGGAGAGGTGGAGGGACATTGAGGGTTTTGGTTTCCACAGCAGCAGCATCCTTTAAGCACCAACCTTTTGCCAGGGCTTCCCTAAGAACGTGGCATACATGATCTCCTTGGATCTTTGCAGCCAGCTGGTACAATAGACATGGCAGATCCATGATATTGATGAGTGAACTGAAACTTGATAAAGACATCTGCCATGGTCTTCAACTTGTGACTGACAGAGGCAAGATTTGAACCCATCTCTCTCTAGCTCCAAAGCCTGTGCCCTTCACCTGCCCACTGGGGTCACTACTGCCCAGGGTCAGATGGCCTCAGCCTCCTCACAGAGTTCCAATACCGACGGTCTTCACTGGGGCTTGGGAGTGGGTAGGACTGGAGGAGGGAAGTCCACACAGCACAGCTTGTAATGGTAAGTTGTTCAAAAATGAATAAAGCCCCAAGAGAGATGCATTTGTTTATGCTGAGATGAGTCCTGGGGGCAGGAACATGCCCAGTGAAAATGAGCTTGTCAACAAGCAGGAAATCAGATAAGCCAGGTGGGTAAAACTGACCACCCAGGGAGAGAGTGAGCTGGCAGGAGACAGCCATCTGGGAAGAAGGCCGTCAGCTGTGAGATGCTAGCCACAGGCGGTGAGCACAGAGCCACATCTACCAGCTGTGTCTGGACTTTCTTGAGCCACACTCTGCAGCTCAGGGTTGGGAGCAGAGAAGGAAGACAGCGATTGTCCAAGGAGACATTACCAAGGGCCTGGTGCACTCTAAAATGCCAAGTGCTCTACAATGCCACATACTGAGTCATGTCGTGTGTGTCTGTGTGTGTGTCTGTGTGTCTGTTATGTGTTTCTGTTGTGTGTGTGTCTGTTATGTGTGTCTGTTGTGTGTGTCTGTATATGTGTGTGTCTGTGTGTGTGTCTGTGTGTCTGTGTATGTGTGTGTTTGTGTGTTGATGTGTCTGTATATGTGTATGTGTGTGTGTGTCTGTGTGTCTGTGTGTCTGTGTGTGTGTGTATGTGTGTCTGTTGTGTGTGTGTGTCTGTGTCTGTGTGTGTGTCTGTGTCTGTGTGTGTCTGTGTGTGTATCTGTGTGTGTCTGTGTGTGTGCCTGTGTGTGTGTCTGNCGTGTGTGTCTGTGTGTGTGTCTGTGTGTCTGTTATGTGTTTCTGTTGTGTGTGTGTCTGTTATGTGTGTCTGTTGTGTGTGTCTGTATATGTGTGTGTCTGTGTGTGTGTCTGTGTGTCTGTGTATGTGTGTGTTTGTGTGTCTGTGTGTCTGTATATGTGTATGTGTGTGTGTGTCTGTGTGTCTGTGTGTCTGTGTGTGTGTGTATGTGTGTCTGTTGTGTGTGTGTCTCTGTGTCTGTGTGTGTGTCTGTGTCTGTGTGTGTCTGTGTGTGTATCTGTGTGTGTCTGTGTGTGTGCCTGTGTGTGTGTCTGTGTGTGTGCCTGTGTGTGTCTGTGTGTGCCTGTGTGTGCCTGTGTGTGTCTGTGTGTGTGCCTGTGTGTGTCTTGTGTGTGCCTGTGTGTGCCTGTGTGTGTCTGTGTGTGTCTGTATCTGTGTCTGTGTGTGTGTGTCTGTGTGTAAGAGAGACAGGGGGAATTGGAGTTTCTCTCCGTCACCCAAGCCGGAGTGCAGTGGTGTGATCATGACTCAATGCAGCCTCAAATTCCTGGACACAAGCCATCCTCCTGCCTTGGCCTCTAAAAGTGCTGGGATTACAGGCAGGAGTCACCGCACCTTGCCAGGATGTGGTTTAATACAGCTGACCTTAGATTCCAGGTTGGATAGGAAGGTCCAGAAGGAAGTCAGAGAAAAACAAAGGGGAAAAGTAGGTCTTGTGAGAGCAAGGAGAGACAGGGATGTTTGGAGGCGATGTCCCAGAGGCTCCTGAAACTCAGCATATTCTTACCTAGACTCTCCTCCCTAACTGAAAACAAACTGCGCCTCCTCTCAGAACCAACTGCTTCATTTTCAGGACCCAGTACAAAATGCAAATGCAGTGTCCTAGCTCAAAAGTCAGGACGAAAGTGCTGTTAAAGGTACTAAGATACAGAGCTTTTTCTTTCTTCCATAGTTTCTCTCTCAACCTATCCCAGTGTTTTTTATTTGCTATTTAACGATGCATTCCCTTGGGCACTGGGACACTAGCAGTGTCTGTCCAGACCCTCAAAGGTGCCTGGAGGCCTCTCCACAGCTAAGCATGTGCACATGGCCCACCAGATGGAGGCTGCGTCTCCCATAAGTCACCAGACCCAGGCAACATGCCCCAGAGTGGGTAAAATGTCAAGCCAGATGTCTGTCCTTCCCATGGGCCACCACCCCAGCCTAAAGCAGATGGGAGACCCTCCAGGGCGTTGCCAGGATGCATTAGCTGTCCAGATCAGTGGTGGGGGAGACTGGCCCCCACCAAATCACCAAATGTGCCATGATGCTGCCAGCCCACATCGAGAAAGGCTGCCACCTGCCCTACCCCGGGATGCCCCACCTCAACCTACCCATGCCTGATCCAGGCCCCCACCAGAGATAAAGGGTGGCAGTAATCACTGGGCTGAGGGGCAGGTTGAGTGGGGATCCCACAACCCTCAAATGCAGTATGGCCAAGAACTGTCTCACCCCGAGCAAAGGAGGGAGGTGGCAGGAGGTGGCAGGAGGTGGCTGAGGCCCCATGGTCCCGTCAGACTTCACCTACGAGACACAAATTTAAGGACAAAATTGGCCTTAAGAAATGTTGATGGCCACCACAGAGCATTAACCCCCTAATCTAGAAGGGTCCTCCTCACGCCCCTGCCAGTTCCGGGTCCTTCTGAGCACGGGGCCCTGTGCAACTACCCTGGTCATACACCAATGAAACTGACATTGTTCTCACATCTACCTTCTCAGTAAGTGACAGCAGCTTCTACTCTGAATCCAACCTAGAGGCCTCCCTGGACTCCACTGAGTGCCACAGGGTCTACTCGAGGCATCTCCCGAGGTCACTGCTCTGACCCCATTGCTCATCCTCCCCGCAAGACCCCTTGCCTCCCGCCTTTCCCCACCCAGCCACCTCCACTCCCTCAGAGATCTTGCTTTTTTTTTTTTTTTTTTTTTTGAGACGGAGTCCCGCTCTGTCACCCAGGCTGGAGTGCAGTGGCACGATCTCAGCTTACTACAATCTCTGTCAGGGATTGTTCTAAAGCAATGTAGAGACCAGGTCACTGCTGTCCTCAAGAACTTTCATGGGTTCATCACTGCCACAGGAAAATAGGTTTAAACATCTTACAATGACATCCGAGACCTACCACTGTCTTGATATTTTCCAGCTTTACCCTCAAACTTTCTCTCTAGCTGGGTAGTCTTTATGCCAACATTACTATACGAACCGCCTGCTGTGATTTCACATCTGCCCTACCAGCCACACGTGCCCCTGCCTCCGCCCTCACCTCAGTGAACCCCTCATTTAAGGCTCACCTTTTCCTCCCTGCCTTGGCAATCACTCATTCGTCTGCCTTCAGCTGTACCTGACGTGCCCCTCTTCTGATACTACTTCGTTCATTTATTTACTACATACTTACTAAGCACCTACTATATGCTAGACCCTGCTCTGGGCACTGGGATATGACTAGCAATGAAAATGGGGCTGGGCACAGTGGCTCATGCCTGTAATCCTAACACTTTGGGAGGCTGAGGTGGGTAGATCACCTGAGATCAGGAGTTCAAGACCAGTCTGGCCAACATGGCGAAACCCTGTCTCTACTAAAAATACAAAAATTAGCCAGGCATGGTGGCTGGCACCTGTAGTCCCAGCTACTCAGGAGGCTGAGGCAGGAGAATCCCTTGAACCCAGGGGAGGGAGGTTGCAGTGAGCCAAGATCATGCCAGTGCACTCCAGCCTGGGCGACAGAGCAAGACTGCATCTCACACGAAGGAAGGAAGGGAGGGAGGGAGGGAAAGAAAGAGGAAGAGCGAGAGAGGAAGGTAAGGAGGGAGGGAAGGAAGGAAGGAGAGAAAAAAGAAAGAGGAAGGAAGGAAGGGAGAGAGAGAGGAAGGAAGGAAGGGAGAGAGAGGAAAGGAAGGAAGGAAGGAAGGAAGGAAGGAAGGAAGGAAGGAAGGAAGGAAGGAAGGAGAGAGAAACAGGAAGAGAGGAAGGAAGGAAGGAAGGAGAGAGAAACAGGAAGAGAGGAAGGAAGGAAGTGGGCAAAATTCCTTCCTCAAGGAGCTCACATTCTAGTTGGGAGGGAGGACAAGAAGCCAAATAAGAAAGTAAAATATATTGTGAGTGACATGAGCTGTAGAGAAAAGTAAAGCAGAGAAGAGCAGGGAGTCTGGGGGCAGGTGTTCAATTTTAAGTGGAGAGATGAGGCAAGATGTCACCAAAGCGACTTCCTTCTGAGCAAAGACCTGACGCAAGTGGAGGAGCAAACTATGAGATATCAGTGCCAGAAGATTGTTCCGGGCAGAAGTGCAGCAGAAGCAGCAGGTGCAGAGGCCTTAGGTGGAACTGTTCCTGGGGTGTGGAAGGAATAGAGAGAAGGGCAGTGAGGATGGAGCTAAAAGAGATTAGAGGCGAGGGCCGGGCGCGGTGGCTCATGCCTGTAATCCCAGCACTTTGGGAGGCTGAGGTGGGTGAATCACAAGGTCAGGAGATCGAGACCATCCTGGCTAACACGGTGAAACCCCATCTCTACTAAAAATACAAAACATTAGCCAGGTGTTGTGGCGGGCACCTGTAGTCCCAGCTACTGGGGAGGCTGAGGCAGGAGAATGGCGTGAACCCGGGAGGCGGAGCTTGCAGTGAGCCGAGATCGCGCCTCTGCACTCCAGCCTGGGCGACAGAGTGAGACTCTGTCTCAAAAAAAAAAAAAAAAGGTGAGGACAGAGATTATGAGGATCCAAGTCCTCAGGGCCCTGTAGACCAGGAAAAGGACCTTGAATTGTACTCTGAGTAATGTGGGGAAATTGGAGGGTTTTAATTAAAAAGGATCAAAAAACTATGATGTGTTTCTATGTCTATCCCCAAGTACCCTGTGCATTTCTGGGGCCTGGGAGGGTTTTCTAAACCTCTACCTGACCCACAGGCCTGGCGCATAGTAGGTGATCAGTGGGTGCTTGTGGGTGTTTGTTGAATCAACAGGTAAGTAACCTCAAGACCGTGGGTGTATGTCTTCCACAGGTTGGCCAGCTGTGGCCTCACAGCTGAGGACTGCAAGGACCTGGCCTCTGGGCTGAGAGTCAACCAGAACCTGACCATGCTGGACCTGAGCTTCAATGTGCTCACGGATGCTGGAGCCAGATACCTTTGCCAGAGACTGAGTTGGCCGTTCTGCACGCTACAGCGACTGCAGTAATTGTTCTTGGTGGGCAGGGGGAGGTGGAGGGAACCACCTGCCACCATGAGGCAGGTGGAGGGTAAGGGCAGAGAGAAGGTGAGACCTGCTTTGTGGGAGTGGGAGGAGCCTGCAGGATCTCAGCCAGGGAGCAGAGGCTCAGGAGGAAACTCATCCACCCTTGGACAGAGGGAGCGGGCCTCCAGGCTCCAAATACAGCAAGAGAAGCCAAGTTGAGTCAAGGGGCATGAATGCTAGGTGGGGACAGGGGGCAGAATTTGTGGTCATTTTCACAGACTGCCACAGAGGAGGATGATCATAGTGCCCACTGCATAGAGCTATGAGGATTGCAGCAGTGTTTTTCTATCCCTCTCCTGTTCCCGCCAGCTGTGATCTGCCCAGTAACAGGTCCTCTTCCTTGGCATGGGGTTCTGCCATGGAGAGCTGAAATCACTGGTGTCCACTGAATTCGATTTTCTATCTCATCCGAGGGAACAGAGCCATCCCCCACTACCATGTAGAAACAAGTCCGGGCGCAGTGACTCATGCCTGTCATCCCAGCACTTTGGGAGGTCGAGGCAGGCGGATCACTTGAGGTCAGGAGTTTGAGACCAGCCTGGCCAACATGGTGAAACCTTGTCTCTACTAAAAATACAAAAAGTAGCCAGGCGTGATGGTGGGAACCTGTAATCCCAGCTACTCAGGGAGGCTGAGGCAGGAGAATCACTTGAACACAGAAGGTGGGCATTGCAGTGAGCTGAAATCACATCATTACACTCCAGCCTGGGCGACAGAGCGAGACTTCTTCTCAAAAAAGAAAAGAAAAAAGAAACAAGAGTGAATAGTTCCCTCTCCTGGTCCTGCTGGGCCTCCTGCGTCCATGCACAAAGTTACACATCCCCCTCTGTACACCCGCTCAGGGGGCTGCCTTCCGGGTCTTCTTTTGTTTCTGCCCAAACCCTGAAAGATCCTTGTTTACACCTTGCGAGATCCTTGTTCACACATCACACGTCCCTTCCTTCTTCCCAAGGCCAAACCTCTCCCTTTCCCAGGGCCACTGCCTGCTTCCCCACTCAGTAACCCTGATCAGAGTTGATGGGAAGGGGAGCATGGGAAGGGGAGACAACGCGGATCCCATCCTAACATCAGGGGTCGGCGATCCCTGGTCGGCTGGGAACTCGGTAGCACTTGTAAGATTGAATCCTCGCTACATCTACAGAAGACGAGATTGGGTCTTGGAGAGGTTCATTATTTTCCCAAGGCCACATAGCCAGGAAGTAGCTGCGCCAGGATTTGAAGCCAGGTCTGACATCAAAGCCTGGTTTTCCGTTTTCCCAGTCCCCTCTCTTAGCGAAGGCCCTGTAACGCTTTGTGACATTTACAAGCTTGGACTGCAGCTGGGTCTGAGCATACCCAGCTAGGGCAGCCAACAGTTCTAGAAGCAGGGCTGAGACCCCAATAGCAGAGGATCCCCAGACAGGGGATCCCCCAGAGACAGCCTACATATATACAACATACAGCAGATACATAGCCCTTTTCTGGCATAAATGCTATCACAGCACAAACTCTGCCCTGCACTTTGCTTTATCAGTTAAAATATATGCTGGAGACGGTCCCACATCAGTACATACAAAGTCACATCGTTCTTTTTAATCACAGCGTGGAATTTCACTACATGGACGTACCATCATTTTTGTCCATCGCCTGTTATGAGCAGCCAGATTGTCTCCAGTGTTCGCTGTAAACAGTGCAGCAGTTACCATCCCCCCATGCGTCCTGACACCCAGTATATTATCTGTAGCTTACATTTCGAAAAATAGAACTGCTGGGAAAAGGGCATGTTGCTAATTTTGCCCTCTAAAAAGGCCCTACTGGCCGGGTGTGGTGGCTCACACCTGTAATCCCAGCACTTCGGGAGGCCTGGGACACAGAGCGAGATCTCATCTCAAAAAAAAAGAAAAAGGAGAGAGAAAACAGACCCAGGTGTACAAGTGGGACGTTGAGTAACTTACTCATCAGTGTGGACAGAGTGAGGGGACAGGATCAGGTGAACCACACAGGATTGAGAAAGGGTGGGTGCCGACATCTTGAGGGGTTCCATGGCTGCAAAAGGAAAGTGAAAATCTCTCAGGTTAGTTTGTATCTTCTCTGCATATCACCCCAGACCCTCAAAAGGCCACAGATGCTAGGAAGGAAGATCAGACCCTAGTTACCCTGAAGAGCAAACCCTCAGGACAATGACCTGGGCTGCTGTGTATCTTTCCTGCAGGCTGGTCAGCTGTGGCCTCACGTCTGGTTGCTGCCAGGACCTGGCCTCTGTGCTCAGCACCAGCCCCCTCCTGATGGAGCTAGACCTGCAGCAGAACAACCTGGGCAACACTGGTGTGCAACTGCTGTGTGAGGGGCTCAGGCATCCTGCCTGCCAACTCACACGCCTGGGGTAAGGTCCTGGAGGTCCCTTCTGGGCAGAGGGCAGGGAAGAGGGTTGGGAGGGTGTTGGACAGGGGAAGGAAAAAGGACTGATAAATGCATAGTCAACCCAAGTTTCTTACCAGCTCCACAACTTACACCGTGTGACTTAGACAAGTCACCAAATTCTCTGGAACTCTGTTTCTTCATCTGTGGAATGGGAGTATCATACCCACCTCATGGACTGCAATGAAATAAAATGTATATAAAAACAAGGACAGGCGGGGCGTGGTGGCTCACACCTGTAATCCCAGCACTTTGGGAGGCCAAGGTGGGTGAATCACTTGAGGTCAGGAGTTTGAGACCAGCCTGGCCAACATGGTGAAACCCCATCTCTACTAAAAATATAAAAATTAACTGGGCATGGTGGTGTGCGCCTGTAACCCCCGGCTACTCCGGGGACTGAGGCAGGAGAATCACTTGAACCCGGGAGGCGGAGGTTGCAGTGAGCTTAGATCACAGCACTGCACTCTAGTCTGGGCAACAGAGTGAGACTCAGTCTCAAAATTTAATTAATTAATTAATCAAATAAAAACAAGGACAGTGCTGGGAAGAGAGTCAGGCATGATCAAATGATAACTGTTACTGAGGCCGCATGCTGTAAGGGACTCCCAGGTTCCCCTCACTCCAGGGCAGTGCTTCATTCCTTCATTTACTCATTCATTCATTCACTGAGTGCCTCCCACGTGTAAGCACCAGGCCAGGCCCTGGGGTACAATAGTGAGCAAACAGACATGAGCCCTGCCCTCCTGAAGCTTCCACTCTAGTGGGGAGGAGATGGACATTGGTCACCTGTAAATGCACAAGTCTGTATTTATGAGCTCTGTGGAGTGCTAAGAAAGGAAAGTACAGGGTATTATGAGAATGTAATATTGAGGGAGGATGGGATTTGATCAAAATCCCATTCTCAGGGAAGGCCAGGGAGGACTTCCCTGAGAAAGCGACGTCAGCCTGAGGTCTGAAGGAGGAATAGGTAGCCAGGCCAAGTTGGGGAGAGTAGTCCAGGCCAAGGGATGATGTGGGGAAAGGCCTGGAACAAAGAGGCGCTTGAACCTCGGAGAGCTGAAGGACCCTGAGCGGCCGGAGTGGAGTGAGCCCCCAGCCCTCATTTCCCATCCCGTAGGCCCCAGAGATTCTCGCCCTTCCCCGAGGAGCCACCCCCACACTATCTCTGGGCCACTTCCGCTCCCCTCCACCTCCTGAGAGCAAGCCCAGCGGTGGCTTCTGTCTTGACACTTACCTATGGCTCCTGCCAGGGGCCCTGCCATATGCTCAGGGAGCAGACAGGGGCTCCAAACCCCCACATCCAGAGCCTTCTCAGAGGGGGTCCGGGAAGCCTGGGCCTCGGGCCTTCCTCAGCCAGGCCTCCCAAACCTAAAGAAGTGGTCAAGGCAGAATAACGGAAATAGTCTACATTTGGGTTCTCCTGTAGCTGACACTGGCCATTTACAACCATGGGAACTCCATCCGAGGACGCAGCACCTTTGCACCCCAGTCTGCTGCTCCCCACTGAGTATTTTTGGCTATCACTACCTCCCTTATGCCGAAGAGCCTCTCTCCAGAGCTTGGCCAGGGCAGGCAGATGTGGCTTCAGGCCCCAGCTCAACACTTACCTGTCAAACCTGGGCTGCTTCCAAGGGGGTTTGCCCTCTAGAGTCCCGAGTAGGTGTCCACCTCCTTCCCTCCTGGAGCCAGGAGTTAGCTGAGAAGAATAACCTTCTACTTCAAGGGCTGCGCTCCTCCCCAGGGGCACAACAGCTCTAACAGCAGTAGGGGAACGCATGCAGAGCCCTCGCAGGAGGCAGAGTCTTTTCACCTCCTCCTCGTCTGGGCCTCAGAACAGGCAGGGCAGGATTGATGCATCCTACGTGACAGATAGAGGACAGAGACCCAGAGAAGACAATCAGCATCCCACATCTGGCAGAAACTCCAGACCACAAGGCCTGGGAGGACGGCGGAACCAGGACTCTCTCTTCCCAGCAAAACTTCCGACCACTGGGAAGAAAAGCCCAGGACCCAGGCCTGGGATTTTGAGGCCATGGGGAAATCCCTGGCAGCCGGCTACAGGGACAGCTTCTGCCAGTGACAGCCACCTCACCCAAGGCCACGTCTCCTTCCTGGGGAGGCCCACGTCTGACGACTGGCCAGTGTTGCAGTAGAAAGGCCCGGCCCCTCAACCCAACTCCTTTAAACAGCTCTAAAGGATCATCTCCCAGAGTCGGCTGAGGCCTCCATGGAGACTGCCTCGCAGCCCACGTCTCCCCGATTCCCTCCCTTCCCTTGCCCTGGCATTGACCCAAGAACACACTGCAGCGAATCTCCTCACGGTACCCTCCCCCTCTGAGCCCGGCTCCCAGGGAACGCACCCTGTGGCCGCTCCTCCAGAAGGTGGCAGGTCCCGGGATTCTGGGCCCTGGGGACCTGGGGACAACATGGGAGATCCCAGGAGGACCCGTCTCCCTTTGTGCTTTCAGGCTGGACCAGACGACTCTGAGTGATGAGATGAGGCAGGAGCTGAGGGCCCTGGAGCAGAAGAAACCTCAGCTGCTCATCTTCAGCACATGGTAAGGGGTGGCCCCAGAACTCCCTCTGGCTGATCCAGGCCCAGGGCTGAGCAGGAGACAGGGAAAGAGCCTTGGGGTGAGAGACCAACACAGCCAGGGAGAAACCGAGAAACGGCAGCAGCCAGAATGAGGTGCGCTTGTCAGTGCAAATAGAATCAAATCCCGCCCCCCTGCTTAAACTCTTACGTTAGACAAACAAGGAGAGGAAAACATGAAAAAGTAAGTGGACTAAAAAATCAGCCAGGCGTGGTGGTGGGTGCCTGTGGTCCCAGCTACTCTGGAGGCTGAGGTATGAGAATCGCTTGAACCCGGGAGATGGAGGCTGCAGTGAGCCGAGATGGCGCCACTGCACTCCAGTCTGGGTGACAGAGCGAGACTGCATCTCAAAAAAAAAAACAAAAAGCCGGGCATGGTGGCTCACACCTGTAATCCTAGCACTTTGGGAGGCCAAGGCAGGTAGATCATGAGGTCAGGAAATCAAGACCAGCCTGACCAACATGGTGAAACGCTATCTCTACTAAAAATACAAAAATTAGCTGGGCGTGGTGGTGGGCGCCTGTAATCCCAGCTGCTCAGGAGGCTGAGGCAGGAGAATCACTTGAACTCAGGAGGCAGAGGTTGCAGTGAGCCGAGATCACACCACTGCAGTCCAGCCTTGGCGACAGAGCGAGACAACATCTCAAAAAGAGAAAAAAAAGAACAAGAAAAAGTCAGTGGGTGGGTGAGCCAGCGAATCCCCTGGACCCAGCACAGCATGATACCAAATGGCCTCTAGTCCGGGAATCCTTCCTTGAAGAAGAGAAGGTTTGGAACAATGAAAGCAATGACCACAAGAGGGAGACAAAGACAGAGAGAGCCTGTGCCCTGGGAAAAAGACCACCCTCGCCATCACCATCACCCACGGCCCTCACCACCACCACCACACACACCCCTGACTTGAGGGGCAAGCCCCAGGACCAGGAAAGTCCATCTTCCCTTCCCCGAGGAATCTGCTGCAGCTCCCGCATTCTCCCAGGTGGGTGCATTTCTACCTGACCATGAAGGACATCTGTCCCCAGGTTCCTGGCTGCAGTGGCTCACCTGAAATGGAAGAAAAAGAGCTCCTAGGTTGAAGAGGAGTCATTCATTCATAGAACAAACATTCCCTGCAGACTCACTATGTGTCAGGCACTATTTTGGGATCTGAGGACACAGCAGTGAACAAGACAGACACGGCCCAACCTCCAGGAACTTAGTCCAGCAGGGAGACAGGCATGGGTTATCCCACAAGTATCTGCGCAAATGCACCTGGGGTCAGTGCGTGTACCAGTGGGCCTATTTGACCTGGTCAAGAGGAGCTGGGTTGAGCTCTGAAAGACAGGACAGGTTGGCTGGGCCTAGGAAGGGATGGAGTCCCGGCAGAAGTAGAGGCTCTGAGAGAGAAAAGAGTGTAGCCCCCTGGAGGAATGGGAGGCCAGGCGTCAGGAGCAGCTACTCAAAGTGTGGTCCATGGACCAGCAGCGTCGGTGTTACTCTCACCAGGAGCTCGATAGAACTGCAAATTCTCAGGCCCCACCCCAGACCCGCTGAACCAGAATCTCCGGGGTGGGGCCCAGGAATCTGTGTGGTATTTGAGACAGAGTCTCACTCTATCACCCAGGCTGGAGTGCAATGGCATGATCTCGGCTCACTGCAACCTCTGCCTCCCAAGTTCAAGCCATTCTTCTGCCTCAGCCTCCAGAGTAGCTGGGACTAGAGGCGCCCGCCACCATACCCAGCTAATTTTTGTATTTTTAGTAGATACGGGGTTTCACCATGTTGGCCAGGCTGGTCTCAAGCTCCTGACCTTGTGATCTGCCCTCCTCAGCCTCCCAAAGTGCTGGGATTACAGGCGTGAGCCACCACGCCCGGCCGAATCTGTGTCTTAACAAGCCCTCCAGATGATCGTTAAGCACAAAGAGTTTGAGAACCAATGGACTAGAGGTCAGTGAACAAGGAAAAAGTGGCCCAGGTGACATTAGAGGGTGACAGAGGCCCCAGCAAGCCCTTTTGGACCATGTTAAAAACTTTCCATTTTCCCCCTGAAGCAATGAAGAGACATTACAGGGCTGCAGCAGCCAAGTGATGGGGCAGGTTCCTATTTTAAGATTGGCTGCTATGTAGACAATGGGCGGCAGAGGGACCCGAGCAGAAGCAGGGAGACCTTTCAGAGTGATTTGTCCACCTCAGCCTCCCAAAGTTCTGGGATTACAGGCGTGAGCCACCGCGTTTCAGCCACTACTGTTTCCGAGGATGCTGCAGTGGTGCGGGCCACGGAGGCCAGGGCCTGGGACTCGGGTGGAGGTCATGGAGGTGGAGAGAAGAGAATAGAAAGAAGAGCTATTTGGGAGGTGTTGTCAAGGTGATCGGCTCTTAGGGTGGGCGTGGAGGGAGTTGGGATGACACCCCCCCCCCTCTAGCCTGGGTGCATGGGTGGATGGAGGCTGCTCAGAGACAGGGACCACAGAAGAACCACAGGATTTAGTTCAAATCCGGGTGGAGTTTTTGTGTTTGTTTTGTCTGAGACAGGTTCTGGATCTGTCACCCAGACTGGAGTGCAGTGGCATAATCTCAGCTCACTGCAACCTCTGTCTCCTGAGCTCAAGTGATCTTCCCACTTCAGCCTTCCAAGGAGCTGGGATACAGGTGCATGCCACCATGCCCAGCTAATTTTTGTATTTTTGGCAGAGATGAGGTGGGGAAGTCTCACTATGTTACCCAGGCTGGTCTCGAACTCCTGAGCTCAAGCTATCCACCCATCCCGGCCTCCCCAAGTGCTAGGATTACAGACGTGAGCCACTGCACCTGGCCCAAGGAGGAGTTGAATTTTTAGTGGGAATGTCATGCAGGCAGCCCTTGCTTCCTCCAAGATCTCAGGCAGAATGAACAATTCTTTGTCCAGGGAACCAACTGAGATGATCCCTAATGAGGGCCTGGGTACAGGAGAGACGAGTAATAGCACGTCCTCACTCAAGCGGCAGAGACTCAGATCAGGTAGTTTGAAGGGGCGAGGCTGGGGGCATCATGACGGGTTGGGGGAGGTCAGCTGTGGGAGGTCGTTCCCTCCATCCTTCTGCCCCTGATGTGGGACGGGGCAGGTTTCCTACCTAAGAAGGTGCTACCCTGACGAGAGAGCTCCCACTTCTAGGAACTGGCTGGATTTCTGTTTCCCCCTCTCCTACACCCACCGGTGGGTGCTGCCCCTCTCCAGAACGTCTGTGGCATGTATCAAACCCTGAACCGGGGTCCAGTCTCCCATTCTTGACTGCCAAGGCCTGGGAATCACATCTCCATCTTGGCCCTGCCATCTTAAAAAAAAAAAAAAAAAAACAGGGTCTCACTCTATTGCTCAGGCTGGAGTGCAGTGGCATGTTCACAGCTCACTGCAGCCTCAACCTCCCGAGCTCAAACAACACTCCCACGTCAGCCTCCTGAGTAGAACTGGGACTGCAGACGCTCACCACAGTGCCTGGCTGATATTTTTCTTCTTTCTATAGAAACCGAGTCTTCCCACGTTGCTCAGGCTGATCTCAAACCCCTGGACTGGAGCAATCTTCCTGCCAAGGCCTCCCAAAGTGCTGGGATTACAGGCAAGAGCCACGGTGCCTGGCCCCTTTCATCTTTTGAACCATGTTCCTCTCAACCTGCCCACCTAGGCATGCTGGGAAGAGTGGCACTTCTGTTCCAGTGGGGAAGGGGAGATGGGCGGAGGCTGGGCTGGAGGCACTGGAGTGGGGCTCCCCAGACAGCAGGCAGGCAGCCAGGAGCAGGAGCAGAAGCTGCAGACACACTCCCTGCCATGGTCCAGGCAGGCCGGCCTTGGGAAGGGCCCCTTACAGTGCAGCCATAGGGGCTGGGGGAGGCCAAGCGAGAGAATCAGGAGCTGACCGCGGCCTTGCTGTTTCAGAGGGAAGCTCCCCAGAGGTAGAACAGGTGGAACCCTTGTGCCTGCCTTCACCTGCCTCTCTAGGGGACCAGGATACGCCTTTGGGGACTGACGACGACTTCTGGGGCCCCACGGGGCCTGTGGCTACTGAGGTAGTTGACAAAGAAAGGAGCCTGTACCGGTGAGTGAGGGGGCTCTGCTGGTCCCAGGCTGGCCTCCCCCACCCCACTGCCCATCCTGCGTCCCCACAGTCAGTCAGTTCCCCCCAACCCACACTCGCCACTGGGTCCCCTCCTCTTGCCCAGACAACAGGCAGAGACAGGGCTGAAACACCGGGTGTGTGCTTTTCATGATGGAAAAAGTTTTCTTATGAAACTTACAATTTTCTAACATACACAAAAATAGACAGTACAAGGAGCTTCCATGTACCCATCACCCAGCTTCAGCCACTGTTTTGCCAAATTCATTTCAGCTGTTCACTTTCCCCCTCTTTGTTATTGTTACAATATTTTAAATCCAAGATGTCAGGTGATTTTACCCTTAAATATTTTATTACACATCTCAAAAAACAAAAATAAAAACCCTTTCTTCCATAGCATAACTACCATGCCAATATAACATCTCACAAAGCTGACAATAAATCTTTCATTTCATGTAATCCCCAATCCATATTCAAATTGCTCAATTGTCTAAAACGTGTTTTTAAAGTTGGTGTTTTGGTTTGGTTTGGTTTGGTTTGGTTTGGTTTGGTTTGGTTTTGAGATGGAGTCTCGCTCTGTCGCCCAGGCTGGAGTGCAATGGCACAATCTTGGCTCACTACAACCTCCACCTCCCAGGTTCAAGCGATTCTCCAGCCTCAGCCTCTCTAGTAGCTGGGACTACAGTCACACGCCACCACGTGTGAAAATAAAATTTTGTATTTTTAGTAGAGACGGGGTTTCACCGTATTGGACAGGTTGGTCTCGAACTCCTGACCTCAGACAATCCACCCTCCTCAGCCTCCCAAAGTGCTGGGATTACAGGTGTGAGCCACCGCACCTGGCCAGTTGGTGTGTTCTTATCAGGATCCAAACAAGGTCCACTCATTGTATTTTGTTTGTTATATTTCTTAAATCTCACTAACTCTCTTAATCTGTATCCTCCTGTTTTATTAACAGCTGCTAATGAGCTAAGGACTGTACTAGTAGCTGGGAACCCTAAGATGAATATGGCAGCCCTGCCCTCCCAGGGCTTACAGTCGCACTAGTAGTAATTGTCTATAGTCATACTCATTATCTCTTATATAACATGTTACCACTTACCAAACACTGCCACAGACATCATCTCAACCAGGAGACAGTATCAATCCCAACTCACACCTACAGAAGCTGGGGCATCCCGGGACCCACTATTAACCCACATGAGGAGCCTTGGGAAAATCACTTCTGATCTCTATAAATGTGTTGTTTTCAATTCTAAGGGTTTAGCATTAATATTAGCACAGGCACACTGGCTCATGCCTATAATCCCAGCACTTTAAGAGACCGAGGCAGGAGGATCACGAGTCCAGGAGTTCAAGGCCAGCCTGGACAACATGGCAAAACCTTGTGTCTACAAAAATGACCCAAAAAATTAGCTGGGCATGGTAACTTGTGCCTGTAGTCCTAGCTACTCAGGGAGCTGAGGTGGGAGAGTCGCCTAAGCCAGGGATTTCCAGGCTGCAGTGAGCCAAGATCAGGCCACTGTGCTCCAGCCTGGGCAACAGAGTGAGACCATATTTCCAAAGAGAGAGAGATAGAGATAGATAGAGATAGATAGATAGAGATAGACAGATAGATAGATGAAGATAGATAGAGATATAAATTAGATAGATAGATATAGAGATAGATAGAGATAGATAGATATAGAGATAGATAGAGATAGACAGACAGAGATAGAGATAGATATAGATAGAGGTAGAGATAGAGAGAAGAGTAGATAGAGTAGATATAGATTAGGTAGAGATGATGATAGAGATGATAGGATAGATAGTAGACAGAGATAGATTAGATAGATTAGATAGATAGATAATAGAGATAGAAAGAAATCTTAGCACATATGATTGTTATTAATTCATTGGTAAAATAGGCCCTTTACATTATACAAACACTTGTTATTTTCATATCACCATCTTGCATCATAACATAGTAGAAACAGTTCACTGGCTCCCAGGCGTGTACTAAGCTGTGAACATGCATTGAGTCACTTTATTCTCACAACTAGGAGATGGGGAGCACCAATTAGTCCTACTGACAGCATGAGGAAACCAAAAAACAGTTTTGAGGTTAATGACTTGCTCAAAAAAAAACGGATCCACAGTCAAGAGCAGAAAGAGATAGAACAGATAATAGAGATAGAATAGATAATCTAGAGATAGATAGATAGAAGATATAGATAGATTAGGTAGTAGGTAGATAGATAGATAGATAGATAGATAGAGATAGATAGAGATAGATATAGATAGGTAGAGATAGAGATAGAGATGATAGAGATAGATATAGACAGATAGAGATAGATAGATAGATAGATAGATAGATAGATAGATAGATAGATAGAAATCTTAGCACATATATTGTTATTAATTGTTGGTAAATAGGCCCTTTACATATATGAACACTTGTTATTTCATCATCACCATCATTGCCATCATCAACATAGTAGAAACAGTTCACTGCTCCCAGGCATGTACTAAGCTGTGAGCATGCATTGAGTCACTTATTCTCACAACTAGGAGGTGGGAGCTACAATTACTCTTACTGACAGATGAGGAAACCAAAAACAGGAAGGTTAAATGACTTGCTCAGGGATCCACAGTCAAGAGCAGAAGAGCCAGGACTAAAATGCAAGTCCATCTGATTCTGAAGTCTGGGCTTGAAGCCCCTGTACCGTATCTGCAAGCCCCTGCATGGGGTCTGGCATCCAGCAGGTGCTCAGTGAGTTCGTGCAGTAAGTGTCTGCTTCTCCCTCTTCTTCCCAGAGTTCACTTCCCTGTAGCTGGCTCCTACCGCTGGCCCAACACGGGTCTCTGCTTTGTGGTGAGAGAAGCGGTGACCACTGAGATTGAATTCTGTGTGTGGGACCAGTTCCTGGGTGAGATCAACCCACAGCACAGCTGGATGGTGGCAGGGCCTCTGTTGGACATCAAGGCTGAGCCCGGAGCCGTGGAAGCTGTGCACCTCCCTCACTTTGTGGCTCTCCAAGGTAAACAAGAGGGAAGGATAGGGAGGAAGGTGGTGGTAATTATGGGCCTGAAAGGGAGTATAGAATGATGATCTCCTGGGAGAGGGTGTTGTGGCTTCCTTTGAGGGGCCGAGGGGGGGTTATGGAGATGGGGAGCAAGATTTTCCTGCATTCCACTCATCTCTGGACATATCTTTTTGAAACACATCTCCCAGCCTCATAATTATATCTGCCTAAACTTACTTGAAAGTTTATATTAAGTGTTATTTATATAGACTTATATCACTGAAGGTCCCAGCAGGAAAGAGACAATATGCTCAGTTGAGATTTTTGAAGAAGCTTTTCAAAGACAGGACCATTTACAAAGTAGGCTAAGTGAACTAACAAAGAATGTTGGGACACCAGGGACTAGTAACAATAGGAAGCCATCAGGCAGGGGGAAGAAACAGGGTCATCAGACTCCATCTGAGAGCTGGAGCCATGAAAGAGGTGCTTCCCTTTAGAAGATAGTCATTATAAAGTGTCCTGACCTCTGTCACCTCCAAAGACTTCCCACAGATAGAGTTCCAAGAAATATCAGCCAACAGTCAAAAATCTCACAAAGGGGAAACAAGGCACCAGAAGTAAGAGCCAGCGGAAACAACAGATACCAGAATCAGTCCCTTAAATCCTTCAGCTGCTGAAATTATCAGAAAAAGAACATAAAACAAGTGTATATAATATGACCAAAAAAAAACCTTAAAACTATCAGCAAAAAGCAATGAACCATTAAAAATGACAAATCAAAGCTGGAAACTAAATTGACTTTAAAAAATGAAAAAACAATCAAGTAACTTGTAGGATACCACAGTAAGTCCTAATATGTATCTAAATGGAATTCCAGAAAGATATGATAGAGCAAAGGGGAAAAAATGGAATATTCCACAAGACAATTGCAAATAAATTTCTAGAAGTATTGAGACATAGGAGACTTCTCAGAATGAGAAATCCCAAAAATGCAATGCAGGAAAGACAGAAGGGAGAGAAAAAATCAAGATTAGTCTTATTATTGTGAAACTACAGAATAACAAAGTATGAGGGAAAGTCTTGATAGCAGCCAGAAAGAAAGGATGATAGGTGTGAGCCACCATGCCCAGCCAATGTCTATCAGTTTAGTGAGCAAGTTAGAAGACTCTGATGTGTCCCCATGTCAAATCATGACTCCAATAGGAGCTTCATTGAATTGCTGATAAAATGATTTGATAATTTATGTTACAGCTTACATCAGTTATAAGCACTTTCATGATTTGTACAGTTTAGCTAGATATTAAATGGGTTTTTTTTTTTTTGAGACGGGGTCTCGCTCTGTCACCCAGGCTGGAGTGGAGTGGCCAGATCTCAGTTCACTGCAAGCTTCGCCTCCCGGGTTCACGCCATTCTCCTGCCTCAGCCTCCCAAGTAGCTGGGACTACAGGTGCCGCCACCTCGCCCGGCTTTTTTTTTGTATTTTAGTAGAGACGGGGTTTCACCGTGTTAGCCGGGGTGGTCTCGATCTCCTGACCTCGTGATCCGCCTGTCTTGGCCTCCCAAAGTGCTGGGATTACAGGCTTGAGCCACCGCGCCCGGCCTAAATGGGTTTTTAATGTTTTTTTCTTTTCTTAATTTCTTTATTTCCCAGGAATAGAGGTAAATGAGAATTTATGTTTAATTTCTGACCTATGTTAGTTGATACATTAATTTATAGTATCATCCCACTAGTTCAATGTATTTTTAGTATCACCTCGAAATAAAGGTATTAACTTTACAGTATGCATATATTAAGGTAATCAAGGCATATATATAAGAAAAATTATTTAGAAGCTAGTAGAAAGAGAAAAATGAAATGAGAAAAATGAAAAGCAAGGAACTGCTCAGTACCCAGGACCAGGAATGTCTTGTTTGCTGAGGACACGAAAGTTCAGTAAACAATTCAAGCTGCACACCAGGAGGAGAGCATGGGGCGCAGGAGAAATAGAGCCGTGGGGGCCTCAGGATCCCTGGGGCACCTGGTTTAACAGTTAGGGTCATATGGGCTTTCCCTAGGGAAGGTCCCAGGGTAAAACAGAGTAGAGGGATGAGGTGCAAGACAGTTCTGGGGTTGTGGAGGTCCGTTTAGAAAGGAAGAGATTGAGGAGAGGAAACTGATGGCTGAAATAAGAAGCTGGGACAAGTTACTTGTTCCCACCTGGCCATCTACAGAGTAATGAACATAGCCACTGCCACAACCAGCCTGCCTCTTCCACAAGTGAGACTGTGGCCAGGGGTCCCCAGGTACTCTGTCAAGAAGAGAGGGGCCTGGCTAATAGAGTCAGTGGGCTCAGCTCTGTCGTAGCTCTGCCCATGACCAGCAGCAAAAGAACTTGGCTTGCCTCAACCTGGGATGCTCAGGGCTGCACCACCACTCCCTGCTCTAACCAGAGTATTCCAGGAGAAACTTCATGCAGCTAAGGTCTGGAGCCAGAATGTACCAGCAGGGCCGGAGGGGACAAAGTCTGCCCTTCAGCTCCTGCTTCCAGGCGCCCCCTCATTCCCCACTCTCAGAGGTGGATGAGCTGGCCCTCCCCATTGTGAGGACTCCCAAGCCATGCCCTGCTCAGTCTCCTACATCCGTCAAGTGGGCCTGGGAAACGGGATTTGTCCAAGGAATTGGGTGGCCCTCTGAGTGCACAAGCATCTAGCTGAAGCCTGCCAGGCTGACAGCCAAATCAGAATAGGAATGAATTCACTGTGCTTGTGGCACTGCCCTTTTGGCATTGTCCTTTGTGCCACTGGAACTTGGCCATTAAGAACTGTGAACAATAACTGAGCATCCTGTGCCAGGAACCATGCAAGGTAGTTCCATATATATAAGTAGCATCTCTATTTTCATAATGAACCAGGAAATTAGGCACTACGGTTTTCTCTTGGTGTACCAGTGAGGAAACTGAAGCCGAGAGAGGTGAAGACCCTCTTCCAGATTTGGGATTCTATCCCAAGTCCTATTGATCCCAGACTAAGAGCTACACCCCTACCCCTCCCCAGTCCTGCCCAAGACCATGTCCCACCAGCCTTCCCTAGACCAAATTCTGAGCCTCACCTTGTGGCCAGATAGGACTTAACTCCCTTTGGACTCTGTACACCAAGCTTGTGCAACCTGCGGCCTGTGGGCCACACGCAGCCCAGGATGGCTGTCGATGCAGCCCAACATGAATTTGTAAACTTTCTGAAAACATTATCAGGCTTTCTTGCTAATGTTTTAAAGCTCACTAGCTATCACTAGTGTTAGTATATTTTATATGTGTGGCCCAAGACAATTCTTCTTTTTCCAATGTGACCCAGGGAAGCCAAAAGATTGGACACCCCTGCCACAGAACAAGAGGCAAAACGCACAGAGGTGGCTTTTAGCTGGCCATGCCCAGCCAGGAAACCAATCCCTGGGGCCGGACAGGGCCCCTTCCAGAAATGCTTGCTGCCTGCTGTCTGGGCTGCAGCTGTTCATTGCCCTGGAAACGATGACCTCACTGCCTGATACAGGGTCTGATTTAGGACTCGAGCACTGGTGCTTCATCACTGTCGTCGCTGAACGGGTGACGAGTCATTAACTTTCCATGGTGAGTTTTCTACCACTATAGCTAGAGCTTGGGGCTTTCAGCCTCTCGGCTTCATCACCGCGGGCATTCTCACCCTCCCGCAGGACCAGCTCCAGCAGTCGTAGGGCCCAGCACAAAACGAAAGCACGGGGCTCTTCATTCAAAAATGATTAAGAATGTCAAGAACCACCACACATGAAACCAAGCGCCAGGCCCTGCTGAGCTCGGGGCTCTGTGTGACTGCACAGGCCAAACACCCATGAAGCTGGCCTAGTCCTTCGGCCTTTGTTCCCCCACCCACCCATCTCCTTCAGCACACACAGACCGCTGCTCTCCACACAACCCTCCCTCCAAGAGGAAGTAAGTTCCCTCATTTTTGTCACACTTGTTCTTTGTGGTGCCCGTGGGAACAAGAACACTTCACACAGCCACCTGAATGGGGTCTCTCCCCATTCTCACCCCCTCCCCCTGCCTACCCACTCAGGAGTTCAACCAGATGAGATGGCTGAAAACCACAGTGATATCCCTCAGGCCTCAAAATTGTTGGCTTCCTGGAACCAACACTTACTGAATTGTGTAATGATACAGAGTCCCAAAACTCAGATTCAGCAAAATGGATATTCAAAACACCTTAGTGGCCAGGTGCAGTGGCTCACACCTGTAATCCCAACACTTTGGGAAGCAGAAGCAGGAGGATGACTTGAGCCCAGGAGTCTGAGACCAGCCTGGGCAACATAGTAAGACCCCATCTCTAAAAAAAAAAAAAAAAATTAAAGAATTAGCCAGGCATGGTGGTGTGCACCTGTAGTTCCAGCTACTCAGGAGGCTGGGGTGGGAGGAGCACTTGAGCCTGGAAGGTCAAGGCTACAGTGAGTCATGATCATGCACTGCACTCCAGCCTGGGTGACAGAGCAAGACTCTCTGAAAAAAAAAAAAAAGAGAGACTGCATCTCAAAAAAAAAAAAAGCCAGGCATGGTGGCTCACACCTGTAATCCTAGCACTTTGGGAGGCCAAGGTGGGCAGATCACAAGGTCAGGAGATTGAGACCATCCTATCTAACACGGTGAAACCCCGTCTCTACTAAAATACAAAAGTTAGCCAGGCGTGGTGGCGGGCACCTGTAGTCCCAGCTACTCAGGAGGCTGAGGCAGGAGAATGGTGTGAACCCAGGAGGCGGAGCTTGCAGTGAGCCGAGATCGCACCACTGCACTCCAGCCTGGGCGACAGAGCAAGACTCTGTCTCAAAAAAACAGAAAAATTAGTAGCTTTTTCTTCCCAGACCCCAAGAGTTACCAAGAGAACTGGGTCAAGTTGTTTGAGGAAGAAACAGAAAGAACCACCACAGCCAGGTGGATAGATTTGGTCAAGCTGCATTTTATCTGTAATACGAGCAAGCGGCCCTTATTATCCCAGGGCTTTATAGACACAAACCCAGTCAATCTGCACAGTGACACCGAGAGGGGGATGCTGTTATCAGCTCTACTTTACAGATGATGCACAGAGAGGGCAAGTAATCTGCTCAGAGTCCCACAGTCAGTAAGAGCCCTTGCTGGGAGTCAAAGCCAGGCAGTCCGTATCATTTAGCTGCTCTGCTAGACAACCCTCGAGTGTCCCACCTTCATGTGATGTGGGTCCCACTGTCCCTGCTTGAGCAGGAGAGCCACTGTGCCCCTCACCTGAGCCTGGACGGTGCTGACCACACACTTAGCATGGCTAGACATCAGGTCACAGGCCCAAGGGCAGCATCTAAAGGAGGGAGAGTCCCCAGGCTCCTGGACAGCAGGAGTAGCAATGTCCCAAGGCAAACACCGGGCATGCGGCTGGGAAAGGAGGAAGGAGCTGACGGGCTGCCATTGGTGGAGCACTTGTGATGTTTTGGTCCATTGTTCTATTTGCTGCCTGTATTCCCCATTGGGCCACAAGCTCTGGAAGTGCAGTCCTCATGTCTTTCCTGTTCACAGCCACATCCACAGGGCCTGGCACATTGTCCGTACTCAGTCAGCTTTTGTGTAATGAGCAGATGCAAAGCCCTGGACCCCAGACCCACAGAAACATGCCTCCCTCATGATAGCGTTTTCTAAATTTTTCTAGTGCAACCAGCCAAAGGCAGCTCCAGGTAGGTCTTTCTGCCAGTGAGACTTGCCCCAGTCAACACTCAACCTTCATCTCCTTCAGACCACAGTCTTCCCCATTGCTTCCCTTCTCTCTCCAATCTATCAGCACAAACATACTGTCAGGTTGGGATGAGGTGACTACCACAATCTATGGAAAGGGCAATGTGTACAAGAAGGGGGGTGACCAGCTCATCTTAACACTGACAGTCCTGCACCCCCAGGAGCCCTCTCGGTCCTGGGCAAGCATGGACAGTTGGTCACCCTAGCAAGAAGGTAAGTTGGAGACACCCAGCACCTTCTGGAATTCAGCGAAAATTCAAGTGGCACCGAGCATCTGTTAGTGCCACAGACTGTGGTCAGAGTCCATGGCCGGTTGTGTGACCCTGGAAAAAGCACTTTCCTCCCAGGATTTCAGTTCCATCAGCTGACATGTGAGGACGTTCCAGTGCTTTGGAGGTCAGGGTGAGACCATCCATTTAGTGCCAGTGATGGCAATGCAAACCAGCATCACCTCTTGGAGAAGCAACTGCAGGCTGAAGGAGGTCCTACCGCCTCACACGCTTTCCTCATCCCTTGGTACTGATTGATTTCAAGGCAATAACACAAGGGAAATAGCAGCTTTCTGCAGAATATGTGCATTGCAGTGCTATTTAGCATAGTGAAAAGTTGGAAGCAAACTCAACACTGAAATGAGAAACAGAGGCTGAATCACAGGGTGGTGCATCCACTAGCAGGGATCATAGGCTGTGGTAATTAAAAGGTCCAACGTCCTTGCAACAAGTTAAACTGCCACGGGGAACAAGAGACAAAACGTCATGGACTATGATAAAAATAGGAAAAGGTGTTGCTGCAGAGAAAGACTGGGATGCAGGTGTCCTATGCTAAGAATAGTTATATTGTGGCCGGGCGCAGTGGCTCACGCCTGTGATCCCAGCACTTTGGGAGGCCGAGGCAGGCGGATCACCTAAGGTCAGTAGTTCAAGACCAGCCTGGCCAACATGGTGAAACCCCGTCTCTACTAAAAAGCCAGGCGCAGTGGTGCATGCCTGTAGTCCCAGCTACTGGGGAGGCTGAGGCATGAGAATCACTTGAACCCAGGAGATGGAGGCTGTCGTGAGCCAAGATCACACCACTGCACTCCGGCCTGGGTGACAGAGCTAGACTCTGTCTCAAAAAAAAAAAAAAAAAAAGAACAGTTGTATTGTTTGATTGGTAAGATTCATAGGTGAATTCTTCCTCATTTTTTTCAGATGATAGATACCACTGTGACTTTCTTTTCATCCCAAAAATGCAGTTAAATGAGAAAACTTAAGGAACGGTCTTCATGGCCCCTTCTGGGATTGACATCTGACTAAGGGCCTTGTCCAGCTTGCTGGATGCCTTGTTGTCCAGAAACTACTTGCATTGCAGCAGTTACCAGGCAATGCAGGGATGGAGCTGGGACTCCTGATCCCTAGGCCAGTGTCTCTCCCATTACCAGTGTTCAACCCTCAAGCTCTCTCGTAACTTTGACGTCCTGGCGCTGGTCAGAGGCTGCAATCAAAGATACCAATTCTGGTTGATTTAAGTGAAAAGGGATACACTGAAAGGTTATTGACTAAATCATAGACTTAGCAACAAATCTAAGTGGGGGAGAGGAAATAGTGACCCAGTGACTCAGAAAAACCAAGGGCAGAGCCAAGGTCACATCAAGAAAATATGAAGACAGGCTGTAGACACAGCTACTGTAGGACCCTCCTGCCCAGGAGCCACTGGGCAATTTTTCTTTCTTTGTTTTTCCTTTTTTTTTTTTTTTTTTTTTTGAGACAGGGTCTCACTCTGTCACCCAGGCTAGAATGCGGCAACACAATCTTAGCTCACTGCAACCTTGAACTCCTGGGTTCCAGTGATCCACCCACCTCAGCCTCCTAAGTAGCTGGAATTATGAGGGTGCACCACCACACCTGCCTCCCACTGGACTCTTCACCCAACTGCTACTGCCAAAATTCTTTCTCTCTGCATCTGTGTTTCACCCCTCTGGACTCAAGGTCCCAGTTAGGGACAACCACTTAGTCAAGTATTGGTCACACACCTGTGTCCTTGCTACCAGGGAGTAGCAACTTCCTGAGTGGGGGGCTCAGCTTGCCTCCTGCCAAGACCCACGCAGTGGGGAGGAGGAGGCTCTTCCTAAAAAGAAGAGTTTGAATGGTGAGTGGCCAAACACCTTGGTCACTCCATTTTCCCAATGCCCCTTCCTCCTCCTCGTTCTCTACCTGCCCAGTCAAACCTGCCACCATCACTCAATGGTCTCTCATAGAGAATCCACACCAGCACGGGCAACTAAAGGTTCTATATCTTTCCCAGCTCCCGGGCCAGGGGCTGGGTTTGTGTATAAGTTTGGCTCAAGGGTGATCCTTGAGCTCCCACTTAGGAGTTCAGCAATCCTAAGTGCTCCCGCCTAGTGGCACAATTTCCCACAGCCTCTGAAGACCCCAGGCGTAGAAATGCCCTCTTCCCCATGCTGGATGTCTTAGCCTGTTCAGGCTGCTATAACAAAATACCATAAACTAGGTAGCTTATAAATAACAGAAATTTGTTTCTCACAGTTCTGGAGCCTGGTAAGTCTAAGATCAAGGAGCCAGCAGATTTGGTGTGTTGGTGAGAGCCCTCTTCCTCATAGATGGAGCCTTCTAGCTGTGTCCTCACAGGGTGGAAGGGGCAAGGAAGCGCCCTTGAGTCTCTTATATAAGGGCACTAATCCCATTCATGAGAATTCCACCACCATGACCTGATCACCTCCCAAAAAAGCTTCACCTCTTAATACCATCACCTTGGGGGTTAGAATTTCAGCATATGAATTGTAGGGGGACACACATATTCAAGACCATAGCACTGGGCTCCCCCAAGAAGGTACCTGAGCCTAAGCCCTGGGATCCTATGGTACCAGCAAATCCTGACTCAGTAACAACACTAAATCTGTGCCTCTTAGGCTGGACACAGTGGCTCATGCCTGTAATCCCAGCACTTTGGGAGGCCGAGGCAGGCGGATCACCTGAGGTCAGGAGTTCAAGACCAGCCTCGGCAACATAGTGAAACCCCGTGTCTACTAAAAATACAAAAATTAGCCAGGTGTGGTGGCGCATGTCTGTAATCCCAGCTACTCAGGAGGCTGAGGCAGGAGAATCGCTTGAACCCAGGAGGCAGAGGTTGCAGTGACCTGAGATTGCTCCATTGCACTGCAGCCTGGGCGACAAGAGGGAAACTCTGTCTCAACAAAATAAATAAATAAATAAAAATAAACCTGTGCCTCTTGAATCCATTCTTTGACAGGGGGCCATGTGGACACGTCCCTGTTCCAAGTGGCCCACTTTAAAGAGGAGGGGATGCTCCTGGAGAAGCCAGCCAGGGCGGAGCTGCATCACATAGTTCTGGAAAACCCCAGCTTCTCCCCCTTGGGAGTCCTCCTGAAAGTGATCCATAGTACCCTGCGCTTCTTTCCCGTCAACTCCCTGGTGTTGCTTTACCACCGCCTCCATCCTGAGGAAGTCACCTTCCACCTCTACCTGATCCCAAGTGACTGCTCCATTCGGAAGGTGACACTAAGAGCCAGAAAGGCTGGGCCACGGTGGGTTGACGGTAAACACAAAATGCAGCCAGAGAGCCCCCTAGAGGGCCTTCAACTGGGACTAAGGATGGGCCTCTTGTACAGGAGAACCTTGAAGTGGGTGAACAATTCGTCCCTTCTCAGTCATCGACTCGTCTCCCATCTTTGGACAGTTTCTTGCAGCCCCTGTCCAGGAATCAAAGGATTGGAGGCTCCCATGCCTAAAACTGTAGCCTTTCCCCATTCTGACTTCTCTAACAATAACCCTATTCCCATCCTGAAAATAACAAAGACCAAGTGAGGGCTGTCTGTGTAGCAGTGCATGCGGGGAGGGAGGCAGGGGTGATACAGTCCCACTCTGTCCACACAAACACACAGATGCACCATCCCCCCTATTCAGACCACATTCCACGGGGCGGAAGCCTCCCTTAATCATTGTTCCCTATGTTCCATAGGCCATAGATGATGAAGAAACGAAATTCCAGTTCGTGCGAATCCACAAGCCACCCCCGCTGACCCCACTTTATATGGGCTGTCGTTACACCGTGTCTGGGTCTGGTTCAGGGATGCTGGAGATACTCCCCAAGGTGAGCAGCTCAGTGTCAGCCTCTTTACTGCGAACAGAAGTCCTACCTGGGAATGCCTGTGGGGCAGGTCTCAGGGCTTTCCCAGGGACAGGATAAATCGAGGTGGAACAGAAAGTGAGTGGGATTTAGGGAAAGTGGGAATGCTTCCAAGACTGGGAGAAAGAAAGTTCAGAGAAGGGAGGATCACATGAAGGATGAGAAGGATGATGGGGTTTGACTTGGGGACACTGGGAAGTGTTTGAGCTATAGGTCATCAATGTCCTCTAGTCCAGACCACCAGGAACAAACCTGTAGTCAAACACACTGGGTTTATTACTCATTGCAGTGGCAGAACACATATTATGGGGAACCATGGGGTGTCTCAGTAAAGGGTGTTAGAAAGAATCTGCTGTAGGATTTGGACCTTGGTTACATTTGAGGAAGATCTAAGGAAACGAAGATTTTCTTTAGATTGGGCGTTGGTTCAGTCCACACGGAGATTTGTGGAAGAACATTTCAGGCAGAAGGAATGTGTGCAGAGGCGTAGAGGTGGGAGCAAGCTTGACACCTCCAGATGACGAGAAAGAGGTCAGTATAGCAAGAGACGAGTCAGATTAGAGGCACAGTCTTCCAGGCCTCATCTGCCCTATTGGCCCTGGTGTGCAGTTTGCACTTTGTTCTAAGTGTAATGGCAAGCTCTTGAGGGTCATAAACATGCTAATACAAGACCTGATTTGCAGCCGGGTGCAGTGGCTCACACCTGTAATCCCAGCACCTTGGGTACCGAGGCGGGCGGATCACTTGAGGTCAGGAGTTCGAGACCAGCCTGGCCAACATGGTGAAACCCTGTCTCTATTAAAAATACAAAAATTAGCCAGGTGTGTTGGTGCATGTCTGTAATGCCAGCTACTCAGGGGGCTGAGGCAGGAGAATCACTTGAACCCAGGAAGCAGAGGTTGCAGTGAGCCGAAACTGCACCACTGCACTCCAGCCTAGGTGACAGAGAAAGACGGTCTCAAAAAAAAAAAAAAAAAAAAAGACCTGATTTACTTTCATAAAGATGCCCCTGGCTGCTGGGTGAGAATGAATGATAAGCAGGCAAGAGTGAAAGCAGAGAGACAAGTCAAAAGGCCGTTATGGGCCAGGTGCCGTAGCTCAGTGGCTCACACCTGTAATCTCAGCACTTTGGGAGGCTGAGATGGGCGGATCATGAAGTCAGGAGATCAAGGCCATCCTGGCTAACACAGCAAAACCCCATCTACTAAAAATACATAAAAGTAGCAGGGCATGGTAACAGGCGCCTATAATCCCAGCTACTTGGGAGGGTGAGGCAGGAGAATTGCTTGAACCCAGGAAGCAGAGGTTGCAGTGAGCCAACATCGCCCAACTGCACTCCAACGTGGGCTACGAGAGCGAAACTCTGTCAAAAAAAAAAAAAGGGCCAGGCGTGGTGGCTCATGCCTGTAATCCCAGCACTATGGGAGGCTGAGGTGGGCAGATCACCTGAGATCAGGAGTTCCAGACCAGCCTAGCCAAGATGACAAAACCCAGTCTCTACTAAAAATATAAAAATTAGCCAGGTGTGGTGGTGGGCACATGTAAACCCTGCTACTTGGGAAGCTGAGGCAGGAGAATTGCTTGAATCCGGGAGGCGGAAGTTGCAGTGAGCTGAGATCGTGCCACTGCACTCCAGCCTGGTCGACAGTGCAAGACCCTGTCTCAAAAAAAAAAAAAAAAATGCTGTTGTGGTTAGGTATAGTGACTCATGCCTATAATTCCAACACTTTGAGAGGCCATGGTGGGAGAATCATTTGAGTCCAAGGGCTCAAGATCAGCCTGGGCCATGTAGGGAGACCTCATCTCTATGAAAAATGAAAAAATAAGATGGGTATGGTAGCGCATGCCTGTAGTCCCAGCTACTCAGGGGGCTGAGGCACTTGAGCCCAGAAGTTCAAGTCCAGCCTGGGCAACATGGAAAAACCCCATCTCTCTTAAAAAAAAAAAGAAAAGAAAAGAACAAAAGAGAAAAAGAAAAAGGCTGCTGCAATACTGCAAGGTACAGTTGAAGGTCACTTGACAAGGAAGGTAGCAAGGGAGATGGAGAAAAGTGTATGAATTCAGGGTTGATTTTGAAGGTAAAACCAACAGGACCTGCTGGATTGCCTGTGTAGGGAAGGAGTTAAGCATGATTCCGAGTTTGAAGCCTGCATGCTCAGTGGATGGTCCTATCTTTTATTGAGTTTGGGGAAACTGGAAAGGGAGCACGTTTGGAAGACAGTGGGGAATCAAGAGTTCTGTCTTAGCTGGGATTTAGGAAAGGGGATGGATATAAATTTTTGTCAACTGAAAGTGGGTGGAGTTTGGGATCCACTGGAAAGACAGGCTTTGGGCTGGAGAAATGAGGGTTTGAATTCGAGATGGGGGAGGTGAAGGAAGAAGGATCTGGCTTAGGATTATGAGCACTACGTTTAAGGACAAGCCCTTACCCTTGAGGTGCTCAGTTGTGTCGTCATCCTTCTGTGGAAAATTGGGAAAAGAGCAGTTTCTGAAGGTGGTAGCTGATTTCAGTACAGGGATCATCGGAGTGTCCCTATGGAGCCAAGCAGGGTCAAGAAGGTGTCAGGTGGGGAAAAACCTTCCATGCAAGATGAACAGGGTGGCAACTCAACTCTTTGCCTCTTCAGGAACTGGAGCTCTGCTATCGAAGCCCTGGAGAAGCCCAGCTGTTCTCAGAGTTCTACGTTGGCCACTTGGGATCAGGGATCAGGCTGCAAATGAAAGACAAGAAAGATGAGACTCTGGTGTGGGAGGCCTTGGTGAAACCAGGTAAAACCAGGACAAGTCCAGAGAACTCAGAGGTGGGAGGAGAAAGAAAATCAACGAAGTAGCTGGGCACGGTGGCTCACGCCTGTAATCCCAGAATTTTGGGAGGTTGAGGTGGGCAGATCACAAGGTCAGGAGTTCAAGATCAGCCTGGCCAATATGGTGAAACCCTGTCTCTACCAAAAATACAAAAATTAGCTGGACGTGGTAGCGTGTGCCTGTAGTCCCAGCTACTCAGGAGGCTGAGGCAGAACAATCACTCGAACCCGGGAGGCGGAGGTTGCAGTGAGCCGAGATCGCACCACTGCACTCCAACCTGGACAAAAAAGCGAGACTCCGTTCCAAAAAAAAAAAGAAGAAAGTCAATGATAGAAAGTCTGTGTGTGTGTGGCGGGGGGTGGGGGTGGGGGAGGACGTGTGCATTATCACAATTTACTGATGAGAAGAAATAGCCCACAGGAGGTAGGAGGTAGGTGGCTTTCTCAAGTTACATAACAGTTGTTATGACCAGAATTTAAACCGGAGTCAATCTGACCCTCTAAAATTTATGCTCTTCCCCATGTACAATGGTGTCTTCACAGTGCCCTTGAATTAACAGATGTCGACATCCACAAAGCTTTTCGCTAAGTTTCTCACGATAGTTTGGATGTGAGGTGGAAGAATAAGACCTAGATAGTCATATGGTTGTATGGGTTAAGCCGATTTGGCAATTTCAGATACTCTCCCCTGTATCGCTCAGTGTTTTTGAGGTGGACAAGAGGAAATCAAATAATACATTTTCTGGGATAGAGAAAACGTATGGACTCTTAGTCTAGTACCAACACTCAAAGAACCCAAACCCTCCAAACAGTCCTTCGAAGACAACCATCCCTAGTCAGCTGTCAAAAAATGGTGAGTCTACCTCCTGACCTGCAACAAGCTGGCTTCACAGTGTAGTGGAAAGAGGATGGGCTGTACTGAGTCCTGGCTTGGGTGCAAACACAGATGGAGAACTAACCAGCCCCAGCTTCAGACCTGGATTCAAATCCCACTCCAGCACTTACTTGCTGAGTGACCTTGGGAAAATTGCTTAATTCATTTGAGTCCCTCGTCTGTAAAAAGAGGATCATAATGACTAATTTGTAGGAATGTTGAAAAGAATAAATAAAGCAATGTCTATACATTCCTCATGCAGTAATCCTTAACAAATCATAGCAATATTATCTTTTTCCTCATGTTAAGCCAATCTCTGCCTCTTATCAGTCTTAATTCTGTCCCTTGGAACTCACACAAAAAGTGTATCTCCTTCCCCATGAGAAAGCTATTTAGATTCTGGAAGACTGTGGTCATAGCCTTCCTGATGACTCTTGTTATACAAGTTAGACATCTCAGCTCCTTCCATCGTTCCTCTGCTATTTTGGTTTGTAAATTCTTTGCCATCCAGTCACCTCCCTCAGCAGATGCTCCAGTGTGGGAATGAGTCAAAATTGACCCCTGGACTGTCCAGTCAGCAGAGAGGATGTGAAACACCCTCCTTTCTCCACCCACATGGATCCTGTGCTCCTGGTACCACAGCCTGAACTCCCTCCCCTGTGCCCACCTCCCTGAACTGTGAGATCACAGTTGGAGTCTGCTCAGACTCTCAGGCCTTGTACATATGAGCTGCTGTGAACTTCCCCTTTCTCTCCTTTGCAAAGCAATTTTTAAGTCCCTTCATTTTTGTTGTTGTCTGTCTTTTCTGTTAAAATTCATTTGTTATTCCCATGTCCTAAGATTGCTTGATCTTGATTCTAGATTCTGACATCCAATTCCAGAACATACACCTTTGGTTGGTGCCAGTGTAGAAGGCTAAACAAGAACAAGGAAGTAGATTTCTGCTCAGAACAAGGAGGTGCTAAATAGTTCAAGCTACCTAGCAAGGGGTTTGGTTAGTTCACCAGGGATACAGTTCAGGCCAACACGGGATTAAAACCAAGTCTGGGATGTTGTAGGAGAAATTGCTATTGCTCATTTGGATGCCTTCTCTCTATTACTGTATGATCACAGCTTCTGGGCCTCAGTTTCCCCATATGTATAAGGAAGGGATTCACCTAGATAACCTCTAAGGACCTTTCCAGCTCTTACTCCAGATTCTACCAGAATTTGTCTGTGACTTTTTTCTAAACCAAAGAATCTCAGAAGTGAGTGGGAGCCTGGAGGTGTATTGTGTGTGTTAATAACTTAGCACTGTTTCAGATGCATCTTCATCTCTGTTTTCCTCCAGGAGATCTCGCATCTGCAACCACTCTGGTCCCTCCAGCCCCCATAGGTCAGTAACAACTCTCAGAGACCACAGGAGGCAGTGGCAGTTCTGGGGTACTGTCTGGTTCTTGGGGGAAGGGAAGAGAGAAAGGAAGGGACTCATCATTGCAGACCTCACAAGGGGTCAGGCCCTGGAGAGCGGTGCATGGTCCCTCCCCATACCCTTTCGTCCTATCACAGAGACCCTAGAACTCCTTATCTGACAGCCTCCAATGCGCCCAGCAGGAACCCCACTCCCGATCCCCACTCTGGCAGAATGCCAGGCTAGATGCTGGCATGAGGGAGGGCAGAAGTGCATTTCTGGAGGCAGAAGGAAGCGAGGGATGCAGAGAGGAGAGAGGAAAGGACTGAAGGTGGGGATTGGAGATGGAGGCTGTGGTTGGAGCCCTTCTTTGTTCGTTGCCAGCCTTACCTTCACCTCTGGATGCCCCGGGGTTGCTGCACTTTGTGGACCAGTATCGAGAGCAGCTGATAGCCCGAGTGACATCGGTGGAGGCTGTCTTGGACAAACTGCATGGACAGGTGCTGAGCCAGGAGCAGTATGAGAGGGTGCTGGCTGAGGACACCAGGCCCAGCCAGATGCGGAAGCTGTTCAGCTCGAGCCAGTCCTGGGACCGGAGGTGCAAAGATCGATTCTACCAAGCCCTGAAGGAGACCCATCCTCACCTCATTATGGAACTCTGGGAGAAGGGCAGCAAAAAGGGACTCCTGCCACTCCACAGCTGAAGTGTGAACACCAGCCTCTGAGTCCTGGCTTTGCCTGGCCCTTCTTTGGGTCTCAGTTTCCTTCTCTGCAAACAAGTTGCCATCTGATTTACCTTCCAGCACTAAAGTAATGGAACTCTGATGATGCCTTTGCTGGGCATTATGTGTCTATGCCAGGGATGCCACAGGGGGCCCCAGTCCAGGTGGCCTAACAGCATCTCAGGGAGTGTCCATCTGGAGCTGCCAAGACCCCCGCCGACCTCGTAGAGCCTCGTCTGGTGGCCACAGCAGCCAAGCCTAGAGCCCTCTGGATCCCATCCAGATGCAAGGAGGAATAGGAGGGACATGGAACCGTCTGCCTCTGACCGTGTCACAGGGTGAGCCCCAAAACTGGGGTTCAGCGTGGGAGGCCACGCGGATTCTTGGCTTTGTACAGGAAGATCTACAAGAGCAAGCCGACACAGTAAAGTGGAGGGAAGTTTATTCAGAAAATACAGTATTACAGCTCTTTGAGAATTTGCCTAGCAGGCTTTCCATTTTACCAGAAAACCCCTATAAATTAAAATTTTTTTACTTCTATTTTAAATTTAAGAATTAAAAAATATATAAAAAAGAAAAGGGAAAATAAAGGAATAAAAAGTTGCATACTCCATTTAGTTTTCAGCTGTTATTCTGTCCAAGCCAGCCCAGAAGCAGCCTCAGGGGAATTCCTGCAAAGGACTACTTCAAACGATACCAACATGGGACTGGCTGGGATTCCAAAAAAAGCAGCGCTAAATTCAGAGCAATCCGTCCAAAGCACTTAATAGGGACACTGACACAGAGAGTGGGGTGCAGTGTATCTTTGAGACTAACAGCAAGAGAAAAGGGATTCTACCTACATATTCCTGCAGCAAGAGGGTCAGGTATGGAGTTTATGGGAGGGTTTAAGGAATCGCTCAGGGCTGCAACCAGTTTCCTTCAGTGTTTTTGACAGCAACTGAGATACCTTTTTCAGCGCCTCAGAATGTTCAAAGCCTCGGTTTGGGTTCCAGCCTGCTGGGAAAAACCTGCAGCTGGCTGGGTCACAGAGCAGTCAAGTCACTCTGTGATTTTCAGCCAGGTCACAGAAAGAAAGCATAGGTGAAGGGACGTGGGGGATCCGATCTATCTTCTGGACAGATTGACTTTTTTGCTTATATCACGTTGCAAACATGTTCAACAAATGTGGCTGACTGTGAGAATCTTCCTCTGGAGATGACACTGTTCCTGAACTTTTGTATCCCAGCTCTTGTAATGGAAGTGGAGTCTAGCAGGACACCCACACTTTGAGAAAAATGTTCTTTACCTAAGATCCAGGGGCTGTTCTCTGGTCTCAGGTAGGATAAGCCTATGGAGGAAGCATAAACAAGGGTGGGAACAGTGGCTCATGCCTGTAATCCCAACACTGTGGGAGGCCAAGGCAGGTGGATCACCTGAGGTCAGGAGATTGAGACCATCCTGGCTAACATGGTGAAACCCCATCTCTACTAAAAATAAA
>NW_016814433.1:926973-936886 GCF_001698545.2 Rhinopithecus bieti | reverse complement strand
GGGAGGGAGGGAGGAAGGAAGGAAGGAAGGAAGGAAGGAAGGAAGGGAGGGAGGGAGGAAGGAAGGAACCTAGTTTACACCAAGACTCTGGCTTTCCACTTCCAAAAACAAGGAAGCTATGCATAATGAACTTGCTGACTTGAACGAATTTCAGATCAGCTAGCTGCCTGGGTCAGCAGTTTTCTGCTAAATGTGGCAGGTGTACAACTGGCATCTGAATTCGATGTCCTCAACTCTCTTAAGAGAGAAAAAAAATGCCCTATTTGTTTTAGACCTTCTTTCTTCTCCAAATACCCAAGGCCCCTCATAGGAGTCCCTCAGAAGCATGGGGTGGGGGGGTTATCTTAGGAGTAAACTGTTTGCTTCTTTGGCCTTGCACTGCACATCACATTGCACAGCATAGTGCAATTAATCCATTCTCAAGATAAAACCCTGGATCTCTCTAGAGGAAGCTCTGGTCCTCTTCTCTGATCAGAAGGTTACAGGTGGAGTCTGGTAGCTCAGGGCCTTCCCAAGGAACCATCCCAGAAGTGTTAGCTCCCAGCTGGAGTGCAATAATTGTTATTGAGCAAGGGAGTCCCCACTTTCCACGCTCCCCAATCCTACTACCCACCTATCAAAGGGGCCGCAGAGGGTGAGGTTACCCCCAAGGACTCCAGAATAACTCCTCCTGAAAGGCTAGTCCCACCTCAAACATCTTGTTCCAGGCGGACCGAAAAAACACATTGAGTGATCCAGGGACATGTCAACTACAGAAAAAAAAAATCAAGCTTTTAAATAATTAAAGCTACTTTATTCAGAAGTCTTGCTGAAGACTATAAACTGAGGCCTTAAAGCCCAGGAGTGGTTGTCAGTTGCTCCAAAGCAGTGTTTCAGCCCACTACTCATATGCAAGTGGTGGGGTTTAGTACCTGCAAAATCACATCAGAGTGACCAGGGTGTGGGTGTACAGTACATCAGTGATCACCAAAGTACATGTGGTTATCGACTGCGGAAGTGAGGCAGGAATTTTCTCTGTCATTTTGCCCGCCAACCTCCTACTCTCCAAAGCCTCCCATCCCCACCTTCCCACCTAGGCCTTGCTGGGCCAGGATACCTGCCACTGGTGGTATCCCACCCATTCAGCCTGCCCAGGCTGAGTCTGGCTTGCATACTGGCTCAGCCCACTGCTGGGCAGGCAGAGCCCACCCCAGCCCACCTGTATTACAGTTTGTACCTGAGTTTGGCAGTTCCAGAACTCTTGTCTTGCATCCAAGAAGAATATGCTGACAGTTGAAAGGTGAGAATGGATGGAGAAGAACTTTATTGACTGATGAAACAGCTCTTGGCGGAGAAGGGATGCAGGGTGCGGTGGGGTGGTTTTTTCTTCTCTCAGTGTGGCTGGGTCCAGGGCTTTTTATGGACTCAAAATGGGGAGTGCCTGCTGATTGGTTTGTGAGTATGCAAAAAAGGTTAAAGTGAAGACATCACTGAAAGGTGGGCAGGACAGTGTAGAAAACCAATTAGGAAAGGTGAAGGGTAAAACAGGTGAAGGGTGGGGATTAATCAGAGGAAAGATTCTCAATCTGGTCTGAGGATTTAACCTGCAGCTTCATTTTCAGGCTTTAAACTCTCTTCTGCTTGGAGGTGGGGTTTCACCAGGGACCCACCCCTATCTGCCTAGGCATTTGACTGCCTCATGTCACTATCAGAAGCATAATCACTAACCCTGCCAGATGTTATTTTTATTTATTTATTGAGACAAGGTCTTACTCTGTCACCCAGGATGGAGTGCAATAGGAGAATCACAGCTCACTGCAGCCTCAACCTCCTGGGCTCAGGTGATCTGCTTGCCTCAGACTCCTAAATGGCTGGTAATAGCAGCAGGAGGCAGTAAAATGCCTAGGCAGATAGGGACGGGTCCCCAGTGAAACCCCACCTTTAAGCCAAAGACAGTTTAAAGCCTAGCAACAAGTCCCAGGTAAATCCCTGGACTGGATTGAGAACCTCCCCTCCTGTTTGGGATGCCTTCCTCTGACTGATCCTCACCCTTCACCTATTTTACATACACCTACCCTTCCTTAATTGGTTTTTTACACTATCATGCCCACCTTTGAGTGGTGATTTCGTTTTAGCCTTTATTGCTTACTCACAAACCAATCAGAGTGCACTCCCCATTCTGAGCCCATAAAAGCCCTGGACCCAACCACATTAAGAAAGAGACCACCCAGCTTCAGGTGGGGGACCACCCTCACATTATCTTCAGTTGAGAGCTGTTTTGTCACTCAATGAAATTCTCTGCCGTCCTCACCCTTCGATTGTCACCATAACCTCATTCTTCTTGGAGGTGGGACAATAACCTATAACCCACCAAACAGCAGGGGCAAAAGGAGCTATAAGCTGTAGCCCTCCAGTCCTCCACCAGCACCAGGCGGCCATCCCATGCAACGGGAAGTGGCGGTGGGGATGGGCCAGCCTGGGAGGCATGGGCTGGAGTGGGATGATGGGAACAAACAAGCACAGACCCCACCATTCACAGAAATTTCCAGCTGGCAAAGCAGGGTTGAGAAAAATCTTGCATCACAGGGACTACAGGTACATGCCACCACACCCAGTTAGTTCTTGCATTTTTAGTAGAGACGGGCTTTCACCATGTTGCCCAGGCTGGTCTGAGCCCAGCTTAGCCTCCCAAAGTGCTAGGATCACAGGCATGAGCCACTGAACTTGGCCTAGATGTTATTTTATATGTAGAAAAAGAGAAGGTTGGGAGCATTTATCTTTCAAGGAATACAGGCAAGAGTCAGGCAAGAGTCTTGCCCCAACCACAAGGTTGGGGGCCCTGTGCTCTATCCTGTTTCATTATCAAAGCATCTTTCCGGAGAGCAGCAGACGTCACAGAGTCAGGGACTTTGTGAAATTATTCTGGCAAACAGAAATGAGCAAGCATGGCTTCTCATGTTTGCTACTTTGTCTCACAGACATCTGCCCAAATGACAAAACACTTGAGTGCACAAAATAGGATGCAGCAACAGCCCCCAAATAAAGTTAAGAAAAATATCCCCATGCAAACTGCACCTTACGCTGGTGATGGCAGCTGTCACTCATTGATTCTTCTTTTCCCTTGGGAAAACAGACAACAAAAGACAGAGAGGTACAGAAACAGAGACCTAAATGGACTAGAGAGTGTTTTCTCAAATCACCAGATGACAAAGTAGTGAACACCCCCAAACCCAAACCAGGGAAGTTCAGTGCCTCACCTATTTTCAATCCCACCCACCCATCCAGCCCTCTTGACCCTCCTAGAGGCCTTGGTGAGCTGAAAGTTTGAGTTCAAGAACACATCAGAGGCTGGTCATAGTGGCTCATGCCTGTAATCCCAGCACTGTGGGAGGCCAAGGCGGGTGGATCACTTCAGGTCAGGAGTTCAAGACCAGCCTGGCCAACATGGCGAAACCCCCTCTCTACTAAAAATGCAAAACTCAGCCAAGTCTTGTGGCACAGGCCTGTAATCTCAGCTATTCAGGAGGCTGAGGCAGGAGAATCACTTGAACTCGGGAGGTGGAGGTTGCAATGAGCCGAGATTGCACCATTGCACTCCAGTCTGGGCAACAGAGACTCAGTCTCAAAAAAAAAAAAAAAGAAAAAAGGAAGGCATCAGATGGCCCTGTGGAGCAACTCACGCCTGTAATCCCAGCACTTTGGGAAGCTAAGGCGGAGGATCGCCTCAGCCCAGGAGTTTAAGACCAGCCTGGGCAACATACCAAGACCCTATCTTTATGAGACGTTAAATTTTTTTATTTACAAAATAAAAAAAAAATTTAAACAGCATCAGGTGAAAAGGGAGAGGACAGCTAGGGGCCGGGTGGCCCACGTGTCGCAGGATAGGTCCAGGCCGCCTGGGCCTCCCACGCCCTCTCACAGCAGCTCCAGCCGCGACCTTATGCGGCCCCGCAGGGCGCTTAGCCCCGGGTGGCACCACCTGTGAAGCTTTCTCGCCGGTGACGCAGGCGGCCAACTCGCGACCTTCGCGAACTAAGCCCGGGGTAGTCGGGGCAGACGCCTTGGCACAAGTGTGGGGGCGCAGGATGGGCTCAGCGGACCCGCGTGCGTGCAGAGTGCGGGGCACAAGGGGGCGCGCAGGGACGGAGAGACCCAGGGCACCGACGCGAGGAAGGGCTCCGCCACCCGCTAAGCCGCGCAAGCCCCGCGTGTCCCGCCCCCTTCTGCAGAGCTCCCCTTCCTCATCCCAGCAGGTCCTCACGTTAGTTGCCGGAAGCCTAGGAAATGTATTCCTAAATCCGGAGCCGTCTCCATGGCAGCGAGCCCCGAAGTGGAGCGGGTCTTGGAGTAGGAGAAAGGCCAGACACAAACAAGTGCGTAGGGGTGGGGAGACACAGATGCATGTCCGCTTTGGATCCAGATTCTTTTTTTTTTTTNCCGACGCGAGGAAGGGCTCCGCCACCCGCTAAGCCGCGCAAGCCCCGCGTGTCCCGCCCCCTTCTGCAGAGCTCCCCCTTCCTCATCCCAGCAGGTCCTCACGTTAGTTGCCGGAAGCCTAGGAAATGTATTCCTAAATCCGGAGCCGTCTCCATGGCAGCGAGCCCCGAAGTGGAGCGGGTCTTGGAGTAGGAGAAAGGCCAGACACAAACAAGTGCGTAGGGGTGGGGGAGACACAGATGCATGTCCGCTTTGGATCCAGATTCTTTTTTTTTTTGAGACGGAGTCTCGCTCTGTCGCCCAGGCTGGAAGGCTGGAGTACAGTGGTGCAATCTCGGCTCACAGCAACCTCCGCCTCCCAGGTTCAAGCGATTCTCCTGCCTCAGCCTCCCGAGTAGATGGGATTACAGGCACCCACCACCACTCCCGGCTAAATTTTTGTATTTTTAGTAGAGACAGGGTTTCACCATGTTGGCCAGGCTGGTCTCGAACTCCTGGCCTCAAGTGATCCGCCCGCCTTGGCCTCCTAAGGTGCTGGGACTACAAGCGTGAGCCACCAGGCCTGGCCTGGATCCGGATTCTAATAGCAATAGCTAGAATTCGAGAGACAGGCAGTGAGCTGGGAATCAAATTATTGACTCTACCACCCATTAAATGTGTGATCGTGAAACAGGTTTTCAGATGTGTAAGAAGGGAATAGCAAAGCTGGCGTCAAATGGTTGTTTGATTAGGTGTGCTCATGAGTGGGAAGTTGTTCTGGGCGAGCTGGTACACAACACTAGGCAGGCAATAAATCTTAGCTTCTTTGGGCCTGAGGCTGTTGTAGCTGCCAGTGATAACAGAAGCCACAGAGTATCTGCTTTCAAGCGATTTATATTCTAGTGGCAAGGAGATACGAAATATGCACCCACGTCTATAATCCCAGCTCTTTGGGAGGCGAAGATCTGAAGATTGATTAAGACCAGGAGTTCAGGACCAGCCTGGGCAAGATAGCAAGACCCTGTCTCAAAAAAAAAAAAAAGATTTTTCACGCCTGTGATTCCAGCACTTTGGAAGGTCGAAGTGGATGGATCACCTGAGGTTAAGAGTTCAAGACCAGCCTGGCCAACATGGTGAATTCCATCTCTACAAAAATACAAAAATTAGCCGGGCATGATGGCGGGTGCCTGTAATCCCAGCTACTCGGGAGGCTGAGGCAGAAGAATCGCTTGTACACGAGAGGCAGAGGTTGCAGTGAGCCAAGATCGTGCCATTGCCCTCCAGCCTGGGCAACAGAGCGAGACTCCATCCAAAAAAAATAAAAGTTTTTTTAATTAGCTGGGTGTTGTGGCACATGCCTGTATCTCAGATACTCTGGAGGCTGAGGCAGGAGGATCCCTTGAGCCCCAGCTCCAGTGAGCCATACTCATGCCACTGCATTCCAGCCATGGTGACAGAGCAAGATCCTGTCTCTAAATAAAAATAATTGGGTGCTTGCTTATAATCCTAGCACTTTGGGAGACTGAGGCCAGTGAATTGCATGAGTCCAGGAGTTTGAGACCAGCCTGGGCAACATAGTGAGACCCTGTCTCTGTTTAAAAAAAGAAGAATAGAAGAAAGATCTTTTTGAATAGAGACACATGGCGACTCCCTGAGAATGGACATGATGGTCGAACAACACATGGAGATGATGGGAATGAGAAGTGCAGGGCAGCGGGGATCATTCTCAACAATGGTGGAAAATTGGAGTCTTCCAGGATCATTGTGTTCAGACTAATCCATCCTACATGAGGTTTACTTTCTCTTTAAAGTGGGCCACTTGGAACAGGGAGATGTCCACATGACCCCTGTCAAAGAAGGCATTCAAGAATCATGGATTTGGCTGGGCGAGGGGGCTCACGCCTGTAATCTCAACACTTTGGGAGGCTGAGGCGGATGGATCACCTAAAGTCAGGAGTTTGAGACTGGCCTGGTCAACATGACAAAACCCCGTCTCTACTAAAAATACAAACAAAATTAGCTGGGCATGGTGGCTCATGCAGTGAGCCGAGATTGCACCACTGTACTCCAGCGTAGGCAACAAGAGTGAGACTCCATCTCAAAAAAAAAAAAAAAGAATCATGGAATGCTTCCACCAGGCACTCTGATGGATGGTGGGAGCCTTGGGCTGAGCTCAATGCCTTTCCTGAAGGAGTCACTCTCCGGAGGAGTAGGATTTGCCAGGTGCTAGAACCTGATGGAGGCCATGAGCAATACTTGTCTCAATGGTGGGATGACTACGGATTTAAACTTTGAGCCATGCACACACACTGGTCCAAGCCCCAGTCCTGGAGCAAGAAGGAAGTAGGGGAAGCAGGGGAAGGAAAATGGTCCTCTGGAACCTGTGATCACCTGTGTTGTGTCACGGCTGTATGATTGCGGGGACCCTGGTGACCGCTACTTGCAGGTTAGCCCCAGGCAGGTAGGAATGAGAAGGAGGAGAACAGGAGGATAAGAGGAATGGCCAGACAGGAGCCTGACTGCTGGAGAGAACTTGAAGGGAAGGCTGGCAGTAGTATGGATGCTGTGCTATTGGTCAGGAGTCCTGCCGTGTTCTTGGTTTCCTAGCAACTGCTGTTAAGCAGGTAGTTGCTAGGCAATGTGGGGCCATCCCGGCAGTTAGGTAAGGACCTTTGTCTGCGTGGGCACCAATCAGACCATCACAGAGTATTGTTAATCCTGAAAATGGCCACTGGGTCCATTACTTAGATTTTTTTTTCATCTGTTAATTGCCTTCGTTGCACAGAAACTAATATAACCATGGTGCACAAGTTCTGGTCAAATGAGAAAGAAGTCACCCCATGATCTCATTATCCAAACAATACAAAAATTCTCTTTCCTCTTTCCATTCCAGTCTTTCTCTGCAGGAACACTTTTTCATCTTGTTATCATCCTAGTACATGGGGTTTTAAATCTTGTTGTTGTTGTTGTTGTTGTTGTTTACTTTGATTTAGATCATCGCAAGCATCCCTCAAGCTATTTAAGAGTTTTCAGGATAATCTTCCCCTGATGCCTGCATGACTCCTTGCAGTAGATATATCATTTAATTAACTGTTCTCCTCTTGTTCTGACATTGAGTTTGCTTCCAATTTTTTGCCACGATAAGCAGTACTGCACTACACATCTTTCTGCAGAGAGCTTTTCTTTATCCTTTAGATCACTGTCTTGAAGTCAATACTAAAGGATAGGATGATTGTATCAAAGGACGTCAATAGTCTCATGACTTTCTCTATTTTGCAATAGCTTCCCTCATGCTGGATGCAGTGGCTCAAGCCTGTAATTCTCACACTTTAAGAGGCCAAGAAGGAGGATCACTTGAGGCCAGGAGTTCAAGGCCACTCTAGGCAACATAGCAAGACTCTGTCTCTACAAAACAAATTTATTTTATTTTTTATTTTTCTTTTGAGACAGGGTCTTGCTCGGTCACCCAGGCTGGAGTGCAGTGGTGCAATCTCAGCTCACTGCAACCTCTGCCTGCTAGGTTCAAGTGATTCTCCTGCCTCAGCCATCTGAGTAGCTGGGATTACAGGTGCACACTACCATAACCAGCTAATTTTATTTTATTTTTTTTCTGAGACCGAGTCTCACTCTGTCCCCCAGGCTGGAGTGCAATGGCACGATGTCAGCTCATCACAACCTCTGCCTCCATAGTTCAAGCAATTCTCCTGCCTCAGCCTCCTGAGTAGCTAGGATTACAGGCGTGCGCCACCATGCCCAGCTAATTTTTGGATTTTTAGTAGAGATGGGGTTTCAATCTTTTCGGCCAGGCTGGTCTCGAACTCTTGACCTTGTGATCTGCTCACCTCAGCCTCCCAAAGTGCTAAGATTACAGACGTGAGCCACTGTGCCTGCCCGCTAGCTAATTTTTTTCTTTTTTTTTTTTTTTTTTTTTTTTGAGACGGAGTCTCACTTTGTCGCCCAGGCTGGAGTGCAGTGGTGCAATCTCAACTCACTGTGACCTCTGCCCCCCAGGTTCAAGCAATTCTCCTGCCTCAGCCTCCTGAGTTTCCAGTAGCTGGGACTACAGGCACGTCCCACCATGCCTGGCTAATTTTTTGTATCTTTAATACAGATGGAGTTTCACCATGTTAGCCAGGATGATCTCGATCTCCTGACCTTGTGATCCACTGACCTCAGCCTCCCAGTGGGATTATAGGCGTGAGCCACCACGCCCAGCCAATTTTTGTATTTGTAGTAGAGATGGGGTTTCACCATGTTTCCCAGGCTCGTCTGGAACTCCTGGACTCAAGCAATCTGCCCGCCTCGGCCTCCCAAAGTGTTGGGGTTACAAGCGTGAGCCACCATGCCTGGCTGAATTTTGTGATTCTTTAATGGCTGGTTTTTGTTTTCTTTTGATTTTAGAAGGCCTTAATTTGAAGACCTTTAATTTAATTTAATTTAATTTAATTTATTTGAAGGCAGTTTGAGGGAGAACAAAATGTGCTCATGGTTATTTTTCCTTACTTTAGTTGAGTATATCTATAATATAATTTATGATTATAACCATTTTTAAGTGTAAGCACATTCACCTCAATGTGCAACAATCACCACTGTCCATCTCCAGAACTTTTTCATCTTCCTTACTTGAAACTCTGTACCCATTAAATAATAATTCCCCATTCCTGCCTCCTTTCAGCCCCTGGGAACCACTATTCTACTTTCTGTCTCTTTAAATTTGACTGCTCTAGAAACCTTATATAAGTAGAATCATACAATCATTGTCTTTTTGTGCTTGCTGCTTTCACTTACCACAAAGTGTTCAAGGTTCATCCATGGTATTGCATGTGTCAGAATTTCCTTTTTATTTATTTATTTATTTATTTATTTATTTGAGATGGAGTTTCACTCTTGTTGCCCACTCTGGAGTGCAGTGGTGCAGTCTCAGCTCACTGCAACCTCCATCACCTGGGTTCAAGACATTCTCCTGCCTCAGCCTCCCAAGTAGCTGGGATTATAGGTATCCACTATCATGCCCAGCTAATTTTTTTTTTTTTTTTTTTTTTTTGTGTGTGTGTGTGTTTTTAGTAGAGACAGGGTTTCACCATGTTGGCCAGGCTGGTCTCAAACTCCTGACCTCAGGTGATCTCTCGCCTCGGCTTTCCAAAGTGCTGGGATTACAGGTATGAGCCACTGCACCTGACCAGAATTTCCTTCCTTTTAAGGTAGGAAAACATCCCATTGTGTGTCTATGCCACATTTTGGTTATCTATTCATCTGTTGATGGACACGTGTGTTGCGTCCACGTTTTGGCTATTGTGAATAATGCTGCCATGAACGTAGGTGTACAGATGTCTCTTTGAAACCTTGTTTTCAACTCTTTTGGGTATACACCCAGCAGGGGAACTGCTGGATTATCCTCACAGTTCTTAACCATTTAGTGTGGGTCAGCTTCTGGGTGGATAGAGGAATGGAAGGAGGAGAAGAATGATGTTGCTGAATTGGCTGTTGACAATTTTTTTTTTTTTTTTTTTTTTTTTTT
>NW_016814433.1:906078-926545 GCF_001698545.2 Rhinopithecus bieti | reverse complement strand
GCTGAATTGGCTGTTGACAAATTTTTTTTTTTTTTTTTTTTTTTTTTTGAGAAAGAGTTTTGTTCTTTTTGCCCAGACTGGAGTGCAATGGTGCAATTTCGGCTCACTGCAACCTCCACCTCTTAAATTCCAGCAATTCTCCTGCCTTAGCCTCCCAGGTAACTGGGATTACAGGCAGCCACTCCCACGCCCGGCTAATTTTGTATTTTTAGTCGAGACAGAGTTTCACCATGTTGGTCGGGATGGTCTCGAACTCCTGACCTCAGGCAATCCACCCGCATCAGCCTCCCAAAGTGCTGGGATTACAGGTGTGAGCCACCACGCCTGACCCTGTTTGATGATTCTTGTTCTATAGGGGCGGCACAAAGAGAAGAGGACAGAGCACAAGTAATCAAATCTATTCTCTCTGAGGAAGATCATATGCAGAGAGCAGAGGTCTGTGTGTGTGAAAGAAAACGGGGAAGAGGATGAAAATGTCCAGAGTGGTGAGTTCTGCTGGGCCCTGGATTGAAGCTGAGATGCTGGAAGCGCTAAGTTCTCTCTAGTGGGAGAAAAAACACCGTGGAAAGGTAAACATTTGATGCAGAACCACAGCACTGAGCAGGAAGAAGCCATCAGTGCCCAGCTAGGCTAAACTAGACCTGCGGTAGGCTGTGAGTAGGGCCAGCTTCCTGGAGGTGCAACCTGTGCAATGGCAGTAGGCCCCCATGCTTGGGGTTTAATGCATGGCAGTCACTGCCTTGAAATTCTTAATAATTGTATCTTTGAATTTGTGCTTTGTAAGTGAAGTCTGATGGGACCTGGAGCGTGCATAGGGGCAGGAAGGGAGGATAGGGAGGCTTGGAGCCACAGCTCATGTGGAATCCCGCCTGCCAGGTGCCACCTCACAGCCCCCAGACAGGTTCTTGGCTTCCCGCTGTCTGCCCCATGGAGCCCCAGGCTTTACTCAGCCTCCCCTTCTCTGCCTTGCTCAGCAACCACTGCTACCCCGATCCCCAGCAGGGGACTGGGTGGAGCACAGGGATGGTCAGCACTGGATGTGAGCTCCCAGAGCCTCTCAGGGTGGGTCAGGCAGCTGACCCTGCATTGGGCTAGAAGTACCACAGCACCATCAGCAGGTGACTAGGCCTATCCAGGCACATCCTGGTGTAGAGGTTGCAATACACTTGGAAGTTTCCCATCAACTGTGGGTTTGGGTAGTGGACCTGTGGAAAGGGGGGATTCCTGGCTTGACTTCCCTTCTCCCAGCCAGGGCATGCACAGAAATTAGAAATGGGCAGGAGAGAAATTGGGCAGCCAGTTGCAAAGCAACCATGGTTTCCAGGATCACAAACAGCTCTAGCCCAGGCAGCAGAGATTCCTGCAAGGTCCTTCTCTCCCACCCACCCATGGACACATACATCCCACCACCACCGCCACCAAAGCTTGTTTCCTCAGCTGGGCATGAACACTTCGAGCTAAAAGTGGCCTTTGTGAATTTTGCCTCTTGCTCTGTGCACACATTCTAAAGGGAACAAGTCTTTTGCTGCAAGGTGAGGCCCAGGATGTGACCTGGGAAAGGTTAACAGGATACAGTCTTTGATGGTGAGCAAGCCTGGGGTGGGTAGCTGAGGGGGTGGGGATTGGGAGGTGTACCTCTTACCCTTGGGTCAGAGAGACATGGGTTAGAACCCCAGCAGTCAGTATTTTATTCTATTTCATTTTATTCTATTCTAGTATAGTCTGTATAGTCTAGTATAGTCTAGTCTAGTATTTTTTTTTTTTGAGACAGAGTCTCAGTCTATCACCCAGGTTGGTGTGCAGTGGTGCGATCTCAGCTCACTGCCACCTGCGCCTCCCAGGTTCAAGCGATTCTCATGCCTCAGCCTCCCGAGTAGCTGGGATTATAGCATGCGCCACCACGCCTGGCTAATTTTTGTATTTTTAGTAGAAGGTGGTTTTGCCATGTTGACCGCACTGGTCTCGAACTCCTGACCTCAGGTGATCCACCCACCTCAACCTCCCAAAGAGTTGGGATTACAAACATGAACCACCACACCCAGCCCCCAGCAGTCAGCATTAGCAGCAGATTTTAGATTCCTTCACTTCTCAGCCTCAGTTTCCTCATTGGAACATTGGAGAAAATACTGGTGCCCAGTTTAGGGGGTCATGAAAATTAAGTGAGACCATCTCCGCAGAAATGTTGAGCACAGTTCCTAGCATACAGTCAGTGCTCAGTGATTGCTGCTGCTGCTGTTATGATCTATGTGTGTCCTAGGATTCCTCACAGAGGGGGGTCACCAACGCGGTCAACTGGCCGTTGTCCAGATCCAGGCTTTGGCCTCAAATCCTTGATTCCTATTGACTCAGACAGTGTATCTTTCTTCCAGAGGTAGAATGAATCCCTAAATGGATGAAGAAAACCTATCAAAGTATAGCCCAGGGCCAAAGATCCTCCTAGAAGAGGCCTCTCTCACCTCTGGGAGGGGTATGTCCTCTGGGCAGGTCCCAGAAACAGGAGCTAAAGGCAACCTTTGTCCATTCGGGGTCTTTTGGCGGATGCTGGCTCCAGGCCCTGGACTCATAAGATTTTTCCTGGAACACTCAGGTGCCGAGCAGAGAGTGAAGTTGTAGCTTGGGACCCTCTGGTAACTGTCCTGGCAGGGATGTCTAGGGGTCCTAAAGTCCCTGGTCTGGGACAAAGTTAGCTCTTGTTGCTGGGCACAGGCATAGCTTGCACCAGGGTGAGGCCATGGAGTAAGTCAAGCTCTCTCAATACCTGACAGATAGAGCCCCCAGGGGTCACCTGGGCTGGGACCAGCACTGTTTTGCAGTATATTCATTTCTGTACAGGTATACCAGCTAAAAAATAACAAGATATCCTAGAGACACCTGGGCCTCTGCTGTCTGAGCTACGGATTTAGCCTCACGTCTTCTCAATATGCAAAAGGCCTTGCAGTTACTAAAGCATTTTTAACACCTGCACTCCTCACTTACACCCAGCTCTGCCCCAGTAAGCCTTTGCATGGTTCTGCCCCAGACCCTCTTGGTTACTGAGACTTCCCCACTACCTACTCCCACTTAAACCTCATAGGTCGGTTTGGGTGACTTTCTCAATGCCACAGCCTTACATAAAGCTCTTCCATCCCACTCTACACACCCTTCCATTCCACCCTGAAAACCCTCCCATTGCACCCTACACACCCTTTCATTCTAGCCTCACACCCTTCCATTTATCCATCACACAATTCCATTTCACCCTTCCTACCCTTCCATTCCATTGTTCACACCATTTCATTACAACCTTCATATTCTTCCACTCCACCTTACACACCTTGTATTCCATCCTTGACACTCTTCCAGTCCACTACGTGTCCTTCTGTTTCTCTCTTCACATCTTCCATTCCACCCTAAGCATCCTCCCATTTCACCCTTCACACCCTTCAATTCCACCCTTCACACCCCTCCATGACATCCTTCAAGCTCTTCCATTCCACCCTAAACATCCTCCCATTCCACTTTTCAAACTCTGGTCCTTCCATGTCCTTCCATTCTGCCTTTTGCAACCTTCCATTCCATTCTTCACATTCTTTCACTCCACCTAAACCATCCTTCCATTCCACCCTCCATACCTTTCCATTTCACCCTTCATATACTTCCATCGAGCTGGGCACAGTGGCTCATGCCAGTAATCCTAGCACTTTGGGAGGCCGAGGCAGGTGGATCACTTGAGGTCAGGAAGTTCGAGACCAGCCTGGCCAATGTGGTGAAACCCTGTCTCTACTACAAACACTAAAAATTAGCCAGGCGTGATGGTGTGCGCATGTAATCCCAGCTACTCAGAGGCTGAGGTAGGAGAATTGCTTGAACCCGGGAGGCGGAGGTTGCAGTGAGCCGAGATCGCTCAACTGTACTCCAGCCTGGACAACAGAGCAAGACTCCATCTCAAAAAAAAAAAAAAAAAAAAAGGAACTGCACATTTTACATTTCCAGGATCACGGATGAGGGTTCCATCTTCTCCTCATCCAGCCAACTGGAAGCCCTTTTAGGTGAGGGGGTTAAGCTGTGAGAACCAGAGTTTGCTGCTGCCGTTATTTACTGCATCATTCATTCAGCAAAAATCTGAGTACCTACCACTACCTAGTAGGCTCTGGCCATGCAAGAAGTCCCTGGCAATTCTGTAAGATAGAGAGGGACAGCACCCTGGTTAGTGTTTCAGCACCCTGACCTTGGTTCACCCCCAGCCTTTCACTTGCAGGAGGCAGGGAGTTAGTTCTCTGATGCAGTTTGGATATGCTGCAACTAACAAAGCTGGCCAGCGGACCCCTCCAATCTACTGGGACTCAAATAAATCCAAGTAATTGTTCTCCCTCCATTCCAGGAGGGAACACCAGCCGGCCTTGGAACCTCAGGTGCAACAGAGACGCCAGGAGATGCTAGTGCGCAGCAGCCTGTGGCAGTACCAGTGAAGCCAGAGAGGGCTTGGTGGATGACAAGGAGACCTGAGTAGACCCCAGGTGGGTCTGAGAAATGGGCTTAGGTGAGGCGGGTCTTTGAAGGATTTGTTCTTAATCATATGTGAGATGCTCAAAAGGCTGGAGTCCTGCTTTTGTGGGTGAAGAGCAAGAAGAGAAAACAGGTTGTACAGATACAAATGTAGATGGAGAGACAAAGAAAAAAGGAAGAAGGCAGAGAAATTCACCAATTCTTTAGCTGTATTATCTCTGGACCTTGGGATTGTGGGAGGCTTTATTTTACACTGATTTTGCCTATACTGTGTTCTCAATTTCTAGTTTTCTACAAAGATGATGTGTTAGCTTTTTCACGTATTAAGATTAAAATTTAAAACAGACCACACAATAAATATTTCTTTTAAAAGGAGAAATATGCCCTGGGGAAGCTCCCCACGCAGCTGAGAACCTGGCTGGTTGCATTTCGGCTTCTTAGGTGCCAAGCCTGCTCGTGCCCTGGGGTCCCAGCCAGCGGCTCGCGCTTCCTCCCCCTTGCGCCGCCAGTCTGGTTGCCATGGAGACAAACCTTGCTGCGCAAAGACTGCCGAGCTGCCCGCCGGGGAGCTGGAACCCGGCGAGCCAGCCTCTGCAACAGGCTGGGGGCGGAAGGAGGAGCCAGGCGAAGCGGCGCCTCCGCTGAGAGGCCCGGCGGACCCTGCAGAGGTCCCCTGCCCCTCTGGCTCCGCCCCCACCCGGGGCTGTAGAAATACAGCCGCAGCCCAGACCACCGCCCTCTGCGCTCCGACCCAGACCCAGCTGACCCACCTACCCGCGATCCTGCCCATGGCTGACGGACTCTTTCAGCGCAGACCCTGGGGTCCCGAGCAGATTCGCCCGGACCCCGAGTCCGAAGGCCTGTTTGACAAGCCTCCCCCGGAAGACCCTCCCGCTGCCCGCGCGCCCAGGTCCGCGTCGGCCGCGGGCAAGAAGGCTGGTCGGCGCGCGGGCGGGAGGGCGCAGGGGGGCCGCGCCGGGCAGCCCCCGAAGGCCGCATCGCGCCCCCAGCCCAAGGAGGAGGCGCCTCCACTGGTCGAGGGCTGCTATCTCGACCCTTTTCCACACCTCTCCATCTTCATCTACGCAGCCATTGCCTTCTCCATCACCTCCTGCATCTTTACCTATATCCATTTACAGCTTGCCTGAGTGGCCAGCGCGGGACGGGGTGGGCGCAGGACCGAGCGGGGAGGGAAAGGGAAAACAGGGCTCGGCATTTTGTGTTTTGGAACACACCCCCTTCATGTAGCTTTCGATGCTTGTTTCTTTCCTTCTTTGTTGTCACTATCTTTGTCTATCAGTAGGAAAGTACAAAGTAGCTGCCGGCAATGAAACAAGGGTGCCGTTTGCACCTGCAAGTTAGGGGTGGGGGCGTTTAGAATTCTGGGGTGTGATTGAACCCCGTTTATAATTAGGAGAATGTCGCTGGACCCCTACCACTCTGTGACGCAGGGGCACGCGCAGGGAGCCCATCATTTTGTGTTTGGGGAGCTCAGAGTGCGCCCAACCTTGGATTCTTTAAGGGATGAGCCAGATCCAGACCCGCGGCCTTCTAGAGAGGATCCCGCGGGGAGGGTCGGCGCCCTGGCCCGGGCTGGGCCGGAGCCCTGTGATGCTGCATCGCCCCCAGGAGGAGCCAGCTGTGCCCCGGAGTTGGCACGGCCGAGAGAGGACAAGACTGCGCAGCAGGCGTAGCTGGAGGGCGGGACTCGGTAAGTGGCGTTCGTCGGGGTTTCGTGCTGCGCCCCCAGGGGCTCTGGCTGACCACGACTGTGCGTTTTTCCTGCCTTAGACTTTGTTGTCGCTGCGTGGAGGAGCCGGAGGAGCTGTCTTACCAAAAGACCACGCTCTGGAAGTGTCCGGGACTCGCGGGACCTGTGGCTGCAAACCCCACTGGGACGTAGGCCCAGAGCTGGTGCACTCCTCAGGATGAGACTCTGGAACCCTAGCCGGGGTCCACGGGAGGGCTGTCCTTGGGGACTCTAGGATGGCTTCGTCCTGGCCCGGAGCCTTTCTGGAGCTGTGGCACCCAAGACAAAAGGGGCTGAGGGATTTGTCATTGACAAGAGTTAGTGCGGGAAAACCACGTGACCCCTAGGGGTTTGTCATCTTAGACTCAAAAGGCTTAATACCAGAAACCACCTTGGCAAGATATTTACCCACCGGCCGTCTCTGTTTACTCATGAATGTTAAATGTCAAAACGCAACGCTCTAACCCTGCATAGTCTTTACTTGCAAATGTCTGGAATCTGTAATTGTGATACCTCTGATGGAATAAATTATCTCTTTTTCAGTCTCCTCTATATTCAGTTCTCCATTAATTTCCAACTCTGCAGTGGACCCTGCCCAACTTCCTAGTCTGCTCCACAGCATTCCCTACTGTCCCTCCAAAACAGACTTAACCCCATGACCCAGTATTCCAAAATATAGCCTCTCCCTCCACTGAATAGCTGCAAGGCCCTTCGATGGCATCTTTCTCCACATCCGGTCCTCACAACACGCTGGTATCCGAGTCTACCATCCTTTTATGACAGATCAGCCACTATCCCATTGTGGCATTACCTACTGCCCCTCAGTATTTAGTCTCCACTTGCTTCCTTTACGAAGACCAAGTACAGTCCCCCAGCTAAGCTCTGGAATTTGCCCTGTGGGTCTTTACAAACTCCCTGTTTTCCAACATGAGGGCCTTGCCATTTCTCAGTTCTGACTTCCCATAATCCCATATCACTCTGTGCCTTGATGTCTTGTCCCCGGACACTTATTTCAGCGCCACAAGTATGACATCCACTGTTCCCCAATGTCAGCCTGTGCTTTACAATCACAGTTTACTACAACAATTTCCCCACAGCAATCGGTGGCACTATTTCCCAAAATTACGTCTCCAGGCCGGGCGCCGTGGATCACAAGGTCAAGAGATTGAAACCATCCTAGCTAACATGGTGAAACCCCGTCTCTACTAAAAATACAAAAAAAAAAAAAAAAAATTAGCTGGGCGTGGTGACGGGCGCCTGTAGTCCCAACTACTTGGGAGGCTGAGGCAGAAGAATGGTGTGAACCCGGGAGGCGGAGCTTGCAGTGAGCAGAGATTGCACCACAGTACTCCAGCCTGGGTGACTGAGCAAGACTCCGTCTCAAAAAAAAAAAAAAAAATATGTCTCCAAAGGACCACAATATTTATCCCTCACTGGTTTCCAGCTTTCAATCTTGAATATTCGATCTTCTGGTATCTCTTAGTATTAAGTACTCACGGACTCCCAACATATAGCCTAGCACTCTCCAAACATTTGATCTCAATGTCTCCCTTTCACACATCCCCTGTTATCTCTCATACAGTCCCTCAGCGACTACTCAGGATATGATCCCCCAGCTTCCTTTCCTCAGCCAATCTCCTAACAGTAGACTCGTCCCTCTCTTCCCAAAACCAAAGTTCCCTGTTCCTCAACATTCGATCACTGTTCCACAATATCATGGCCCTTTTTGTGCCAACAAATCTGGGCCTCCATTTTTTTTTTCGAGATGGAGTCTCTCTCTGTGGTGCAGTGGCCAGCTCACTGCAATCTCCACCTCCCAGGTTCAAGTGATTCTCGTGCTTCAGCCTCCCAACTAGCTGGGACTACAGGTGAGTGCCACCATGCCCAGCTAATTTTTTTTTTTTTTTTTTTTTTTTTTTTTTTTTTTTTTTTTTTTTTTTTTGAGACTGAGACTCACTCTGTGCCCCAGGCTGGAATGCAGTGGCCTGATCTTGGCTCACTGCAACCTCTGCCTACTGGGTTCAAACAATTCTCCTGCCTCAGCCTCCCGAGTAGCTGGCATTACAGGTATATGCCGCCACGCCCGGCTAACTTTTTTTGTATTTTTAGTAGAGACAGGATTTCACCATGTTGGCCAGGCTGGTCTTGAACTCCTGACCTCAAGTGATCCACCCACCTCAGCCTCCTAAAGTGCTGGGATTACAGGTGTGAGTCACTGTGCCCAGTCTGGGCCTCCATTTTCTACCCCAAATTCCAACACCTGGTTCCTATGACTATACTGTTATTAGATCCTATTGCCTCTACAATCTTAATATTGGCTTCAATATTCTGCTAAATATCCAGCGCCATTTGATCCCCTTACTTCAGTATTCATTGCATTGTTCCCCACATACTTGATTATTGTCTCAATATTGTACTCCAATCTTCCTTGACATTCACCCCATCCCCGCTGTCTCCAATATTAAACTCACTCCAGCCCCCAAATTCATTTTCTTTCCATACCCCCATATTCTCTCCTATCAGCCCATCTCTCTTCCCCATGTTTCTCCCGATTTCACTCTCCTTCAAATTCCTGGTTCCATAGAGTTCCAGTGCCTGGCCTGTATTTTCTAATCAATATTAAATTTCCATTACTCTCACATCATCTATATAATGAGATACTACTTAACACTCACTAAGTATTAAGTGCACACTTAATTTGTACACTTCAATGTGTACACACAATAAGTGTGTACTTTTAGTGTCATCATGCATCTAAGCTGGCCAATTTTCCTCTTATATAGTTTGAGTTATAGTTTAGGTATCCCAGGAATATGTGATCACGTGTCTCTCTACTGCCCACCTAATTTCACTGTTACTGCTTACCTGTATTGAGCTTGCAACTGCACTCCAATTTCTGGGCGTCCAGTAAGAATTTCCTTTGTCCAAAATATCAAGTCTTTCCCTGTCTGCTTAGTATACACAGACAGCCTTTTAGACCATAAAAACAAATGGGCCCCCAAGCCAGGTGCAGTGGTGCACACCTGTAGTCCCAGTTACTTGAGAGGCGGATGCAGGAGGATCCCTTGAGGCCAGACATTTGAAACCAGCTAGGCAACATGGCAGAGACCCCATCTCCAAATAAAACAAAACGAAAAACCAAACAAGGACCCATTTTTGGTGTCCTTGTGCCTTGCTGCTCAAGAATCAAATGCTAGAGTGTTATTAGCCTGGCTGGGGTCACATGCCCATCTTTGGCTAAAAGGCAGAAGAGTCATCTTAATAGGCAATCCCATGAAAATAGCATGCAATAGGAAAGGAATAGTTCCCAGAGGAAAACCGAAGGGTCATGCATGCTAGGCAGGTAAAAGTATCAGATATCCAGTAAACTGACTTTCGGTAAGTCACAAAGGATGAAGGCAACGCCAACTGTTTTGGGTAATTTGGGTTGTCAGTCGTAGGTAAATATATGGAGACGGTGAAGTAAGCAGTGGTTTCTGAATATCATGGAACAGTAGTAAGTTTAAGTTGTTGAGAAACAGTTAAAATTTAGGCTATTTGAAACAGTAGAAACGGATACTGGGAAAATGGATTAATTTGTTTTGTTTTGTTGTTGTTGTTTTTTCTTTTGAGACAGAGTCTTGCTCTGTTGCCCAGGCTGGAGTGCAATGGTGCAATCTTGGCTCACCACAACCTCCGCCTCCGCCTCCCAGGTTCAAGCGATTCTCCTGCCTCAGCCTCCGGAGTAGCTGGGATTACAGGCATGCGCCACCATGCCTGGCTAATTTTGTATTTTTTTTAGTAGAGATGGGGTTTCTCCATGTTGCTCAGGCTGGTCTCAAACTCCCAACCTCAGGTGATCCGCCTTCTTCAGCCTCCTAAAGTGCTGGGATTACAGGCATGAGCCACTGTGGCCGGCCAAATTAATTTTTTAACTATGTCATTGCTTGTTAGGGTCCAAGCACTGGAGATAATTATCAGGAAAACAGAGACAACCCTTGCCTTCATGGAGCTCACTTTGTTAATGATGGAACTTACCAGGTGGCAGGCTTAGTATTTTATATAGCATGAGATCATTGAATGCTCACAACCCTATGAGGTAGGTTCTATTATTCTTCCCATTTGGCAGATGAGGAAACAGGCATAGGTGAAATGATTTGCCCAAGGTCACAGCAATGGAGCAAGATTTTGAACCCAGGCATTGTTTCTAGAGTGTGTATTCTTATTTTTACCAGCTATATTAAGACATAATTCATATAACTCACAACAAATTCATTTAAAGTGTGCAATTCAATGAACCGGGAATGAAGACATAAGGCAAATGGCAGTGAGAATAGCCTTTTATTAGGGCTTGCGGGCTAGGTTCCTCGGTCCAAAGGCGTGGGCCAAGGAAGTCGCGCTGAGGGAGGAGGGTAGGGGCTTTTTATAGCCTGAGAGGTAGGGAAGCTGGTTGTGCAAACAGGGCCTGGGGAGTCTTGAAACTACTAGGGCAGGAGTTGAGTAAGGGTCATGAGGAAGGGGTCTTTGGAAACTGTCAACCGAAACTGCTGTTTACGAACTTGTGGAATGCAGGTGAGCTGCAGGTCATGGGAGAGTGTGGTTGCCCAGCCAGAACTCTGACGCATGTAAGTCTGCGGGTGTGTACAAGGGTGAAGGGAGTCTTTAACAAAAGACCTGCTACACCGGGTAGCGCCGCCATGTTGGGTCTAGATTCCTGCCTAACACCAAGTAGCTGGGATTACAGGAGCACGCCACCACACCTGGCTAATTTTTGTATTTTAGTAGGGATAGGGTTTCACCATGTTGCCCAGACTAGTCTTGAATTCCTGAGCTCAGGCAATCTGCCTGCCTCGGCCTCCCAAAGTGCTGGTATTATAGGCATGAGCCACTGCACCATGCTTTTTTTTGTTTTGTTTTGTTTTGTTTTGTTTTTGCATTCACATCCATTATGCAGTGGTGAATAGGCATGACAGTAGAGAATAAACAAAACCAGGGACGGTTTGGTATTACAGAACAACGGGATCTAGTATTGGGGTGGAGGGAAGAGTGAGAAATTGGGTGATTGATGCTGGATGGGAGATGGGACAATTTTTATCCTTTATTCTATTGTGGTTCTATTTATTCTGTTCTATTGATGCATTTTTACATGTTAAAACAACACTGCAATCCAGGGAAGCAGAGAATGGGTAACCAGCTGTATATAGTTCTGATTCATTTGTAAATTTCTGAAGGGAGAATTTACTTATTGGAGGACGATAGGGACAACTATATTATTTCTGCAGAGACACCACCATGACAAACAGCAACAGTAATGTCCAGCAGTTATTAAGCATGTACTCAACACGAAATGGATCCCTGAGTTCAAACACTGGATTTCACCCTTCTATCCAGGTCATGACCATACTTCACTGTATTAAGATGAACCATATTACTGCATGTAATAATGACAAGGCCTCAGCAGTTGTTTCCTTAATAGACAGCTTATATCCTCATGACCATCTCAATATTCTGATTTCACTAACATGGCTACTAATAGGTATATTGTTTCCTGTGACTGCTGTAACAAACTGATGACTTAAAACAACAGAAATACATTCTCTCACAGGTCCGGAAGCCAGAAATGCAATCCACCTGTTGGCTCTAAGGGAGAATCTCTTCTTTGCCTCTTCCAGCTTGTGGGGGCTGCATTACTCCAAACTTTTTTTTTTTTTGAGATGGAGTCTTGTTCTGTCACCAGGCTGGAGTGCAGTGGTGATATCTCCGCTCACTGCAACCTCCGCCTCCCGGGTTCAAGTGATTCTCCTGCCTCAGGCTCCCAAGTAGCTGGGATTACACGCATGCACTACCACACCTGGCTAATTTTTTGTATTTTTGGTAGAGACAGGGTTTCACCATGCTGGCCAGGCTGGTCTTGAACTCCTGACCTCAAGTGATCTGCCCCGCTAGGCCTCCCAAAGTGCTGGGATTACAGGTGTGAGCCACTGCGCCTGGCCCCAAACCTGCCTTTGAGGTGGTAATACCTCCTCCTTTTGTTTGAAATCTCCCTCTGCCTTTCTCTTATAAGGACACTTTTCACTGGATTTAGGGTCCATCCAAATAATGCAGGATGATCTCCTTATCTCCATATCCTTAATTATACCTGCAAAGACCCCTTTTCTGAATAAGGCAATATTCACAGGTTCCAGGAATTAGGGCATGGACCTATCTTTTCAGGGATCACTGTTCAACCCACTACAGATTTTGAATAAGCTACAAATGTGAAAAGGACAGTGTTTTCAAATGAGTAAAAAGTCATACTGGAAAGAAATATACTATGGCATTATAGATAGCAAAAAATAAAAACCAAACAGTTTAAAACACATATATTTAATGTACAGAATTGGAAAAAGGACTTCTTGATAATAAACATATTTCATGTAAACACAAGCTTTCAGTATCTATGAATATTTCATTGCAAATACACCCTAAGTTACTTCTTCTCTACATAAAGGAGAAACTCCAAGTTCTGCTCTTTAGGAAGACATGGAGGGCAAGCAACACCTTAGGAGTGGCCATTGCTATTTCTCCCCTTTCCTTGGGTGACCTAACAATTTACAGGGACTAATGACATAAAGAAACATTAGATTCCATTGAGTTTAAACACAAATTTCCCACTGAGAGAATTACATATTTGATGCTTGTAAGTATGAATAAATAATTAAATATTAGGTATAAAGCAGATTCCGAAACCAACTGAAGTATGAAAATAAATGGCATAGATACCTAACAGTCAGTAAAATTAAATATTTCACTACTGAGTAATGCTACATGCTTCCTTCCTATTCCAGTGGGTTCTTTTTTTGTCTAAGTCTTCTCCGGCAGTGTACTCTAAGGACAGTAAATTGTTAAACATCACCAGGTTTTTGTTCAGATTTATTTGGGAATAAACCAACTTCTTTTTATTAAATACCAAGGTTGTCTTTTTTGCTACACGTTCTTGCCACCACATATTGACTCCCTGATGTAAGAAAATTTACAGGGTTGAGAGCAAGTACTCTATGTTGGCTGTCCCGCGTGTAAGACTGGTTTAATAAAGAAGCCACTCAGCCTGGGCAATATAGTGAGGCTCGTTTCTGCAAAAAACTTAGCAAGCATGGTGACCACCACACTGATGGTCCTAGCTACTTGGGAGGCTGAGGCAGGAGGAATCCTTGAGCCCGGGAACACAGAGGCTGCAGTTGAGCCAAGACTTGTGCCACTGAACTCTACTCTAACCTGGGTAACGGAGGGGACCTGCCTCAAAAATAATATACTAAAGGAGCCACCCATTTAATCCTTTTCTCATCTGATCTCATCCAAAGAGTAAGTCAAAATCATCAAGGTCACAAAGGACTTAATGACCAAGGTGGTAACTCTGCAAATATCTTTTAACTGGCAGGCTTCTTCGTTTGATTCCTTCCCACTCATTAGAAGACTCTAAGGAAACAGAGCTGCCAGCCTAGTTCAAAGTAGCACACACATAACCTCAGGAAAGTGGACCAAAAAAGAAGAAGACCACAGAACACAAGGAAGAGTAGACAAAAGCAAATCTAATAAAAAGGTGATGGTTGGTTTGAATAGTCACTGGTATAAATTTCTTATGATTCTACTTTTTGACAGGTCTCCTTTTGACTACTGAGCAATTAAGATTATTTTCAGTCGTTTCGATTCCTTTTCCACCACTGTCTCTAATGTTCTGAGTTTCTGAGTTCTGAACCACGGACACTAAACTCTCCCTAAATCACTAGTCCCATGATCCCTGCCAACATTATTTTGAAGCTCATCAAAGAAAGTCAACGTCTGTTTGAGTTTGGCCTGAACAATTTTTTGCTCTTCTAATTCTGCAAGAAGGGCCTGCTTAGTACATAATTCAGTCTTATATTTCTCCTGTAACTGTTCAATTTCTTTCTGGAGATGCTGAAAATCTTCCTCACTATAAGGTGTCTCCTTACATTTATCTTCAGGAAGCAAGATGTTTGAGGGAATCCGTAAAATCAGCTGCAAAAACAGTTGCTCCATTTTGCTAAAAAGGTTATCAAAATGTCCTTTCATGAAGCAAAGAAACTTCTCTGTGCATTTGCGAATCTGCACTGGGCTAATGTCACAGTCTGGGATGCCATCCAGCTTCTTCAGAATAACCTGTTCAACGGCCTGCATCACTTCAAATAGGTAGTCTTGAAATGCAATATAGATCCGAAGCATGCACGTTTGTGGCGTGAAGCCAAAGAACTGGGCCTCATAGGTCATTGGATCCACAGACATCTTGACTTATTTTGCTATGTTATTTTCAGGTGTGAAAAACCTGCAAATGTAAAAAGGAAATAATTCATTGGGGAAAAAAAATCTTCTGCATGATAACAAATCACATTACAGATAGCAAACAAAGCAGCAAATAAATAAAAAAATAAGGAGTTTGTGTTCCTTTATACCTGGTATCACTTCCACAACAGGATATAAACTCTTGCCTCTCTGAGGCTCCATCAGCCTATACCCTCCCTTTTCCCCTCCTCATTGTTCACTTCCTTTACCTGTGACTTTGGCACAGATCAGTCTTCAGAATTACCATCCTAGACAACTTTGAAGTCTAGACAGATGACTTAACCAATGCCCTAGAGACTCAGTTTCTTGAGCTTCAATGACCTACAGCTCCACCTTTTAGCCACCTGGCTCTTGATATTTGTAACCACTCTTCCAAATTGCTTCTACTTTTTGACTACTGCTTCCTATACAATTCTTCCAATTCTTATATACTTATATTATACCCTAATCTTCAAGATTTACAGCCCCTCCACCCTCTTTCTGTTCTCAGCCTCTCCCACTTCTCTTCTTTCCTTATTCATTTTGGGCCTCATGATCTATCATTTTGATCACTCCATTGCTGATGTCCTCAATTTGCTTGATCTCCAGCCAAGCCATCTGAAAAAAACCCCAATTAGAAGATGTGTAAGTCCCTTGTCAGCTTTATAACCCTGACATGTTTTTTCAAGGGTCTGCAAGTAATTCCTCTCAAATATAAACATCTAGGAAAATAAACCCCTATCTCCTTGCCATTGTGGGAATTCAACTTAGGCATCTTTTTCTGAGATGAAATGATATGCTTGTCATAGAAATAAGAGTTTTATTATTCAGATAAAGGCAATTAGCTAAAACTGCTACTTCAATTATCAGGTGAATTTAGGATGCACTTTATGAAATAATTTGCAATAAGCAGTACAGTCAAATCTTCTTATGGGAAGATGCAGCTAATCTTAAGAATTTATGTTTGTAGGCCGAGCACGATAGCTTATGCCTGTGTAATCTCACCACTTTAGGAGGCCAAGATGGAAGGATCACCTGAGGTCAGGAGTTCGAGACCAGCCTGGCCAACATGGTAAAACCCTATCTCTACTAAAAATACAAAAATTAGCCAGGCGTGGTGGTGGGCACTTGTGATCCCAGCTACTCGGGAGGCTGAGGCAGGAGAATCACTGGAACCTGAGGCGGAGGTTGCAGTCAGTCAAGATCGTGCCCCTGCACCCCAGCCTGGGCAACAGAGACTCCGTCTCAAAAAAATAAAATAAAATAAAAATTTACGTTTGTAATAGCTAAATATAGAGTGGTTATAACTGTTTGGCCGCATATGTAAGGTAGGACTGCTTTCTGTTTTTCTTTTTTTTGTGTGAGACATGTTCTGGCTCTGTCACCCAGGCCGGAGTGCAGCGGCACGATCACGGATCACTGCAGCCTCAACCTCCCAGGTCCAAGCAATCCTCCCACCTCAGCCTCCCAAGTAGCCAGGACTACAGGTGCAGGCCACCATGCCTGGCTAATTTTCTTGCTGTTATTTTTGTTATTTTTGTTTTTTTTTTTTTACAAAGTCTCACTCTCTCGCCCAGGTTGGAGTGCAGTGGTATGATCTCGGCTCACTACAACCTCGGCCTCCTAAGTTCAAGTAATCCTCTTAGCTCAGCCTCCCAAGTAGCTGGGATTACAGATGTGCGCCATCTCTAACAACAACAACAAATACACTTCCTTGATTAACTCCTTCCTTTGAGTTCCCATCAGGACCTCTCTTCGGGCACTGACTGATAAACTTCTACCGCCTCATCTTCTCTGCTAGACTTAGAGTTCCTGAAGGCAGAATAAATGCGGCTTGATCAGTATTTGCCGATTCAACGCAGAGGTGCCCAGGCCATCTCAGTGAGTTGAGCTAAGACCCGACGATCGCGCTGGACAGGACACAGAAGCCAGAGAGCCGGAACTTCCGGCCGGCTCCCGGCTTCCGTCGGGCCCCGAGCCCGCGCTGCATGCTGGGACCTTCAGGTCGGAGCCCGCTGTAAGGCCGACCCACAGGCCGCCGCGCTCCCTCGCGATGCCGCCTATGCCAGTCTCGCCCGTACCCGCTTCTCCTCAGAGAAAATGCTGCCCCGCAGTACTTACCGGAGCGACCATGAGGGTCACGAATTCGAGCACACACAGGCTTCCCGCCACCTCCTTTAAACCGCCGCTGGCTTGCCAGGGACAGACGGCGCGGTTGGCTCCCCAAAATTCCGACTGATACGCGCCTTGGCGAGCGAAAGTAAACGCGGGATACTCTCGCGTTCCTGATTGGCTGGTTGGGGACACCTCAATTATGACAGAAAGGGGCCGGGCGGGAAAGTTAGCTGTGGCCGGCGGGGATTGGCAGAAGGAACCTTACTCGCTTTTCCCGGACGTTGGCTTGGTGGAGAAGCCAGGATGGGGAGATGGGGCGCTGGGGGGGGGGGGGGCGGGGCGACCAACTCGTGAGTGATTGGCGGATGTGCCTTCCTTAAGTCTCCACGGATTGGCGGCTGGCCGATTGCTTGGCGTTGATTGGGCAGCGGCGCGAATGCCAAAGCGGGCGCGAGGGAGGCCTTTGGGCCCGCCCAGCCGCCGGGGCCTGCTGGCGGAAGGGGAAGTGGGGGGGGCGGGTGGCAGGCGACGGTGGGGAAGATGGCGTACCAGAGCCTGCGGCTGGAGTACCTGCAGATCCCACCGGTCAGCCGCGCCTACACCACGGCCTGCGTCCTCACCACCGCCGCCGTGGTGAGCAGCTGCAGTGCCACCTTCTCATTATCTGGGCTGGATATGACTGGGTCTTCAGGAAACTGGGGTTTGGGCTTCGGGGAGGCCCAGAGGGGCTGGTCCCGGGGATGGGTGGAGACGTACAGGGATTATGTGGGGTCCGAGTTGGCGCCGAGAATGCTTATCCAGTGACCTGAGAAGGGAGTGCTGCTTCGTGGGGGGTCAGGTCAGTTTCTAAGAGATGAGAGCCGGACCTATACCGGGTTAGGGTTGCGGGAGCCTCCCACCCGAGAAATGTGTCCGAGAGCTCTGCCAATGGCTAGGTAGTACCGTGGTGACTAGTGAGAGGAAGGTCCGTTTTATGAAGAAACAGGAATGAGGAAAGCAAGGTGGAAACTGTCCAGAGGGGAATGGCTTATAATAAAGGGGGTCTCTGGGTAACAAGGGGCTAGCTGGAGGTACCCAGCCCTAACGGTGGCAGGGTCTCGAGTCTCCGTTATTTCAAGTGAGTTTTGTTGTTTCACACAGCTGTTTCAGGTGGTGCCCATGTGGTGGGTAGATTCATAGCAGCTGTTTTTATTTGTCTTGTGTCTAAAATATCACCACCTGTCTGCCTCATTTCTTCATGTCAGCCTCAACTATTGCAACATAAAACAAACTTTTTTGTGTTAGGTATTGAGGATACAAAGAATTCTACCAATTCTAGAGAATTCTTTACCAACCTCTTCCTCTGGCCTAAGAAGAAAGGCTTAAAGGAAGTCAGTCTAACTGACCGAGAGTTGGAAATTGCTAGACCTACTAATCCTTTGTTGTAAATGATGAAATTTTGTTTCTTGGTTGATTTGCTTTAAGAAGCTCTTTTTCTATTTCAGCAGTTGGAATTGATCACACCTTTTCAGTTGTACTTCAATCCTGAATTAATCTTTAAACACTTTCAAGTAAGTGGTTCATCACAATAGTGATTAATGCTTCAGTTTCTTCTTTTTCTTACTGTTTAGTAGCAAATCCCGTTGTACACTATCCTAAAAAAGAACCCAGTGGGGGACCTTTGATTATAAGTTGTCTTGTCAGGATGTAAAGCAGTGATTCTGCAGCCTGGTTGGACTTGAGAATCCCTTAGGGAACTCTTAAGAGATTCCCAAGCTCCTCAACAAGTACCAAATCAGAATTTGCAAGGGTAGGAATCAAAATCTGTGTTTTATTTTTAAAGCTCCCTGCATCATTTTGATGTGTCCAGTTCCTGTATTCAGAAATCACTGGTTTAGACTTAATGTTGTAGTATGAGAGGAGAGTGACCAGCTAGCTGCTTAGGGGTTGTCTTGCAGGGATGGTCTTATTTTGTCCATTCACCACCTAGGCACGCCCACCACCTTGGTGTTATCATGATGGTCCAGAAACTCAATTCTGTTAGTGCTTTTAAATTGTGATCTGTCTTCCAGCGATCAGATCATACTAACAAAATTCCAAACATCTAAAGCTACATGGTGGTTTATTAGATTACAGTGGGAGATGGTCCTTTCCGGTGATTAAAATGTCAAAAGAGGCTGGACGCAGTGGCTCACGCCTGTAATCCCAGCACTTTGGAAGGCTGAGGCAGGCAGATCACCTGAGGTCAGGAGTTCGAGACCAGCCTGGCCAACATGGTAAAGCCCTGTCTCTACTAAAAATACAAAAATTAGCCAGGCGTGATGACACATGCCTGTAATCCTAGCTACTGGGGAGGCTGAGGCAGGAGAATCACTTGAACCCGGGAGGCGGAGGTTGCAATGAGCCGAGATTATGCCAGCCTCTGAGACAAAAGCGAAACTCTGTCTCAAAATGCTGAGAGAGACAAGGATTTGTCTGTTCCAAGACGGTCTTACAGACCATAGTTGGAGTAAGGGAGAGACCCAGAAGCCAATAATTGTGCCAATAAATGTGTTGACATGCTGTTCCCTCTGTCTCAAATGTGTTTCATTCACTTTATACCCACTGAACTCTAGCTTGCCTTTCAAAACGCAGCTTTTGTGTAACCTTTATGTACTCATCCTCCTTTGTTTTAGAGCATCTCTCACCTTTACTTTGCAGTTATGTGTATGCTTGTCTCACTAGGATGAGGACTCTAAAATCTGGATAATTAATATGTAGAACTGAATTGTTTCAACTTTAATAGTTACCAATTCTCAAGAATTTAGTGATTTGTAAAGTAGTCCTGTCATCTCTTGTCACTGTGTTCCCACAATACTCACGTGGAGCTGTAGTTCCATCCAAGTAAGTCTTGCTTCCTACTTGGCTTGCTTGGTTTTACTCTGCCTGGGGTTAAACTCTTGATGACATTTGGAGTGAGGAGTTTGAGATTTGCCGTCAGCGTCTCCATCTACTCCTGCGGGTCCTTGGTCAGGACATTTAAAAGTTCAACTTTCAGCTGAATAACTAGTGTTCAGCTAGTAGTTCAACTTTTAGCTGAATAACTAGTAGCAGCTAGTTATTCAACTTTTAGTCTTTTAGTTTCCTATCTGTGAATTAGCTTGCTTGTCTCACAGGATCACAACAGATAGTAGACATTTTAAAATGTTAAGCACTCTACCATTGTGAGTGGTTACTGTGGGTGTGGAGAGGTTGGGTAGGGAAGGATGTATCAGGGTTTCCAACAAGAAAATGAGTGTTTGGCAGGGTGCGTTGGCTCACGCCTGTCATCCCAGCACTTTGGGAGGCTGAGGTGGGTGGATCATTTGAGGTCAGGAGTTTGAGACCAGCCTGGCCAACATGATGAAACCCTGTCTCTACTAAAAATAAAAATATTAGCCTGGCGTGGTGGTGCACACCTGTAATCTCAGCTACTTGGGAGGCTAAGGCAGGAGAATTGCTTGAACCTGGGAGGCAGTGAGCTGCAATTGTGCCACTGAACTCCAGCCTGGGCAACAACGAGACTCTGTCTCAAGAAAAGAAAAAGAAAATGAGTGTTCTTGTATCTCCCAAGTAGACTGTAATTATGAGAGCATTAGTTCTTACAGTTGGCCATTTGTTCAGGTTAGAACTTGGGTATTTCCCTTAGAATTTTCCTTTCTGGCCAGGCGCAGTGGCTCAGGCCTCTAATCCTAGCACTTTGAGAGGCTGAGGTGGATGATCCCTTGAGGCCAGGAGTTTGAGTCAGCCTGGGCAACATAGTGAGAACCTGTCTCTCTAAAAAAAAACAAAAACAAAAAAATTAAGCTGGGTGGGTGTGGTGGC
>NW_016814433.1:865938-905602 GCF_001698545.2 Rhinopithecus bieti | reverse complement strand
AAAAAAAAAAAAAAAAAAAAGAATTTTCCTTTCTTTTTGATGTTTCTGACTGCCTAATGTAAACATTTCTCAGCAATTTATATTAGACCCTGAAGTTTTTCTCTGGTATGTCAGTTCTGTTTATTATATGATGATACTACACATGAAAGCCCTGTTTTCTGTTTGGCAAATTAACCTAGCCTTCCTACCAAACTTTCTCAATAAGATGATCACAATTTAAAATTTTCTGTCCTATTATTATAAATGTCACAGTCCCAATGATGTCTTTCAGACTTTGAACTAAAAGCAGCAAAAAAAAAATCTAACATCAGATTATATGCCCTTGTTTTTGTTTCAGAACAGAATATCGCCCTGTCCAAGGCTTCTCAACCATCGCAGTCATAGGATGTATCTTTTGTATTAATATGGAACTGTTTCCTGGTAATTTATTTTACTTAATACATCTTTCTCTTGATTTTTTTTTAACAGATATGGAGATTAATCACCAATTTCTTATTTTTTGGGCCAGTCGGATTCAATTTTTTATTTAACATGATTTTTCTGTATCCTTTATTAAATGGGGTCAGCATCAAAACTTTGTTTTCTTAGGAAGTAAAAAATTAAGTTGAAACTTTTAATCCTGTTATTTGTTTTTGGTACCATCTTAGCTGTAATTTCTGGGTCGGTGGTACATAAAGTAGTTGGTTAGGTAGTAATGTTTTGAAAATGTTTGTAGGTCACTGTTTGTTCAAATGGGAGGTTTTAACCATAAAAAGATAGCACCTCTGCTTTTTTGTTATACAAATCTGATCAAGGGAGGGGAGAATTGATTTGAGACATACCTCCACAGTAACACCAACAGGTACAAAGCGGTAAAACAACCTGAATACAATGATAATTTAGCAGAATTTGGGCATACGTTTTGGTGTGGGTTCATGAGGAGTGGGAACTTGAGATCTCCTTGGGTCGTGGTTGCTGGAACTACTGGCTGAAAGACAGTGGTTGTGTCTGCTGGGCTTGTCAAGTTCCGTTTTGTTGAAAGGAAAACCCCAGCTCTGATCCAATGGCAGTTGGGGCCACGGAGCAGGGCTTTCCTCCTCCACCCCTGCCCTCTGTATTAAGAGGGAGTTACAGTTCAGCTCATCTGCAGCTACATTCCTTCCCGAGGATGGCAGGAATCCATTTTAAGTTCTGTGTAGTGTATCTTTCTGAGAAGTTTCCAGTAAAGTTTTTTCTCATCATGATTCATGTTTATTGACAGTTGCTCAACCTGCCAGGCCTGGAAAAGTAGTTTAGCACACAAGGCTTCTTGCTGCAGATTTCTTCCAAGTTAGGACGTGGAGAAGCAAAGATGGTGCAGATTAAGGTGTGCCTGAGCACAGGAAAGACAATACAAATTTTTAAAGGTTTAGTAGGGGACTGGAGGGCCGGGTGTGGTGGCTCACACCTGTAATCCCAGCACCTGGGGAGGCCAAGGTGGGTGTATCACGAGGTTAGGAGTTTGAGACCAGCCTGGTCAACATGGTGAAACCTGCTCTCTACTAAAAGTACAAAAATTAGCCTGGTGTGATGGTGCACAACTGTAATCCCAGCTACTCAGGAGGCCGAGGCAGGAGAATCGCTTGAATCTGGCAGGCAGAGTTTGCAGTGAGCCGAGATTGTGCCGTTGCACTCCAGCCTGGATGACAGAGCGAGACTCCGTCTCAAAAGAAACAAAAAAAAAGGATAGGGGACTGAAAGCATGTCTGTGTGTCATCTGTGTTAGTTCCCAGCCAGGGGCAGTTTGTAAAAAATGATGCTGGTCTTGACCTTTTCTAAAACGCTTGGTAAAAGAGTAATCACATTACCACTCAAACATTTCATACAAATGAAGACTTGACTTCTTACAAATAATATGGAATCCAAGTGTACTTACAAGATAACATTAAGTTTTTACTTTGTTCATATTCGTGTGCTGAATATTTTCTTAACTTGGAACTTAAGATATCGTTACTGTCGAATGCTAGAAGAAGGCTCTTTCCGAGGTCGGACAGCAGACTTTGTATTTATGTTCCTTTTTGGTGGATTCTTAATGACCGTATCCTTCAACAAATAGAAAACCTACGGGAAAATGTTGAGGAACACCCTGGCTCTTCCTAAAACTTGTCATCTGTCTCCCACAATTCTCTAGATATTCGGAACAAACAGATAAAAGTAGATCTCCAGATCTTAGCTTCAGGGCACTATCATTTATTTTACAGCACATTTTCTGTGACAAGTTTCCAAGCCTAGCAGTCGGACAGGAAGAGCAAGTCACAGGAACTTTTAACCCAGGTGGGTTCCTGTTAAGCATCTCAGTTATATCATTGCTGCTTGGCGTACTTCACTTTTAAACTAAGTTGGTAAGACATTTACTTGGTGGCTTTCAAAACCAATAAATTATTTTTCAGAAAAAATTTTCATCTCTACAATAGACTTAGATATGGTACGGTCCGACAAGATGGTTTTGTTCCAGCTAGCTTTATTCACCTCTGTAAAGGTGCTAATCGTGAGCAAGCTTTAATTATTGAATGAAGAATTAACACATTTTCCAAAGAGGCAAGAACTTACCGAAAGCAGAATTATTTGTTTGAAGTAGCTGGAAATCTCCATAATTTAGCCTAAGCAGATTTTTGCCTGGTTGCTCTGGGCAATTATTTTCTGGGTTTGTTTCCTTCTGTTCTAAAGATGTAGCAACTTGACTTTTCCAATTCAAACTTCTGTTAGAACACAATCTTTAGTTCACCTGCTCAGTCTTCCCTCTTAAACTTTTCATGTTGATATTTTCCTTAATGCCATCTGCTAGCTTTTTGGTCTGTTTGTGAGCTTAGTTTTCTTGGGCCAGGCCTTTACAATAATGCTCGTCTACGTGTGGAGCCGAAGGAACCCCTATGTCCGCATGAACTTCTTCGGCCTTCTCAACTTCCAGGCCCCCTTTCTGCCCTGGGTGCTCATGGGCTTTTCCTTGTTGTTGGGGAACTCAATCATTGTGGACCTTTTGGGTAAGGCTCTTCTCACTATTTTTTAAATCATTTTACCTGTAAAAGTATTTTACCACTATTTTTCTTGTTTATTCTGTTTGACCTTCATGTATTACCTATTGTAAAATACTACAATATTAGTTCATTAATTTTTAATAATTATGTTGACATTCATCCTAAATATAGTCAATTTATGTTGGTAGGTCTACCTGCAATCTAAATTTTAATTCTCTCCCTCATCCTTTATTTCTGCTTGACTCTAGGTATTGCAGTTGGACACATTTATTTTTTCTTGGAAGATGTATTTCCCAATCAGCCTGGTGGAATAAGAATTCTGAAAACACCATCTATTTTGTGAGTATTTTAACACCAGGTTACATCCTGTTACAGGCAAACCAGGACAGGGGGCATGATCTGTGTTTTCTTTGGCTCCCCTAGCTCCTAGTACACATAGTTCAGGTCAGTAACTATTTGCAGATTGAGCAGTCTGGCTGCAGTTGAAGAGCACTTGGATTGAGTAGGAGCAGACAGTGCCAGGGTTGTGGCAAGAGCAAGGTTAACAGGCTGAGGATATCTTGGGAGTAACCTGGTAATTGTTGTTCCAGATGACCACTAGAACTTCCTATTCCAGGAGGAGCCTGCTGGTTTTATGAAAGCCACTGAAGTAAGGTAGCAAAATGGGCAAAACTGATGAAAGTTTCTGATGGTGGACTTTGTGGCATGCCAAGCAGGTGGTTGAGATAAGAAGTGAAGCAGAGTGCAAATAGCTTTGGACTGGAAACCAGGTGTAGCTGTCCCACTGACCAGCCATAGAGCAAGTCCCTTCTTTTTTGCAATTCAGTTTCCTGAGGTAGAACTTTGATTTCTTTCTTTCTTTTTTTTTTTTTTTTTTTTAAACATGAGGTCTTGCTCTGTCACCTAGGCTGGAGTGCAGTAGAACTTTGATTTATGAGACCTCTTTCTACTCTGGAATTTGGTATCCTCGGGAGAGTCGGGAGATGCTATATTAAAAAGGGCTCAATTGAGAAGTAAAATGTGAGTTTTTGTTATAAAATGTTTGTTGTAGACTAGTTAAGCAAAAAGAAGAAAGTGAAATTGTCCACACTTGGGTATAGCAGTGGCTACCATTGTTAACTTTTCAGTGTATATTCTTCAGTCTTTACTGTCTGTGTACTTTTTAAAAAACCCTGAGCCAGTCAAGGCCGTCGTGCACTATGACTGCACCTGTGAATAGCCACTGCTCTTCTTGGGCCAGGCCTTTAACATAGCCACTGCATTCCAGCCTGGACAACATAACACATTCCTGTAATCCCAGCACTTTGAGAGGCGAAGGCAGATGGATCGCTTGAGCTCAGGAGTTTGAGACCAGCCTGGGCAACATGGCAAAACCCCATCTCTACAAAAGCTGCAAATGGTGGTACATGCTTGTAATCCCAGCTACTTGAGAGGTTGAGGTGGAAGGATTGCTTAAGCCCAGAGGGGTTGAGGCTGCAGTGAGCCAAGATTGCACCACAGTACTTTGGGCTGAGGGACAGAGTGGCATCCTGTCTCAAAAAACAGTTTTTGTAACCTTGTAAACTTAATATGTCAGAATTGTTTTTTCCATCCTAAAGTGTTACGAAATTATAACAGGTGATATTCCATGGTATGGATATGGATTTTGATGGACATGGACATTAGTGCTTGGTTTTCTCTTCTATAATTGGAGTGGTGAATATCCTTTTAGCTAAATCTCTGCACACATCCATGATTATTTTCAAAAGATAATTCCTAGAAGTGGAATTGCTATTTTGTTGCCAAACGCCTTCCAGAATGGATGTTCAAGTTTACATTTCAACTAGCATTTATAACTGTTCCATTTCCGCACATCCTCATTAAACAAGGGAGGTGTTTTATTTACCCTTTCCTAGTTGAATAGTTATAGGATGATGTTTCATTATTTAGGATTTTTAAAAAATGTTTTGAAACAATTTCAGTCCTCTAGGAAATTACATATGCAGTACAGGGTCTCACTCCATTGCCCAGGCTGGAGTGCAGTGGTATGATCATAGCACACTGTTAAACCCCTGGGCTCAAGTGATCTTCCCACCTCAGCCTCCTGAGTAACTGGGACCACAGATGCACACCACCAACCTCTGCTTATTTGCTTTCTTAAATATTTTTTTTTGTGGAGATAAGGTCTTTCTATGTCGCCCAGACTAGTCTCAAACTTCAGTCCTCAGGCGATCCTCTTGTCTCTTGGCCTACCAAAGCACTGAGAATACAGGTGTGAACCACTACAGCCCACTTTTTATTTAATTTTTTTATTTTTTGCAATTGTTTTCTGGCACAACAAGATATACCAGGCCTATCCTGTGCTCTCCTTGATCCAGTCCTAGAATCAGCTGTTTCTTCAAGGAGCCCTGGTTCCTTTAAAGTGGAGAATGGTATTTAGAAGCCAAGATCTGGGTGCTAGATGTGCTCATTGCTATTGGAGTGTTGCTATTCCCAGATCCTCTCAGTGAACAGAGCAGTGGAATTATATGTATGTATGATAATGTATACAAATGTATATTTTTAGATCTATGTATTTTTAAAAACATGGGTTTATACTATACTCCCATTTCTAGTACTACTCATGGTTCATTCTAGCTTTTTTCCTATTTGTTTCCTCCAGTATTTTATTATGAAAATTTCCAAACTTATAGGAAATCAGAAAAAAATTAGAGTGAGCTTCATGTAGCCACCACATAGATTCTATAATTAATAGTTCCCTATTCTTTTTTCACACCTTTCCCTACATCTAGCTTTCCAATCCAAAATGTATGTGCCATTATATGTATACTTAATTCCTCGTATACTTGAGTTCAGTATTTATGTGCAACAAAATACACAAATCTTGAGTATGTCAACTGAGTTTCTATAAATGCACACTTCTGTATATCTATCAAGACAGAATATTACCATCAATCAGAACGTTCCCTGATATCCTTCCTTGTCAATCATTGCACCTGTCCCCCAAGAAGCAATTGCTATTCTGATTTTGTTCCTTTGTAGATTAGTTTTTCATGTTGTGCAGCATGAGTAGAATCGTACAGTACGCATGTACTCTTTGGTAAAAGACTTCTTTCATTCAACATAATGTTTTTGAGACTCATCTGTGTTCTTGTATTTATTGGTAATTTGTTCCTTTTTATTGCTGAGTATTATTTGGTTGTATGAATGTACCACTGCTTTCCATCTGCCCTTTCCATCTGTCCTAACCTGATTCTTATTATGATTAATGTTTTACCTACCTAATTATCCCTCATATGTAACCAGTCTTTTGTGATAGTCTCCACCTCCCCCATATGGATGCCTGGCTCATCTCACTCACCCTCAGATTCCCCAGACCAGGCTGCCCTCTTAGGGGATGCCTCCCCACCCTACTCAGGCTAACATCTCGTCGGGCCACCTCCATGTGTGCGTGGTCTGATGGGGCTCTTGACTCCCTATACCAGGCTGTGCCCTCACCCCCATCCTGCTAATGTTTGGGCAGTAGAAAGGGGTCTCAGTTTTGTTTTTGTTGTCGTTGCTACGGATTCTCACTCTGTTGCCCACTTGAGTTCAGTGGCTCAGTCTTGGCTCACTGCAACCTTCCGCTCCCAGGTTCAAGCGATTCTCCTGCGTCAGCCTCCTGAGTAGCTGGGATTACAGGCATGCACCACGACACCCAGCTAATTTTGTATTTTTAGTAGAGATGGGGTTTCACCATGTTGGCCAGGCTGGTCTTGAACTCCTGACCTCAGGTGATCGGCCCTCCTCGGCCTCCCAAAGTGCTGGGATTACAGGCATGAGCCACCACGACTGGCCGGGATCTCAGTTTCTAATATACTTTCCTTTGATTATTGTTAGAGCAAACATTCCCATGTTTATTAACCACATGGATTTCCTTTTTGAATTGCCTATTCAGCCCTTTGCCCATTTTTTCTGTTGGTTTGTTTTTGTTAATTCGTAAGAATTTTAAAACTCGTTTTGAAGTATACTTTTTCTGACTCCAGTATAAATTAAAAGTTTTCAAATACATTTCTAATTTTATCAACTGTGGGGGATTACAAGTAGAAATATAAGTGCAAATTGAGGATGCTGCTTTAATGGTTCCTTGTTTACTGAGGTTTTGAATTACTACATCATAGTACTTAGAGAGTCTTTTGGACATTTACTATCCCCTCCTATGTTCTGCAGTCATTTTTCTTGGGATACCTTGTGAATTTTTTAAAACTTTTCTAGTAAAATAATACCTAACATAAAATTCACCATCTTAACTCATTTTAAATGTTCAGTGGCATTAAGTATATTCATACTGTTTTGCTGCCGTCACCACCATCCATAGAACTCTCTTCATCCTGCAGAACTGCAACTCTGTACTCATTAAACAACTCGCCACCCCAGCCACCACCATTCTGTTTTGCTTCTCTGAATTTGACTACTCTATGTACCTCATAAGTGGAATCATACAATATTTGTCCTTTTTTGTCTGGCTTGTTTCATATTTCATTTAGTGTAAAGTTCTCAAGGTTCATCCATGTTGTACCATGTGTCTGAATTTCCCTCCTTTTTTTTTTTTGAGACAGTCTTGCTCTGTTGCCCGGGCTGGAGTGCAATGGAGCAATCTCAGCTCACTGTAACCTGTTCCTCCAGGTTCAAGCGATTCTCCTGCCTCAGCCTCCTGAGTAGTAGCTGGGATTACAGGCATGCGCCACCGCGCCAGGCTAATTTTTGTATTTTTGGTGGAGACGGGGTTTCACCATGTTGACCAGGTACAGTAGCTCATGCCTGTAATCCCAGCATTTTGGGATGCCGAGGTGGGCGGATCACCTGAGTTCAGGAGTTCAAGACCAGTCTGGCCAACATGATGAAACCCCGTCCCTCCTAAAAATACAAAAATTAGTTGGGCATGGTGGCGGGTGTCTGTAATCCCAGCTACTCGGGAGACTGAGGCAGGAGAATGGCTTGAACCCAGGAGGTGGAGGTTGCAGTGAGCCGAGATCGCACCACAGCACTCCAGCCTGGGCAACAGAGCAAGACCCCCATCTCAAAAAAAAAAAAATTATATTCTATGTATGTACCATATTTTGTTCATTCACCTGTTGATGGACACTTGGGTGATACCTTGGTTATGGGGAGACATTAATGATAAATATGTGAAAGTCAGGTTACAAAACAGATGTAGTGTGATCTAACTTTTGTAAAAGTACATAATGTAAATGTTCCCAAAGAATAACTAAAACATTGACAATAGTTACCTCTGGGAATTTAGGATATTTTGCTCATCTCTGTTTCCTCCTTCTCTATAATTATTATGATTTGGATTGCTTTTCTAGTAAAAATCAGTGAAAGATAAAAGCTAATGTAAATGTTAATAATTATAGATGCTCTTACAATATGTTGACTGTTTAATTGGCAGGCTTACCTATGGGTGGAAACCCTGTGGGACCTGAACTGACCTTGTAGTACTTTGGACCTGAGATGACTCTGGGACCAAATTATATCTGTTGCCTGTCTTTTAGGAAAGCTATTTTTGATACACCAGATGAGGATCCAAATTACAATCCACTACCTGAAGAACGGCCAGGAGGCTTCGCCTGGGGTGAGGGCCAGCGCCTCGGAGGTTAAAGCAGCAGTGCCAATAATGAGACCCAGCTGGGAAGGACTCAGTGCTACCCACTGGGATTCTTTTATCCTTTGTTGCAAAAGTGTGGACACTTTTGACAGCTTGGCAGATTTTAACTCCAGAAGCACTTTATGAAATGGTACACTGACTAATCCAGAAGACATTTCCGACAGTTTGCCAGTGGTTCCTCACTACACTGGTACTGAAAGTGTAATTTCTCGGAGCCAAAAAACTGGAGAAACAAATATCCTGCCACCTCTCCCAAGTACATGAGTACTTGATTTTTATGGTATAAGGCAGGGCCTTTTCTTCCTCTTGATAGATGAGGCCATGGTGTAAATGGAAGTTTCAGAGAGGACAAAATAAAACTGAATTCCATTTTTCTCTCACTGTATTAAAGCTTTTGTGTGTGATCTTTTAAATTCTGATAATGTATTGTAGCTCTCCTGCGTAGATCTGAGCTCAGAACAGTTTACACAGCTGTTCTTCTGTGTCTTCACAACTTTTAACTGGATTTCATTTCAGGATTGGAACTGCGTGGCTGCCATGCTGTGGTTGTGTACATCTTACTAATTCAGAATGCAAGAGTCACCAGGAAGATGATTTATTTCTGTCATCTGGATAGGTTGTTTCCATCTGGGTTTTGCAAAACTTTGTCAGACAACGTGGAAAAAAAGCAGGGAGGATGCTTCTTGTAGCAGTAGGAATTCAGCTGTAGGAAAGTCAGCTGTAAGCTAATGAGGTATCTTATTTGCTTTACTTACATCTCTCCATTAAGAAGTATCCAGGGAAAGATTGCTAAGGGCCACACTTTTGGAAAACCAGGAAGATTTTCATTGGACTTTTTTTTTTCTTTTCTTTTAAAAAAGTTTTAATTTAAAAAAAATTTTTTTTAATAGAGATGGGGTCTCACTGTGTTGCCCAGGCTGGTCTTGAACTCCTGGACTCACAGCAATCCTCCCACCTCTAGCATCCCAAAGTGCTAGGATTGGACATGGCATGAGCCACCTTCAGTCTTTTTTTTTTTGTCCAGTTTTTTTAAGTTAAAAAAAAAATAGAAACAGGGTCTCAGATTTTCATTCGGTTTAGAAAACAAGTTAGAATGTTGACTTTGGAGCCAGATGAACTGATTACCAGTTAACCAGGCACATGTTTTTCCAGGGTCTTTGGCTAGTTAACGTTAGTCATTTGCTTCATAACAATTCAAGAACCTTTTCGGAACCAAGTACCTAGATTACCTTCCCAATCAGGTAGAACTTAGACAGGGTCCACAGAAGTAGACACTTAATGCTGTGGTTCAATAAATAAATTAATATTAAGTCTTCCCTGAGTCCCAGCAGGTTTGCATTCACACTGCTTAAGTGACTCACAGAACCTGGAAGAGCACCCCTAGGAAAGACATGATTCCAAACAGCTTTCATTAACAGTGTGTAGGCACCGGTCCCTTTCCCAAAAGTGGACGTTAGTAGTAGTTCAACCTTTGTTAAGGGGTAGCTTTCCAGAATGTGAGATTGTCCTCAGAAAGACAGACATAGGCTTACACATAATGGACATCCTAAATAGGAATTGTCAGATTGTTTTTGAAGTGAAAAGTGTTTTAATATCTTTAAATGGAATTGCATAACTAATGGAATTTAAGTATTTTACATGTTGCTAGTAACTTTGAATATGATGGTTGCAGTGTTATGGAAGCTGGGTCTATGGGACTGCTTTTTCTTTAAGCAGTTTAAAAAAGGTTTTTAAAGTTTAAAAGCCAATCTTAGCATGTATAATCCTTACGGGATTCTTAAGTTTTATCCTCTTGTTTTTGCTCAAGAACGCTTTATCAGTGACGTTTGTTACTTTTGTTTTTTGTTTTTTTAAATCGTTTTTGGGCTAGAAATGAGTTTCTCTAGTTTTATTTGTTCTCCCTGAGTTGGAGTTATGCAATGAATGGCATTTTTGTGGTGAAATGCTAATCCTAAAATCCATTCACTCACTGTTCATTTAACTAGGGAATATCTGTATACATTAATGACTGGGTAAAACAGGAAATATGTTTTGAATGTCCAGCCTAAAGGCAGGCAGTTACAGGGTTTTTTGGTTTCTCTGATTTTATAGGGTGCAAGTTCCCAGTGGTAGGATGCCCTGCTGTGCGACTACACTGTGTCCCGAGCAGTGGTCATTTCAGTCACCTCTCATCAGTTTGACCAGCCCTACAACCACCATGCCTAGCCATGTGTTGCTTGACAGCAGACCTGTGCTGGAATGGACATAAGGAAAAGTCCTTCCTTTCCCCCCAGTTTACCTCTCAATCTTAGTTCTTCCAGAACACACTTCCCTTTCCCAATGCAAATAAACTAAAAGTGAGATTTGCTACATGGACTTTTGTGACCAACTAACCTTACACATCATTTGAGGGGTTCCTGGATTCTTCCGGTAATACTGAAAAGCACACTTGACTAAAGCATAGTGTTTTTTGTTTGTTATGGAAATACGGTATCCGTTCATTTAAAAATAAATGGACATACAAATTTCATCTCCTTAGGAGATACATTTTATATACATTGCGGTGCGTTTTTTCCAGTATGGATTTCTATTTGTTTCTCTCTTCCATTTGTTTTTTCTATGTCACTCTTGTATGTCCTCATATCTTTCATACCTCTTGTGTACTCTCTAGAAGCAGAACACCCAAGTCCTGGGTCTGGATAATGAAACCCTCTGTCTCCGGGGCCTCTGAAAATAAGGAAGCATTGGAGCTATTGCCATGTTGAGTAATGGGCTTCCTAGAACTATTGTCATCTATCCTGCCAGAGTTTTATGTTGTAGCGGTTTTTCTTTGACAGGTGAGTTCCAACTATGTCGTTAGTCATGATCCTGCCATTATTTTCTGTGTTCTGTAGGATGTCTCCAGGCTACTTAAACATATTTTATGAGTTTGCAATAAAATTGTTGAATCTTGTATGATCAAGTCACTCCTCTGCTCAGAAATCCACAGTGACTTCTTAGTAAACCCCTATATTATATGCATACTTGTTTTTTTCTTAACTTGACTTCCACTTCTACCTAACAGGGACCTCAACTTAAGTCTCTTCAGTTCTTCCAGGCCTGGCCTTGTTCCTGATTCCTCAAAAAATCTTGACTCTAAGGCCTATTTTATTGTCTGTCTCTGAATCCCTATAAAGCTTCAAGTCTGTATGACATTCTTACGCCAAATTATATATTGTCTTGTACTGTTCCTAGCTGGTACATGTATATTAGTCTTGTCTCCCTCATGAGAATGTAAGCTCCTTAAGGGCAGGAACCATGTCTTAATTTTTGTATCCACCACAGTGCCTAGCACAGTGCTTGGCACATGGGTGCTGAATAAATACCTTTGTTTATTGATCAGCAAAGTATTATCTGGTATTTTTAATTACAGAGGGATTAAAGTGTATGCATGCAAGCTTGAGCCTAGTTGCTAAAGCTTGTGGTTGTCTCTGAAAGTGGGATAGAGGGAAACTGAACATGATCAAGGGCAGTGATTTGGTGGTCAGAAAAGCAAAGGTGACCACCAGCTGGTATGGTCGTGATCAGACCAGCTAAGTCCACAGACCATCCCAGACAAGTTAAAAATGAAATGTGTCTGACGCTTCATCTTTTGGAGGAAGAACCAGGATATTCTTTGAATAGTTATTAGATTGTCAGTAGCTACATATGAAAGCTGCTAAACCCCAAGAGACTAAAGAAGTCTCCCTCCAAGAGACTTCTTCAGGAGAAATAGCAGATTTCAGTCTACCAATGGGAGAAATGTGGGCAGCATGGCTTGATGCATATATAGGACTTAATTTTTCAACTCTTTGGTCCTCTTAGCTTTGAGGCTACAAAATAGCTGGATCATTAGGCCAGAGATTATGGATGAGTTACCTGCAGATTGGTTACCTACCTATGTGCTTTGTTTTGACAGCACTTTTTTCCTTTTTTTTTTTTTAGTTTAAGCCTGTATTTAACATTGACAGATAAAAATCTTCACTTTTGGCTTTTCTTGAGAAAACTGGAAGATCTGGCAATAATAGGTCTACATGACAGCCATTGCCTAGAAATGATTAGTGGCTGCATCTAGAGGTGGCATGTGCTTCATCAAGAAATAAGTCCACCCATTTATATTACCTAAATTATTGTCATCATTAGGAGCATTGGACTCCTACATTAAGTTACTCTGGAAAGCACACTGGGAAAAAGGACTGGGATGTCTTTACTTACTCAAGGTCCATAATTTGAGAGAGAACATTTATTATCCCTTGTAGTTTTGGCTTGCCTTTCTAAATATTTCAGGGTAGGAAGTGAAAATTTATCAGTTTATTCTTAAACACAAATCTGCTACTCGTTCAACGTGCACATTTTCAGTAATGCCTGGTCACCCAACTGTCAGCAACTAGAGGAAAATTATCTTCGACCTGGAGGAAAGGGGAAGTTTTTTGTTTTTAGACTAGCTCTCTCACGAATCATGGGAAAGGAGATTTTTTAACAGGTTCACATACAGGGCGAGTTTCATGGAAACGAGCTTCAGAAGATGCCCTTCACATGAGCTGAAGCCTACGGTGTACTCTGGAAATCACACTTCCTGTAAGAGCAAACAGCTACTTGGCATTCTCCTGGTAAATTAGCAAATCGTCTAAAAACTTTTAGGAGGGAAGGAAGAACTAGTTATAATCGTACTTTTTTTGCTGCAGTTCTGAATCTTCATTGAAGTGTCTATGATGGGGTTGCACAGCCATGTAGAGAACGTGAGAGTCTGGCTGGAATGGTTGGGGGAAAGGAAAGATAAAAGACAATTTTAGTTCCATTGAACTCCCTCCGTCCTCTGCTTATATTACTGGAGGCGATCACATCCTCTGGAATAGTCATTTTCTGAGTTAAATTCATGTATATCATAGAATTGGTTTTCCTTTCTGTAACACAAGATGATCACAAATCTATGACTTCGGGACATCTGAATGGCTAATCTCAGATGACTCAATTTCTTTATCTGTAAATTAGAGAGAATCTAATAACCAGTATCTACCACCAAACTTACAAGTTGTTTAGAGGATTAGACAATGCACGTTTGTGCTTCTCATTGATTTTACAGAATTAAGTACTTTCCTTGAAAAGTGACTGTGATTTGGACAGAGAAGGAGAAAACGCGTGTTTACTGAAAAGAAGTAATGCTACTAAAAACAACGAGAAAAACCTCGTTAACCAAGACTGCAGTCCCACGGAACCGTACACCCTGTGTTTCGCGGTTGTAGCTCCGGGCCTTTTCTTGGTTGTACATCAGGCCCTACTTTTCCCACCCCCCAGGAAGTGAAAGCCTTCCCAAGCCCCCAATGCATGCTGGGAGTTGCAGTCCCTTTTCGAAAGGCTGGGGCTGCCGTGAGGTCATCGGTGGTCGCCGGGAGCCGCCAGCACGTGGCGAGGAAGGGGCGGTGCGCGCCTGCTGTCTGCACCTGAGAGGGGGCAGGAGCTGCCGGCGCTTGCGCCTCCTGCTGCGGTGCCCTCCAGACATGCCGGAGGAGGCGGGCTTCCCGCCGGCCAAGAGATTCCGGCCGGGCTCTGGGCCTCGGAGCCGCTCTGGGTCCTTCCCTCCCGGGAGGCAAGTGGTGATGCTGCTGACTGCGGGCAGCGGCGGCAGAGGTGGAGGAGGAGGCCGGAGGCAGCAGCCGCCCCTGGCCCAGCCCTCGGCCAGTCCCTACCCTGAAGCTGTGGAGCTGCAGCGCCGGAGTCTGCCCATCTTCCAGGCGCGGGGACAACTGTTGGCCCAGCTCCGAAACCTGGACAACGCGGTCCTCATCGGTGAGTGACCGCGCCGGCGGGCTCTTCCTTGCACTTCGTCCGTGGCTTAGCTAGAGCAGTTTTTCTTACATGCCACTCAATCCCGTTCGTTCTTGGCTTCAACAAAGCTGAATACCTTTTCTGTGCCAGACCTGGAGAGGGGCCTCGAAGAAGGGTCCGGCAGCCCTGCCCTGGAGGCGCTGGACAGCCCGGTGAGAGTGACCGACGTGTGTAGGCAAAGACTCACCTTCCGTGTAAAAGGACAGAGACACGTACCGGGGGCTTGCGGAGCTTAGGAGAGTGGATCTGACCCAGTTTGTGAGGAGGTGGCTGGGGAGGTCGTGTGGGAGGGAGGGCGTTCTAGGCAGGAGGGAAAGTCTGTTTGAGAGATGGGAACCTGAACACATTCCGGTCGAAAGGGAAGATGTAGTTTCTGGTGCATGAAAACAGGCAGAGTTGTTGGGCAGGAACTGATTTCAAGGGGCTTTCATCCCCAACGTGTTAGAAGAGATACTGAAGGACGGAAAGGATGAGCAGCCAAAAAGGAGGAGACCCATGAGTGCAGCTAGTCAAAGGAATAGAGAGTGAGTAGATGCAGCAGTCCAGTCCAGTTTCACTGGACTTGGATGTGATGCCCACTGGATTTGGATGTGAGCTATTTGTAAGAGTTAAAGAAAAAGGAAAGAAACACGAAACGCGGCTGGCAGTTAAAGACGGGTTTTCTTTAGTTAAAACCTGAGAGGCGCTCCTGGCCGAGTTCGGTCAGGAGCCCTTTGTCTTACAGACTTAAGAGTATATATTGGTTTTAGGGTGAGGGCCCTTATCACAAGCTTGGAATGTTTATAGGTGTAGAGAAGTCTTTGGCGGGGTTGGACTGTCTTTGGGAGGAGAGGAGGTTGTCTTGGAGCAGACATCTTTCCGGCCCGGAGGGGGGTTATCTCCGGGCTAGCATCTTCCCGGCCAGAGCCGGGTTATCTTGGGGTTGACATGTGTCTGGTCGGGGATGAGTTTGGAGTGTTTCTGATTGGAGATGTTATTTGTGGTCTATGGTCGTGCAGACCTTAGCCATTAGGCTGATGCCCTTTGGATTTAGGCGGTTTTTTAAGGTGAACTTTTGAATGAGGGGCTTGTCCAAGATGGTGATGCTCCTGCTGTGTCAATCCAGACCCTTTAGTTATAAAAAGGAGGCGGGACGGCATGTTCTTTCCGGCTATGTCCTGTTAACGAGGGGACGGAGAGTTTCCTGGCCTCAGGTTGACTGTAGGAGCAATGCCGTCTGTAGATGTTGTTGGGGAGTTTGTTTGTGAAATGGCCATGATCCTTTCAGTTAAAAATCTTTGAAAAAGGTTAATTAGGCAGGGTAAGAACATTAGTCCCTTGGCCGGGCGCTGTGGCTCACGCCTTTAATCCCAGCACTTTGGGAGGCCGAGACGGGTGGATCACGAGGTCAGGAGATCGAGACCATCCTGGCTAACACCATGAAACCCCGTCTCTACTAAAATACAAAAAACTAGCCGGGCGTGGTGGCGGGCGCCTGTAGTCCCAGCTACTCGGGAGGCTGAGGCAGGAGAATGGCTTGAACCCGGGAGGCAGAGCTTGAAGTGAGCCGAGATGGTGCCACTGCACTCCAGCCTGGGCGACAGAGCAAGACTCCGTCGCAAACAAACAAACAAAAAAGAACATTAGTCCCAGGCATAGTATTAGGAGAGAGCCCAGGAATGGGATGACGCATGCTATAATTTTGTTTTCAAACCAAGAGTCCATTTGGTTGTTTTGGTACTCCCTTAGCTTTTTAGCCTTTTCTTTATGTTTTTTTAGCAGCGCTTTTTACTAGGCCCGATTGGTTGATATAGAAACAGGCGTGAGCCACCGCGCCCGGCCCCTCAAAACAATTCTTTAACCTTTTAACATAGGCAAAAATGTACATTCTTATCCCTGTTTATAATCTTTTTGCCAAAAGTGTATTTTACTTTCCTTACACACCTTGCACATAAACTGCCTCTTCAACAGTTTTAAATGCATGTTACATTGTTAACTTTCAGCAACCTTTACCTTTGTTGAAAACCTTGGTAAGTTTGGGATTTTAATTATGCACTAGGTGTACAGCCTAGGACTTAGACAGAAGTGCAGATAAGAAGTGCTGCCTTAGGACAGGCGAGGTGGCTCAAGCCTGTAATCCCAGCACTTTGGGAGGCCGAGACGGGTGGATCACGAGGTCAGGAGATCGAGACCATCCTGGCTAACACGGTGAAACCCCGTCTCTACTAAAAAAAAATACAAAAAACTAGCCGCGCGAGGTAGCGGGCGCCTGTAGTCCCAGCTACTCGGGAGGCTGAGGCAGGAGAATGGCGTAAACCCGGGAGGCGGAGCTTGCAGTGAGCTGAGATCCTGCCACTGCACTCCAGCCCGGGAGCGACAGAGCGAGACTCTGTCTTAAAAAACAAAAAAAAAGAAGTGCTGGCTTATTTCAGCATTTAGCTCCTTGCGTCCTAGGTTTTAACCTAGCTGCAAAGCAGGCAAGTTGTACAGCTAAGAGTTGTAGTGACATTTTATAAAGCATTCAGGAGGCCTAATCACTTTTAAATTGTGAAACATTTTTTGCATAAATTTCCTTTTACAAAATTTTTCACTACTTTCACAGACAGTCTCTGACACTATTGATTGTGGATCCCGTGGAGAGCTATTTCAACAAAGCTCTGTGGGTAACAGCTGATTTGTCATTGAGCTGAGGGCTGAAAGCAGGGGGAGCAGGCTTCTGTTTTGAGAAAAAGGAGGGAAGCTGAGATGAACTTTACAGATGCTGTTCGATTTAGGATGGGGTTATGTGTGGATGAACCCACCCATCCTCATAAGTTGAAAATATCCTAAGTTGGAAATGCATTGAATATGCACAGCCTGCCTTCAGTGTGCTCGGAACATGTACATTAGCCTATGGTTTGGTGATATCATCTAACACGAAGCCTATTTTATAATAGTCTTGAATATTTCATGTAATTTATTGAATACCATACTGAAAGTGACAAACAGTTGTGTGGGTACTCAAAAGAACAGTTGCTACTATACAGTTTTGACTTTTGCTCCATCCTGAAGTCGAGCAGTTCTAAGGCAGGGACTGTCTGTATTCAGAGGTTGAGGGGAAGAATTCAATAGGGAGGGAGGCTGAAGACAGAATCGAGCTAATGGAGCAAAGATCAGGAGGTGTGGGTAAGGGGGGAGCTTGGCCACAAGGGCTAGATGCAGGGCTGGTCTGGAAGAGGAGGAAGGCTAAGAGGCTGCAGGGCTAGAGAATGGGTGTAAGGACGGTGCGCTGCATAAAGGCTTATGGGGCAGGTAGGGAGATATCACATTTTCGAACCCCACTTCTGTGAGACAGGTTCAGGAGCCCTGCTCAGAATGGGAGTCACTGGGCTTCAAGTGGGCCCTTGGCGGGGATGGAGACAAGACAGGCTGCAAAAACAAGAAAACAGATCCGTGGTAGTACTGGTGCCTAGGTGCATTTCGGCTACACTATAAACTCAGGTTTGCTTCTGCACAACCAAATTATAGGTTGAACATCCCAAATCTGAAAATCCGAAATCCAGAGGGGGCTCCAAGGAGCATTTCCTTTGAGCATCATGTCGGGTGCTCAAAAATTTTTGGATTTGGGAGCATTTAGGACTTCAGATTTTCACATTTAAAATGCTCAGCCAGTAAGTATAATGCAAATATTACAAAACTTGAAAGAATCCAAAGTTCACAACACTTCTGGTGCCAAGCATTTTGTATTTTACTTTAGCAACACTCAGTTGCCCTGGTACAGGAGCAGGAAAGATGGACAGAGACATTAATTCAAGTTTGGGGTTTTGCCTAGTGGATTCAGCCGGAAGATTGCAGAATAATCAAATTCTTAGTCTGATTCTTGTATGGATCAGGAAGGATGAGCAGTCAGAGGGGGCTGACAGACTGACAGGAAAAAAAACCCCACAAATAATGGGACTGGAGGACTCTGTGAAGTCAGAGAGTCCTGGTGGTAGCTGGAGGGAGGGGAAGGATGCGCAGATTTGCTGAGTTCTTTGCTCTAATCAGGCTCTGTTAAAGGAACTCATACAGGGCAGGAAATAACATTTGCTGCGTGCTTATTGTATGCAAAATACTCAAGTACTTGCGAGGGACTTTCAGAGCACTGCTCTCCGGGAGCTTCTGGTGTTGTAGGAGGATGGACACATTTAAACGCTTTTGTACAACGCAGGATAGTCAGTGCTGAAAGAGAGATGAACAAGGCTCTATGGAGCCCAGAGGAGGGCCTCCTGTGCAGCCAGGAGAGCGTGTTTGAGGGCTGAATCATCTTAGAGTTTGCCAGGCAGGCAGTCTGAGGGCAGGTGTTCTGCCCATAGTGTGGGCAGAGGCAGAGGGGTTGAAGGGAGGCAGCAGGCTGGGGAGTGGCTGGGAGTTGAAGGCAGCAGTACATGAATGGATGTCTCTTAATGTCCATCAGTATGCAGAAATCTATGTAACAGTTGTATTTTATTTTATTTTTATGTAAATTATTTTATTTTATATTTTAACTATGTAAATTACCTTTTGAACATTTATATTGTTTCCAATTTTTTTCTGTCAGGAGCAACATTGAATAAAATCTCTTCGAAGCTGTATCTTTATACACAAGTTTACTTATTTTCTTAGAATCAATTTCTGCAAGTAGAGTTGCGGGTCAAAGGATATAAACATTTTAAAGATTTAAAAAACATAATTTGGCCTCCTGAGAAATAATACCAATTAACCAACTAACTTCGCCAGCAGTATACGTACCTGAATGCCCATTCTCCTGAGGCTTTACCAACTCAGAGTATTTTATCTTTTACTTCTGACTTTGAGCTGCTTGTTTGGTGAAATTTATGTCAATTTGCTTTTTGTTGTTGTTGTTTTTCTTTCTTTTTTTTTTTTTTTTTTGAGACGGAGTCTCGCTCTGTCGCCCAGGCTGGAGTGCAGTGGCCAAATCTCAGCTCACTGCAAGCTCCGCCTCCCGGGTTCCCGCCATTCTCCTGGCGCAGCCTCCCGGGTAGCTGGGACTACAGGCGCCTGCCACCTCGCCCGGCTAGTTTTTTGTAGTTTTTAGTAGAGACGGGGTTTCACCGTGTTAGCCAGGATGGTCTCGATCTCCCGACCTCGTGATCCGCCCGCCTCGGCCTCCCAAAGTGCTGGGATTACAGGCTTGAGCCACCGCACCCGGCCGTTGTTGTTGTTTTTCTAAGACAGGGTCTCATTCTGTTGCCCATGCTGGAGTGTAGTGGTGTGATCATGACCCACTGCAGCCTCGACCTCCCTGGCTCGCGCAATACGCCCACCTCAGCCTTCACAGTACCTGAGACCACAGGCGTGCACCACCACGTCCAACTAATTTTGTATTTTTTGTAGAGACAACTCCTGGGCTCAAGTGATCCTCCTCCCTTGGCCTCCCAACGTGCTAGGATTACAGGAATGAGCCACTGTGCCCAGCCAATTTGCATTTCTTTTTCTTTTTTTTTTTTTTTTTCCAGACATTGTCTCACACTATCTCCCAGGCTGGCATGCAGTGGCACAATCATGGCTTACTGTAACCTTGAACTCCTGGGCCTCATGATCCTTCTGTCTCAGCCTCCCTAGTTGCTGGGACTACAGGCACATGCAACCACACCTGGCTAATTGTTGTTGTTGAGACAGGGTCTTGCTCTGTTGCCCAGGCTGATCTTGAACTCCCGGGCTCAAGAGAGCCTCCTACCTCGGCCTCCCAAAGTGCTGAGATTATAGGTGCCACCCCTGGTGCCCAGCCCTAATTTGCATTTCAATGAGCTTTTTTTTTTTTCCCCTCTCTCCTAGGGGAAACTGGCTCTGGGAAGACAACTCAGATCCCTCAGTACCTGTATGAAGGAGGGATCAGCCGCCAGGGCATCATTGCTGTGACCCAGCCTCGTCGAGTAGCTGCCATCTCTCTTGCTACTAGAGTCTCAGATGAGAAGAGAACTGAACTCGGGAAGCTGGTACCTGGTTCCTTCTTTACTCTTAATACTTCTTGACTAAACAGCTCTCCCACCATGCCCCTGCCTTTTATTTTTCTAAACAAGACTCCTTTTACATAACATAATGAGCTGCTTTCTTGCCTATTCTTCCAAGAGTTCTTTACAAGCTCCTGAGAGATCAGGGGCTCTATTGGTCCCATGTGCTTTGCTTTCAAAATCTGTTGTCAAGTTGGATAAATTAGTTGTTTTCTTTGAATATCTTAAGCCTTCAGTAACCTCTGTTAACTCTCTTATCTATATGTCTTTCTAGAAAAATTGTAAGCATTATGCCAGTGTATATGTGAGTATTGAGAATGAGTCTCAGAACTGTATATAAGACAGATTTGTGTGTGTGTACTCACTTCACTTAAAAATATTTTAGACATCTTTTCATATCTGTACATAACTTCACATGAAACTTTTTTTTTTTTTTTTTTGAGACCGTCTTGCGCTGTCACCCAGACTGGAGTACAGTGGCACAATCGCGGCTCACTGCAACCTCCTTCTCCTGGGTTCAAGCGATTCTCTTGCCTCAGCCTCCTGAGTAGCTGGGTTTACAGGCGCCCGCCACCACGCCCGGCTAATTTTTGCATTTTTTAGTAGAGACGGGGTTTCACCATGTTGGTCAGGCTGGTCTCAAACTCTTGACCTCATGATCTACTTGCCTCAGCCTCCCAAAGTGCTGGGATTACAGGTGTGAGCCACAGCGCCTGGCCCACATGAAATTTTTAAATAGCTTGTGCTAGAAGGTTACTTTTAAATATTCCTTGTAATAGTTACATTAATTGCAGTTGAAGGAAACTTGACCGTGGTCTCTCCCAGCTAGACTGCATGCCTCCCAAGGGAGTAGGAAGGGTTGGTGTTGGTCATTGTTCACTGTGGTGGTGCAAGCACCCAACTTCGTGCTGGACGCAGCAGGCGCTCAAGAAATGTTTGATGACCGAGTAAGTTGTTTCTCTGCACAGGTCGGCTATACAGTGCGCTTTGATGACGTCACCTCAGAAGACACCAGGATCAAGTTTCTGACAGACGGCATGCTTCTGCGCGAAGCAATTTCAGACTCTTTGCTTCGGAAGTACAGCTGTGTCATTTTGGATGAAGCTCACGAACGGACTGTCCACACAGATGTGCTCTTTGGAGTGGTGAAAACCGCACAGAAGAGGAGAAAGGAACTAGGGAAACTTCCTCTGAAAGTATGCATAACACAGGGAAGGAAACAGGCCTGGACGGGCGTAGGGGCTCACTCCTGTAATCCCAGCACTTTGGAAGGCCGAGGCGGGTGGATCACCTGAGGTCAGGAGTTCGAGACCAGCCTGGGCCAACATGGTGAAACCCCGTCTCTACTAAAAATACAAAAAATGAGCCGGGCGTGGTGGCATATGCCTGTAGTTCCAGCTACTTGGGAGGCTGAGGCAGGAGTCACTTGAACCTGGGAGGTGGAAGTTGCTGTGAGCCGAGATCGCGCCACTGCACTCCAGCCTGGGCAACAAGAGTGAAACGCTCTCGATTTTTTTTTTTTTTCTGAGACGGAGTCTCGCTTTGTCGCCAAGGCTGGAGTGCAGTGGCGCCATCTCTGCTCTCTGCAAGCTCCGCCTCCCAGGTTCACGCCATTCTCCTGCCTCAGCCTCCCGAGTAGCTGAGACTACAGGCGCCTGCCACCGTGCCCAGCTAATTTTTTGTATTTTTAGTAGAGACAGGGTTTCACCGTGTTAGCCAGGATGGTCTCGATCTCCTGACCTCATGATCCGCCTGGCTCAGCCTCCCAAAGAGCTGGGATTACAGGCGTGAGCCACCGTGCCTGGTGAAACTCCATCTCAAAAAAAAAACAAAAAAAAAAAAACCAAAAAAGGAAAGGAAACTGGCCTGTGTGCTTTAGCAGGGTGTTTTCCTCTGCCTGTTCTGTTCAGAGCCTTGGAAGAAAGTTAGCTATAATGGAGGTGGCACAGGCCTCAATCATCTGCTTTTGGGGCTTGAGAGGGACATGGAAAGGCTGTCCCAATGTTTGTTTCTGGTCGTCTTCGTTCTCTCATGCAGGTGATTGTGATGTCAGCTACGATGGATGTGGACCTGTTCTCTCAGTATTTCAATGGCGCCCCCGTCCTCTACCTAGAGGGTCGGCAGCATCCGATCCAAGTGTTTTACACCAAACAGCCTCAGAATGATTACCTGCACGCCGCGCTTGTCTCAGTCTTCCAGATCCACCAGGTATGGTGTGGGGGGCAAATTCCCAAAAAGTTCTCTTTTATCTTGCAGTTGGTAGTGAGAACATTGAGCCTTAAAAAGCAAAGCTACTCAATAACAAAACAACTTTGTGAGTTGTGTCATCAACATGAATAAGGCGGCCAGGCACGGTGGCTCACGCCTATAATCCCAGCACTTTGGGAAGCCAAGGCGGGCAGGTCACCTGAGGTCAGGAGTTCAAGACCAGCTTGGCCAACATGGTGAAACCCCATCTCTACAAAAATACAGAAATTATCCAGGCATGATAGCGGGCGCCTGTAGTCTCAGCTACTTGGGAGGCTGAGGCAGGAGAATCGCCTGAACCCAGGAGGCGGAGGTTGCAGTGAGCCGAGATCGTGCCACTGCACTCCAGCCTGGGTGACAGAGGGAGACTCTTGTCTGGAAAAAAAAAAAAATGAATAAGGAGTTGATTTGCTGTGTCTGGATTTTTATCCTTTATTTATGGTATCTCTCCTTTTCTCTGAAAAGAAAAATAACTCTGACCAGCAGCTTTCTTACACTGAGCCAGAAAATTTCCATGTTAGAGCAGTAGCTTACCAACTTGTCTTGATTATAACCCCTATTAAGAGTACTTTTGGCTGGGCACGGTAGCTCACACCTGTAATCCCAGCACTTTGGGAGGCTGAGGTGGGTGGATCACGAGGTCAGGAGATCGAGACCATCCTGGCTAACACGGTGAAACCCTGTCTCTACTAAAAATACAAAAAATTAGCCTAGTGTGGTGGCATACGCCTTTAGTCCCAGCTACTCGGGAGGCTGAGGCAGGAGAATGGCGTGAACCCGGGAGGCGGAGCTTGCAGTGAGCCGAGATCACGCCACTGCACTCCAGCCTGGGCGACAGAGCGAGACTCCACCAAAAAAAACCAAAAGAAGTACTTTTTATTTTGCAACCCAGTACGCTATACATATAACTGAAATAAGTCTATGAAACACAGCTTCTGGCCAGGCATGGTGACTCACACCTGTAATCCCAATGCTTTGGGAGGCCAAGGCGAGAGGATCACTTGAGTCCAGGAGTTCAAGACCAGTCTGACAACATAGCAAAACCCTGTCTCTATAAAAAATTATAAAAATTGTTTTTTAAAAAAGAAACTACGTCTTTTACTACATGTAGAATACTCTGATATTTTGTACCTCATTTAAAGAAAAAGTTGGCTGGGCACAGTGGCTCACACCTGGAATCCTAGCACTTTGGGAAGCAGAGGTGGGTAGGATTGCTTGAGCTCAGGAGTTTGAGACCAGCCTGGGCAACATAGCAAGACCTCATCTCTACTAAAAATAAAAAAATCAGCCAGGTGTGGGGGTGCACGCCTATAGTCCCAGCTACTTGGGATGCTGAGGTAGGAGGATCACTTAAGCCTGGAAGATTAAGGCTGCAGTGAACTATGATCACTGCACTCCAGCCTGGGAGACAGAGCAAGTTCCTATCTCAAAAAAAGAAAAAATTGACATTGGTCCAATAATGGGTTGCAACTTAGAGTTTTGTTTTGTTTTGTTTTTTAACTATGTTAGGAGAATATTAAAAAATATTTTCTCATTTTATTAAACATTTACTTCAAAATTTGAATCATTAAATCACTTTTGTTTAATTTGTATAAAATTTAATATTTTACCTTCCTTTTAGCTTTCTGAGAAAACCCAGAGGCAAACTTTTAAAATTAATTTTTATTTAATTTATTTATTTAGAGACAGGGTCACCCAGGCTGGAGAACAGTGGCATAATCATCGCTCACTGCAGCCTCGATCTCCTGGGCTCAAGCAATCCTCCTGCCTTTACCTCCTGAGTAACGGGAACTATAGGCACACACCACTACACCTGGCTAATTTTTTTTATGTTTTGTAGACACAGGGTCTTGCTATGTTTCCCAGGCTGGTCTCAAACTCCTGGCCTCAAGTGATTTTCCCGACTCAGCCTCCCAAAGCACTGGGATTGCAGATGTGAGAAACCGTGCCCAGCCAATTTTTATTTTAAAAGAAGTGATGGATATGGGGTTTAAAGTTTTAAAAAGTCAAGGAGTCTATAGTAAAAGGCTCATAATAAAAGAATAACAGTTGTTTTTACTTCAACATCCCAGATTTCTGCTGTTTAGGCACCTCCTTTCAGTCTCTACATATTGCTTTCATATTTCTAAACTACCTTGCTTTTGCCACTGTTTCTTGAGTTATGGGTATCAGGCATCGTATGCTAATTTCTTACCATGGTGACAAGAGTTTAGAATTGCCCCTCCCCAGCCCCCTTTATCTCCAACCTCTTGACAGTTCTATCATGATGTTTTTGTTTAGGTTTTGTTTTGAGGCAGGATCTTGCTGTGTTGCCCAGGCTAGTCGTGAACTCCTGGGCTCAGGCAATCCTCCTGCCTCAGCATTGGGGAGTAACTAGGACTGCATGCTTGTACCCCTGTGTCTGGCCTATTATGATGTTTTCTGAGTTCAGTATCAATACTAACGATATTATGACCAAACATTGCTAGTAGCACACCGTCATCCCTATACCTTGTTTCTTGAACAACACAGTTGTGCAAGCTTTGGCTCATTTTTTCCCAAATGTTCCAACATTTCTCATAGGCCAATCGTGAATGGTTCTGTGTTCAAGCACAGTCTGTCTTTTCAGAGTCCCTTATGCTGCTGTTCCAGTTAGGGCAGGTGGCTGTCCTGGGCCTTTGTGCAGTTGTCATCATGACTCTTCTCTTTGTCACCATTTTCCTGTGGTGAAGCCCAGGGCTTCCCAGTCTCCTGGCCGTGCTGGGTAGGAGAGGGAACTGGAGGGTTTAACCATGCTATACTCAGACTTTGAGCCAATCCCTGGGTTTTCACTCTCCCACAACACAACTTGTAGTTCCCTCCCTCCAGCCAAGTCATCCAGCCCCTTTCCCCTCTCTCTTCCAAAGTGATTTGAGCCTCCTCATCTCTCATTGTCTTTTCTTGCTGAGACAGTGGCCTTTACTGTCATTTTCATAGTATTTGGGGAAGAAGTCTGCCTTGTTTAACTGCGGAAAGCAAACGAGATGAGAATTTTTCATAAATGGCAGCTGCTGGTGCATTAGGTTACCGCTGGCTTTGATGAAATCTCCCACTGATGAGGTTTTGACTGATTTAGATTTTATCCTGTCTGTGTATACCTCTGAACAATTGTTCTCTTCATACTGGGCTGAAAAAAAGATACACGTATTTAAAATATGTGTTTTACATATATACCTAAACATACATATAATTATTAACATTTTTTTCTATTTATTTTGCCATTAGGCACTTGNCCTGAGCGGCCGCGCCACCGCCAACCTCCGTCAGCCTGCGAGCGCGGGTGGGGGTGCGGGGACGGAGGGCTGGAGTGTTCCGGGGCCAGGGTGACTGGGATTTAGCTACAAAAGATGTTCCAGAAAATGGGTAGTTTTTGAATGCCACTCTCATGGGTTTAGCTTTCTGTGGGAGGTCTGTGGTCATCTAGTTTTTTCTTTTTTAAAAAGCACTTTCTTCGAAATTCATCGGTTGGGGTGGTTGAGATTGGGTGAGTGGTTTTTTGGGATTTTGTTTTGTTTTGTTTTTGCAACCGTTCTTTCCAAACACCCCCCTCCCCCAGAAAAAAAGCCTTTAGCATAAGGCGGTTGCTGTCTATCCGCGGTAGAAATTGGGTCTTCTGGTCCCAGGGAATAGGGTTAGTTCGGATTAGCGTCTTTCCAGATGTGAGAGTATTATGGACTTTTTTTTTTTTTTTTTTTTTTTTGAGATGGAGCCTCACTGTGTCGCTCAGGCTGGAGTGCAGTGACATGAGCTCGGCTCACTGCAACCTCTGCCTCCCAGGTTGAAGCCATTCTTGTGCCTCAGTTTCCCGAGTATCTGGAATCACGCCCGGCTAACTTTTGTATTTTTAGTAGAGGTGGGATTTCACTGTGTTGGACAGGCTGGTCTCAAACTGTTGACCTCAACCCGTTCGCCCACCTCAGCCTCCCAAAGTGCTGAGATTACAGGCATGAGCCACCACGCCCAGCCCATCAAGCGCTTTATTTTATTTTATTTTTTTTTGAGATGGAGTCTCGCTGTGTCACCCAGGCTGGAGTGCAATGGCGTGATCTCGGCTCACTGCAACCTCCGCCTCCCACGTTCAAGCGATTCTCCTGCCTCAGCCTTCCGAGTAGCTGGGATTACAGGCGTATGCCACCACGCCTACCTAATTTTTTGTATTTTTAGTAGAGACGGGTTTCACTGTGTTAGCCAGCATGGTCTTGATCTCCTGACCTTGTAATCCACCCGCCTCGGCCTCCTGAAGTGCTGGGATTACAGGCGTGAGCCACTGCACCTGGCCCTATTTAATTTAATTTTATTTTATTTTATTTATTTTATTTTGAGAGAAAGTCTCGTTCTGTTGGCCAAGCTGGAGTGCAGTGGTGCAATCTGGGCTCACTGCAACCTCCACCTCCCAGGTTCAGGCAATTCTCTTGCGTCAGCCTCCTGAGGAGCTGGGATTACAGGCACCCACTACCACCCCCAGCTAATTTTTGTATTTTTAGTAGAGACAGGGTTTCACCATGTTGGTCAAGCTGGTCTCGAACTCCTGACTTCAGGTGATCTGCCCGCCTTGTCCTCCCACAGTGTCAAGCACTTTACATCAAGCAAATTAATATATCTGATCAGAAATCAAAGAAAAATCAGGGCATGAGGTATGTCATTCACACTTGGGTGTTGTTCCCTTTGAAAGTGAGGAACCCCATTAACCTCAACAGCTCAAGCAGTCGTGTAAGTATATAGTGTATGTTTGGGGGCGTGTGAAAGCGCTTTTGACGGCATCGTTCATTAAAGGCTCCTTTTCCAGCGTGGCTGCATCTGTTCATTTCCATGGATTAGGATTTCCCCAAGTTGCCTTCTGTTTTGTCAGCCTCATCTTTCAAGATGCTTACAAAAGGAAGGAAGCCTCATGCAGATTTTATTTGCTTGCCTGATTATGCTTTTCATGGTATTGTTCTTGTTAGAAAAAACAGTCTGATGATTTTCCTTCAGAATTTCATCACTTGGCCTATAAACATAGCTGGCTAACTCCTATATATTAGTTTTGTTTTTTATGTTTTTGAGTCAGGGTCTCGTTTTGTCGCCCAGGCTGGAGTGCAGTGGCAAGCAGCTGGAGCTATAGGCATGTGCCACCACCCCTGACCAATTAAAAACAAATGTTTTGTAGAGATGGGATCTTGCTGTGTTGCCCAGGCTGGTCACAAACTCCTGGCCTCAAACAGTCCTCCCGCCTCGGCCTCCCAAAGTGCTAGGTTTACAGGTGTGAGCCATCACACCCAGCCTGTTACCATTTTATGCACTGCTGGTCAGGGTTCTCTCCAAGCTAGACATCAACTTTTAGGCTTGTTTACATTTCCATAGTTAAGAAAAATAACTCTGGGAAACATCATCAATCACCATTGTCTTTTTCTGTGCAAGCTGCAATTCTCTCAATGCCTAGTAAACCCACTCTACGTTTTTTACAGGAAGCCCCTCCTTCACAGGACATCCTGGTGTTCCTCACTGGGCAGGAGGAGATCGAAGCCATGAGCAAGACCTGCCGAGACATTGCAAAGCACCTCCCAGACGGCTGCCCTGCGATGCTGGTCCTTCCGCTGTATGCCTCCCTGCCCTATGCGCAGCAGCTGCGAGTCTTCCAAGGGGCCCCAAAGGTGAGTGCACCACCTCTTCTCTCCAGCCCTATTCTGGGCACCCAGACGGATCCACCAGTGAGGTCTGTGTACCTATTACCAGGCTCCAGATAAGGTGTATGGGATGGGCTACCCAGGTACCAGATGAGCACATTGAGGAGGTGCAGGAGTACAATGCACGGTGACACATACGGCGCTCCTGTGATGGGAGCAGGGAGACAGTTGTTGGGATGAGGGAGAGTATAAACCAAAGCTGCAAGGTGAATGAGGACCCTCATGAATTGCATTTGTCCATAGTGGCATTTATTGTGTGCCTTTGCCGTGCCAGGCACTGTGCTAGCATTGATATCCACTGTCTCTCATCCTCATGGGAACCGGCAAGGCCGGTGATGATCCCATGGGGATCGCGAGGCCCCAAGAGGAGAAGTCACACTTGCTCAAGGAGCGCATAGTAAGTCACTGGCGGGGCCACGATTCCAACCCACATCTACTTGCTTCTGATTCCTGTGCTTGTTCCGCTACATCTCATTGCCTCAAATTGACCTTTAAGACTGCAGCGTCCCTTCCCCCGCCTAGTTGAATGACCAACCATTCATACTAATGACTGCCATTAATAATGGAGTCATCTTTTCGTGGTCCTGAGTGACTTGTGGAAATCAATGGTGAGAATATGTTTGAAGACTTCTGAATCATCCGTGTGTCAATGCGGCTTTTTGGTTTTCTTCCTCCTTTTAGGGCTATCGCAAAGTGATCATTTCAACCAACATCGCTGAAACCTCCATAACCATTACAGGAATAAAATATGTAGTTGACACGGGCATGGTTAAAGCAAAGAAGTATAACCCTGGTGAGAATTTGTAGTTCATGAATGTCTCTCCTGTGTCTAGTGAGCAGCCACTGAAACTGTAGTCCCGCAGTTTTCCCCTGAGTGTTTCATGTTTGTAACTAACAAATTCGGGTGGCAGGCGCCATGAGTGAGATATCTACACTCCAGGTCCACAAAGGAGTCCTGAGGCGGATTATGTGAGACAGGAAGTAGAGGCAGGCAAGAAGAGCCCAGGTTGAGCAAACTTGGGCACACAGGGTCTGGGACCTGAGCAGAGGGTCTAGTACCCCATCAGAAGTCGGCTGTAACGCCAGGAACAGCTGGGTGTCAATCAGGCTGTCATCAGAAACTATATATATATATATATATATATGGCTGGTTTGAGCTCCCAGGTTTCCTAGGAAGGAACCGGATCCCCTGGCTGGGCTGAGGCATGGAAGGAGCACTGGCTTCTCCTAAGAAGGTGCAGTGGGAAGCTACCTTAAGGTCATCTTGACTCAAGTCTGTTTGATACTTCATTTTATTCCACAGAGGATTGGAGGCCACTGAAATTATTGCTCCCAATTATTGAGCTGAAATGCTCTAGCAAACATTTGAGGGTCCTGACTTCCACAGGTGTATCTTTTTGAGATGATGTAGGTGAAAGAAAGAACTTGGGTCTCCAGTGCCTGGCTAAGAATACACCTTTATGAAGAAAATGAACCTCATTTACTGCTAGAAAACAGACATCACATTATTTCTGTCTTACAGCAGAACTGGGAGGGAGGATAAAGCACTCAAGTGATTTGAGGCATTGAATTTCGGAGTCATTGATTGATAGTGTGACCACCATCTTCGTTTGCTGAAACTGTCCCAGTTTTAGCACCCAAAATCCCACATCCCAGGAAACCCTCTGTCCCAAGCAAACGGGAGGGGTTGGCCGTCCTACCATCTAGGGCAAGACCTCGGAAACTCTTCTGGCCCCTTGCTGCATGCGTGAGTTTTTTCTGACGTTTTCGTGACAGATTTCACACTGGGCTTATTGCAAAGCCTTGTTTCACTAGGGCCAAACCGCTGCGGAGCATCCTGGTTTTGCGCTGTCCATTGTGCTAGCCTTGAGGTTTTCTGGACCCCTGTGTTGCTGAAAGAACCACTGGTGTGCTTCTTTTTATGAACACTGTAGAAAGAGTTTGTTCATGTGATGAAGCACTAATGGGGCTCACTCTCCGTCCAGACAGTGGTCTTGAGGTGTTAGCAGTGCAGCGAGTATCGAAGACGCAGGCTTGGCAGCGCACAGGGAGGGCTGGCAGAGAGGACAGTGGCATCTGTTACCGGCTCTACACAGAGGAGGAGTTTGAGACGTTTGATAAGATGACCGTGCCAGAGATCCAGAGGTGGGCACCTGCACTGCTGCCATTTGTCCCCACATCTCTCCTGCTTGCCCAGAGCTGAGTTTTGACTCACACTCCTCCGTGAGTGGTTATGACTCACAGGCAGAGGGATCAGGTCATGACCCTGGTCTCACGCTCTTCGCAGGTGTAACCTGGCCAGTGTGATGCTTCAGCTTCTGGCAATGAAAGTCCCAAATGTGCTCACCTTTGACTTCGTGTCCAAGCCATCTCCAGGTAAGTGAAATCCACAATTTTGCCGAAGGTGGGTGAGGAGACAAACAACAACAAATGGACGCTTCCAAAAAAATAAAGTATTTTGGTCATCTCCTTTATTTAATTTTGTGGATAACAATATTAGGTATTAAAGAAGCATCTCAAAATCATGAAATGATAGATAAATTGATTGACTTTTAAAGAGACAGGGTCTCACTGTGTGGCCCAGGTGGAAGGGCAGTGGCTACCCACAGGCTCCATCACAGCCTCCAACTCCTGGGCTCCAGTGATCCTCCCACCTCAGCCTTCCAAGTAGCTGGGACCACAGGCATGTGCCAGTGCTCCTAGCTATGAAATGATAAATTCTGTACTGTCAGCACCATCAATAAGGTTCTTTGACCTCTGGAACCAGTGAAGGTCATCATGTGAGTCCTTGGGATACTACAGAACTGTAATGAAATTGTGCTTTTTTGAGCACAGGGACTGCAGAGATCACATTTCTGTGCCTTTAACTGGAATTTGATCAGTCTCCTGTTCATTGGTAATTTCTCTGCAGTGGAAGAACATAATTGGAAATCTTTATGATAGTAGCTTTGGCACCTGGCGTCTCATCAATGCACCATTTTCCTTTTCTTCCCCCCGTCCCTTTTCTTAAGTAATGCAATTGGTTTAAAAAAGAAAGAAAGAAAACACAAAGTCAGCAATTGATGGGTGTACAAGAGTCCTGCTCTAATCCTCAGGTTCATCGTTTTCTTCCCCTAGAACCACCACTGGAAGTATTTTCTAGTAGACTTCTAGAGCAAATGTATGCATATGTGAGTATATGTAGTGTGTTTAATTTTATGCATGTATGTATGTATGTATGTATGTATGTATTTAGTTAGTTAGTTAGTTATTTTTGAGACAGGGTCTTGCTCAGGTTGTCCAGGATGGAGTGCAGCCGCACATTCTCAGCTCACTGCAGCCTCAACCTCCCGGGCTCAGGTGATTCTCCCACATCAGCTTCCCGAGTAGCTGGGAGTACAGGTGTTAAGCCACCAAGCCCCCGCTGTAGTATGTTTTGTTTTGTTTTGTTTTTTTGTTTTGAGACAGGATCTCACTCTGTTGCCCAGGCTGGAGTGCAGTGGTGCGATCCCAGCTCACTGCAACCTCTGCCTGCCAGGTTCAAGTGATTCTCCTACCTCAGCCTCCCAAGTAGCTGGGACTACAGGTGTGCACCACCACACCCGGCTAACTTTTGTATTTTTTAGTATAGATTGAGCTCAATGTTGGCCGGGCTGGTCTCAAACTCCTGACCTTGTGATCCACCCGCCTCGGTCTCCCAAAGTGCTGGGATTATAGGCGTGAGCTACCGCGCCCAGCCTGTAGTATGTTTTAAACCATAAACAGCAACAAACATTGAGCATTGTTCTGTGCTTGATTTTTTTCCTTCGTTGCTAAATCCTTACAAACAAATGAAGATACATAAGGTATAAGGAATGATTAAAATCCAACACCTGTGTACCCAGTTGAAGCCCCCAGGGCACCCCCGCCACCCGCTTGCCCTTGCCTCCTTCCATTCCTTTGGGGTAACCACTCCCACATTTTGTTTGTAATTGCCTTGCTTTTCTTTATTGTTTTACTCTATGCGTCTGTATCCCTAAACCACCTGTTTGTTCTTTGTTTATAAGTTTATGTTATTCTTGAGTAAGCTGTTTTCATTCAGCTTGTTCTGTATAGTTTATTTGTGTTGATGCTTTTTCACATTAAGTGCTATTCTATTCTGTGAATAAACCAAAATGCATTTATCCATCCTTCAATTGGTAAATATTGCTTTAAAAAAAGCAATGAGAAGGCCGGGCACGGTGGCTCATGCCTGTAATCCCAGCACTTTGGGAGGCCAAAGCGGGCGGATCACGAGGTCAGGAGATCGAGACCATCCTGGCTAACATGGTGAAACCCCGTCTCTACTAAAAATACAAAAAACTAGCCGGGCGACCTGGCGGGCGCCTGTAGTCCCAGCTACTCGGGAGGCTGAGGCAGGTGGATCACCTGAGGTCAGGAGTTCATAACCAACCTGGCCAACATGGTGAAACCCCATCTCTAATAAAAATACAAAAATTAGCCAGGCATGGTGGCGCATGCCTTTACTTCCAGCTACTTGGGAGGCTGAGGCAGGAGAATCGCTTGAACCTGGGAGGCGGAGGTTGCAGTGAGCTGGGATTGTACCACTGCACTCCAGCCTCGGCAACAGAGCAAGACTCCGTCTCAAAAAGAAAAGAAATAATAAAGAGCAAGAGCAGAAATAAATGAAATTGCAATTTAAAAAATTCAGAAGATCAACAAAATGAAAAGCTGATTTTTTGAAAAGAACAAAATTGACAAACCTTTAGCCAGACTAAGAAAAAAAGACCCAAATAAGTAAAATCAGAGATGAAAAAGACCTTACAACTGATATCACAGAAATTCAAAGGATCGTTAGAGACTACTATGAGCAACTATATGCCAATAAATTGGAAAACCAGCTGGGCGCGGTGGCTCATGCCTGTAATCCTGACACTTTGNGACCCGGTCTCAAAAAAAAAAAAAAAAAGCAATGAGAAACACACTGCTTTCTTTCATTTAATATATTTTACAGATCACTCCTTATTGGGATGTATATATTTACTGCATCCTTAGAAATGCTTTTTTATTCTTTAATAGGTAATGTATTTACATGGTTCAAAGTTTAAAAAATATAAAATAGTAAATAGTGATAATGTCCTTCTCACCCCTCCTTGTCTCCCAGCCTCCCCAGCTGGCCCCTGAGACAACTGCTATTTCCACTGTTATGTGTTTGCTTCTGGCGATATGGTCTCTGTGCGATGTATATCTGCAATTGCAATTCGTAAGTGTAGCATTGCTGGGTCAAAAGTTACACTTTTGATGTGTGTATTCAAAATCTACACACATATTGCTAAATTACGGGTCATTTAAAAAGGGAATCGAGGCCAGGCGCAGTGGCTCCCACTTACAATCCTAGCACTTTGGGAGGCCAAGGCAGGCGGATCACCAGAGGTCAAGAGTTTGAGACCAGCCTGGCCAACATGGTGAAACCCCGTCTCTACTAAAAATACAAAAATTAGCCAGGCGTGGTGGCATGTGCCTGTGGTCCCAGCTACAGAGGAGGCTGAGGCAGGAGAATCACTGGGACCCAGGAGGTGGAGGCTGCAATGAGCTGAGATCACACATTTGCACTTCAGCGTGGGTGACAGAGCAAGACTCTGTCTCAAAAAAGAAAAGGGAGGCCAGGCACAGTGGCTCACGGCTGTAATCCCAGCACTTTGGGAGGCTGAGGCGGGTGGATCACAAGGTCAGGAGATCAAGACCATCCTGGCTAACATGGTGAAACCCTGTCTCTACTAAAAATACAAAAAATTAGCCAGACATGGTGGCGGGCACCTGTAGTCCCAGCTACTTGGGAGGCTGAGGCAGGAGAAAGGCGTGAACCCGGGAGGCGGAGCTTGCAGTGAGCCGAGATTGCACCACTGCCCTCCAGCCTGGGTGACAGAGCGAGACTCCGTCTCAACAAAAAAAAGGGAATTGGACTGAAGACAGTGATGTCATTCTTTGACAGGTGTGTCAAGGGGGCAGTGGTGGTTATGATGTTTTGCTGTTGTTTGATGTAGAGTTATCAAAAGCTCCCAGAAATACTGAACTGGCTGCAACTTCATTCTTGGACTTTTGGCTCCTTTTTATGTCTCCGTTTCTTTAGATCACATTCAGGCGGCCATTGCCCAGCTGGACCTGTTAGGTGCTCTCGAACATAAAGATGACCAGCTTTCCCTGACTCCAATTGGAAGAAAGATGGCGGCATTTCCTTTAGAACCCAAATTTGCCAAAGTAAATGATACCCTCTCCTCAGTCCCCTTCCTGTGCATTACAGTCAGCCATCCCAAAGTAGAACCATTAACCCAGTGCTTCTCGATTAATCTCACTTTTTCTGTTAAATAATTACCAATCCCTAGTTTTTTAAATAGCCCTGGTTGATGTTCAGTGTGGGATTCAAAGATATGAAGTCAAGAGCCCTACCCACAAGAAATTCGGAACTCTGTAGGGAAGGCAGTCACCTGTTTTATTTAATATTAAAGAGTGAAATAACACTAATGTACATAGCCATGGTTTTAGAAATACCTGTCCTTTAACTCCTTAGAAAGGAAGCTGCAAAAGCAATGTACAGAAATAGTGCATTCTAAAGCTAGGAGAAGGCTGGGTTTACACAATTTTAAATTTCGGTTTGCAGACCATCCTCATGTCCCCCAAATTCCACTGTACAGAGGAGATCCTGACCATTGTCTCCCTGCTGTCTGTGGACAGCGTCCTCCACAACCCTCCTTCCCGGCGAGAGGAAGTGCAAGGGGTCCGCAAGAAGTTCATATCCAGCGAGGGGGATCACATGACCCTGCTCAATATCTATCGGACCTTCAAAAACCTGGGTGGAAATAAGGTGAGCCTTGTCTTGCTCCTGTTCTCCAGAGATAGCTGCTTGTCTCTGCTGCGTGCTTCCCTTTTTCTACTGAAGCCGTACAAAAAGTACATTTTCCCTTTGTGGCTGAATGATCTAAAGAATCACCAAAAGAAAGCCGGACATCATTTTGGAAATGCCTCAGTACTGGGAGGTTACCAAAGAAATGTCGCTTCGGTCTCTGTTCTGAATGTGTTTAACTCAGCAAGACTTAAGTGACTCCCAACCCATCAAAACATCGTTGGAACTTAATAAAGTAATATGTCTAATGATAGCGCATACCAATTAATGAGTACTTACTCCGTGCCAAGCCCCATGCTAAGCACTTTTTGATGTATGATCTCATTCATCATTCAGTACAGTACTTATAAGAAATGAGCACTGTTATTATTATCTTTTATTATATTCATGAAACATAGTCGTGGAAATGAAGCTTCGTGCAGTTGAAAAACTTGCCCAGGGCCAGGCACAGTGTCTCCAGCTTGTAATCCCAGCACTTTGGGAGGCCGGGGCAGGTGGGTCACTTGAGCCCACGACTTCCAGAGCAGCCTGGCCAACATGGCAAAAGCCGGTCTCTACTAAAAATACAAGAATTAGCCGGGCGTGGTTGTACACACCTGTAATCCCAGCTACTCGGGAGGTTGAGGCAGGAGAATCATTTGAACGTGGGAGGCAGAGGTTGTGGTGAGCCAAGATCGTGCCACTGCACTCCAGCCTAGATGACAGAGCGAGACTCTTATCTCCAAAAAGAGAAAAAAGAAAGAAGAAGCCTTACATACATTGGGCATTTCTGTTTTGTTTTCTGTGTCTGTTCATATCCTTTGTCCATTTTTCTACTGGGTCGTTGGTCTGTTTCTTAATGACTTGTAGAACTTTTAAAATCTATTCTGGAGATTCTGCTGTTATACTGGGTATGATGAGACAACTATCCCAAGCTGGGAAACTTTAAGTTTTTCTTTAGTTTAAGTTACTAATAGTTTTCCTTATAGTTCATGTTTTTTGATAGAAAGATATTTTCCTACGTTCCTTTTGGCACCTGAAGTTTTCCTCTGAATTCAACTGTGTTCTAAAATGTTGTTATATTTTTTCTATAGAAATGAGAGGCTTGTTAGCTGGATGGTGGCACGAGCCGGTGGTTGAAGCTATTTGGGAGGCCGAGGTGGGAGGATTGGTTTGTGGTGAGCTATGATGGTATCACTGCACTCCAGCCCAGGGAACAGAGCAAGACTCCGTCTCTATGAACAAATAAATAGTGAATGAGTGGATTGTGATATCATTCTGTCTCCTATTCAGGACTGGTGCAAAGAGAATTTTGTCAACAGCAAGAATATGATGCTGGTCGCCGAAGTCAGAGCACAGCTGAGGGACATCTGCTTGAAGGTATTGTCCCGGTCCTAGTGTTCTTTGGGTGACAAAGCTGTTACTTCGTTCAAGGTAGACATTTTGAAATTGCTTATTGCTAGTGATTATAAAAGGATTTCTCATTGTAGAAAATTTCACAAATAAGAAAAAAGGAAGTTACCCACAATTCCACATCTCAGTAGTTTTAGCCTATTTCCTAACAGCCTATTTTTTATTGTATTTTTTCACATAGTAAATTCTATGTATAATTTATATTTGGTTTTATAATCTTTATAAGCATTTTCCAGTGTTAGAATTCTTCATAAGATTTTAAGTGGGAATATCTCCATTATTTTCTTTTAGATTACCAAAGTCATGTATAGTTGTTAAATATTTACACAATGCAGAAAATAGTGATTTATAATGTAGAAAGTTTAAAAAGTCTCCCATAATCCTGCCCCTCCAGAGATAACTACTGTGAACAGTTTGGGGTAGATCCTTCTAGAATTTGTTTCTGTGTATGTATGTTTTTGTGCATGTCTGTGTGCCTGTGTACGAGCACACACATACACGGATACGTGTATATGAGGTACTGTTCCACAACTTCCCTTCTTCCACATGGCCTCCCTTTCCCCTTCCCCTTCCCCTTCCACTTCCACTTCCCTTCCCACTATTTGAGACAGAGTCTTGCTCTGTCACCCAGGCTGGAGTGCAGTGGTGCCATCTCGGCTCACCGCAACCTCCGTTCACCGGAACCTCCGCCTCCCGAGTTCAAGCGATTCTCCTGCCACAGCCTCCCGAGTAGCTGGGATTACAGGCTTCCACTACCACGCCAGGCTAATTTTTATATTTTTAATAGAGACAGGGGTTTCACCATGTTGGCCAGGCTGGTCTCGAACTCCTGACCTCAGGTGATCCGCTCGTCTCGACCTTCCGAAGTGCTGGGATTCCAGGTGTGAGCCACCGCGCCTGGCCTCACATGTGTATTTCTTGAATCCTTCTGGGCTTTTGGTGCTGCATGTGTCTAGCTCATTCATTTCAGTGATTTCATAGCATTTCATTGTATTCACTGCAGTTTATTTAAGCCTCTAGTAACGGTCATTTAGGTTCTGCCTCCTGCATATGGGCTGTGGTGTGCACAGAATGAATTTCTAGATGGGGAATTTGGATTTTGTTAGATATTGCCAAAGTGTCCACCACAAAGTGTTTTTTCTTTTCTTTTCTTTTTTTTTTGAGACGGAATTTCGTTCTTGTTGCCCAGGCTGGAGTGCAGTGGCACGATCTTGGCTCACCACAACCTCCGCCTCCCGGGTTCAAGCAATTCTCCTGCCTCAGCCTCCCAAGGAGCTGGGACTACAGGTGTGACCCACCACGCCAAGCTAATATTTTGTATTTTTAGTAGAGACGAGGTAAAGTGCTGGGATTATAGGCGTGAGCCACCACGCCCGGCCAATTTTTTGTATTTTTAGTAGAGTTAAGGTTTCACTGTGTTGGCCAGGCCGGTCTTGAGCTCCTGACCTCAGGCGATCCACCCACCTCAGCCTCCCAAATTGCTGGGATTCCAGGCGTGAGCCACCGTGCCCGACCCACAAAGTTTTATATTAGCTTTTTATTCCCTCTTAGAGTACATGGTGTTTGAAAGGCCTGTCGTGGTATATTTAATGCTCACATGACACTCCACATTTTATGTCAGAGGTAGAGGGTTGCATGAGTGTTCTTTTGCTGTTGATCACTGAGACAGTGTCCATGTTTTTGCTGTCATCATAGGCACTCTGTGGTGAATGCCTTGTGCCCCCTCAGTGCGGACACTCCTAGGAGACAGTCACAGCCTGTACCCAGGCCTGTGTCTGATGCCAGCGGCCTATAGTTAGCACTAGAGCTGTTTCTTCTCTTAGTAGCCTATTGTATTCTGTCTTTCACACATTTTTTCAGACTGCTCTTGTATTTGAACAGTTTCCTGCCAGTCTGTCTCTTGGCTTCGTAAGTTTTCTCAGTTTATAATTGACAGTAGAAATGGTGCTTCTCTATTAGTTCTGAATTTAGGACTTTGTAGTGGCCAGGGATACCTCTCATTATATGCCAGGCACTGGTCAAGGTCCTGAGACTTTACAGACATGCCTGTTCAATAACTAAGTAATGATCTAGACGATGACCTGACGTACATACACTCACGCCAGGAGGCCATCAGATTAAAGTAACCACTATCATTTATGAGGTGTTTGTTCAGCACTGTTCTGAATACTTTTTATGTGATTGCCTTATTTAAACTCCTCATTTCTTTTTATTTTTTTTCTTTTTTAACTCAGACCTTAACCCAAAGGATAAAATCCTCTTTTCAACCTATAAGACTGATTCTGTTGTTATTCCCATTTTACAAAGGATGAAACTAAGCCTAATCAGGTTAAATAATTTGCCCCAAATCACTCAGCCAGTGAGTGGTAAAGCTGATAGTAGTCTGGAAGGAGAGATACCACTTAGCCTCTGGGGCTTCCTGGAGGTGGCGACAACTGAGCTAGATCTTGACAGGTAAGGAGATAAAAGAGTATCTTCCAGGCCAGGTGTGGTGGCTGGCTTATGCCTCTAGTCCCAGCACTTTGGGAGGCCCAGGCAGGTGGATTGCTTGAGGCCAGGAGTTCGAAATCAGCCTGACCAACATGGCGAAACCCCATCTCTGCTAAAAATACAAAAATAAGGCGAGCGTGGTGGCGCATGCCTGTAATCCCAGCTCCTCAGGAGGCTGAGGCACAGGAATCGCTTGAACCCAGGAGGCAGAGGTTGCAGCGAGCCAGGATTGCGCCACTGCACTCCAGCCTGGGCAACAGAGCGAGACCCTGTCTCTTCAAAAAAAAGTATCTTCTTCAGGCATAGATCGGCTGATTATCAACAACAACATGTTATGCCCAGACCCTTTATTCCCCGAAGAAGTCCACCAGAATCCGGAGTCAAAGCCAAGCGGCAAGGATCTTTAATGCAAGTTCGAACTTGGTCCCTCTGTTTTACAACATACAAGAGGGCCCTGAATGATGCATGTGGCCGCTTTTTATAGCCCGATGCATACAGGATATGTAAGGTTACAGAGGTACAAAGGAATTCTTTTGGTTGCAGCATTACAACTGGTAATTGGTTAATACAATTAACAGTTTTCCATTTGTTCCCGCGCATTA
>NW_016814433.1:858644-864937 GCF_001698545.2 Rhinopithecus bieti | reverse complement strand
AAACTGTTCTATTGTTTGAAAGAGCGTATTTAGATTTTTGGTAGACACTTTAACTCCCCCTCTTTTTAAGAGAATTTTTATAAAGCTGCGATAAGAGGCATATTTACTTTTAGTTTGCCCCATTGTTACCCTAGGTTCTTCCGAGCGCACAAGCTTACCGCAAGGCTGACTGTAGACGTACTCGGGAGTCTCTCGTCGACTTGTCCTCAATGACCACGCTCCAGCGTACCTTCACCTTAGAGAAAAGCTTCCACGTTGGGCACCAGCTGAAGGGGTGGCCTGCCCCTCCACACTTGTGGGTGTTTCTCGTTAGGTGGAAACGAAAGACTTGAGAAAAGGAATAAAACACAGAGACAAAGTGTAGAGAAAGAAAAGCGGGGCCCAGGGGACCGGCGCTCAGCTTACAGAGGACCCACGCCGGCACCGGCCTCTGAGTTCCCTAGGTATTTATTGAGAATTATCTTAGTCATTAAAAGGATAAGGGAGTGGCTGGACAATAGGATTATTGTAGGGAGGAAATCGGCAGTAAGACACATGAAAAAATCCTTGTAATATGAATAAGTTTAACAGAAAATGCTGTGCCTTGAGATATATATGCGACACCTCCATAAACCTTTTAGCAGTATTGCTCCAGCAAGTCCCACCTTATTCCTAAAGGCTGTTTCTCCTCACTCAGTAAACAAGGCACACAATGGGTATTACCCTGAGATGTTCCATTGCCCAGGGAGGGGCAGGAGACAAATGTTTTTCTCTTTCTTGAGATTTAAGAGAATGGTGATGACCTTTAACCACAAGCAGCCTTTAGGCACTTGTTTAACAAAGCACATTCTGCACCGCCCAAAATCCTTTTAACCTTAAGTCACCACAGCACATGTCTCTTGCAAGGACAGAGTTGAAGGTAAGGTCACAGATTAACAGCATCTTAAATACAGAACTAAATGGAGTCTTTTGTGTCTACTTCCTTCTATATAGACATGGTAACAAGCTGATCTCTCGTTCTTTTCCCCCAAAAGGGCCTTTCCTTTCTGGGTGTCCTGATGGAATTTAGGTGAGGGGTGGGTCACCCAGCCTGCCTGTGGTCTGGTGGCTAACGTGAGCGCCTCCCTCCCAGCCCTGCCTTCGCAGGCGGTAGTTTCCCTGTTTCCTGTCTGCCCTCGTCCAGCTGGGCCTTCTTCCCCTGACCTTGCTGATGCTTGGTGACCACCTCTGAATGTCAGAATCCACTTTGTTAGGCTCACAGTGCGGGCTGCATTTGCCCTGGTAGGTCCAGTTTCCCCAACACACTGTGTAGTGCTGACCAGTGTTTGAGGTCGGCTCCATTCCTCGCTTTCTCCCGAAACAGATGTCAATGCCAATCATGTCATCCCGAGGAGACATGGAGAGTGTCCGCCGCTGCCTGGCTCACAGCCTCTTCATGAGCACCGCCGAGCTTCAGCCAGACGGTACCTATGCCACCACGGACACCCACCAGCCGGTGGCCATCCACCCATCATCTGTCCTCTTCCACTGCAAGCCGGCCTGCGTCGTGTACACCGAGCTGCTCTACACCAACAAGTGCTACATGCGGGACCTCTGCGTCGTGGATGCAGAGTGGCTGTACGAGGCTGCCCCTGAATACTTTAGGAGGAAGCTGAGAACCGCCAGAAACTGAGCCGCCCCAGGATGCCAGGATGCCACCAGAATCGCTGGTCCCTGGGAGCTTGGACTTCAGTCGTCCTCACAGCAGCCTTCCAGGTTGGCACTTAGAGAAGCCTTGGAGTCAGCTGAGCGTGCCTGACTTCCAGGAGCTTGAAAGCATCTTTGCTTCAACTCCTAGGACTGAACCATGTAGACATGGACATATCATTTGTACCTGGAAACTTCAAAATTATGCTTTTGGTTCTTACTGGCTGACTTTGACTTAATTAACACCTGAGCCTCAGTTTTCTCATCTGCCAAATGGGAGCAATAATAATAATCCTTATAAAATTGGGTTCATAAAGTTTAGAGAAAATGAATGGAAAGTACCCAGAACTATGCCTGGAGCACGCCACACATACAGTGAGTTGGGAGCCATTAGGCTGAATATTAGTGCTTTCCACGTGATGTGAATTAGGTACAGCAACATCCCAAGTTCTTGTGACTAAGGGCGATTTTCTGGAAGGGCCACAGGAGGTTGCGGACCTTGGATGTTGCCCTTGGTTCTTGTTTAACGTCTATCTGTATGCAGTTTTAAAATAGAAAACACAACTGACTTCTGTAGAAGTTTCCAGAGGGGGGTGCTGTTACCTCATACCTCCTGGGATGGCGATCCCTACTGAACACTTACGTCTAGGGGTGGACCGCTCTCTGTCTGTCTCCAAGCAGAGACCAGTAAAGGAGCCTCCTGGTCCTCGGTACGTGACCCTGTTGGTGCGTGACCCTGTCAGTGCTTTCAGGAGACATGTAAGCTTCCTGGGTGAAGGATGATTTATACTTTCTAAATCCTGTCACACGTAGACATGGGAAACTGGCCTTTCAGTGTTTTGTATGTGTAAGTGACTCCCACATACACAGTTGCCATTTTTCTCTCTAACTGGGCACCAGCAAACATGTGGGCATAAGGAGTGACTCTGTACCATTTCAGCTGTTTCTTTTTGGGCAGAGCCCCTGGTCACAGGTGATGGGGTGGGGGAGGGGAGAGGGGTACATAGAACCCAGAGAACATTGGCTTATGCCAGAGACCACACCACATCTGGGCTTGCATTCTTGTATCTTTCTTGGTGTGTGGGCAGGGGGCGGTTCAGTGAAGACTGGAAGGCCTGCTGGACAAACTCGAAAAGAGCTAGAGCTGTAACACTTACTCTTGCATCTTATTAATGTTCTCTGAAATTTTTTCCTTCTTCGTAGGGACTTGGGGACAATCTGGCTTTGCTGCTTTCTAACTGCTAGGCACCTCCCTCTAACCCTCATTGTCAGAGGGAATTGGAGATCTCCACGGTCTCTTCCTGATCTGACATTCCGAGCAGAGAAAGGGCACTCACTGTTCCTCTTAGCTATTTAATTATCAGAAGCAAGTAATCTTTCCCCAGATAGTGTTCTGTCCTAGAAGTCGTCGAGCTTTGACTCTTCTATTGTGCTTACTTGGTCCAAATGCATCTGTGGGTGTTTTGTCACTTACTGAATGAATCATAGTTATAACCAGGGGCCAAACTGCCCAAGAGGTTCTTCAGAGATCACGGATGGTCTCTTTCTGGAAGCTGTGGCCTGACGGAACAGCCCCATCCCAGGGTCCCATCTGTCTGGAGTTGGGTATGTCAAGTCCAGCTGAGTCTTTACTTCCAATGCTAGCCACGGTCCTGCGCCGTCAAGCTCTCAGCTAGTGTTTAGGGCTCTGTCAGAAATGGTTATATGTGGGCGACATAAGATCTGACAGCTCCTATATACCTTACCTTACTGAATTCTTAAACTTTGAACCAGTTCTTCCACTTACTGACTTGTTACCATGGCTGACTTTCTGAAGTTTCCCACAGTTTTTTTTTTTTTTTTTTTTTTTTTTTTTTTTTTTTTTTGCAGTAGGGGATTAGGATGTTTCGTCCTACTTGGTAAGAAAAAGTATTGTATATTTAGTAAATCATTCATAGTGCTGGTAAAAAAAAAAAAAAAAAATTGTGGGGTGGCTGGGCGCTGTGGCTCACACCTGTAATCATAGCACTTTGGGAGGCCGAGGTAGGCAGATCACCTCATGCCTGTAATCCCAGCATTGGGATGGGAGGCCAAGGTGGGTGGATCGCCTGAGAAGTTCAAGACCAGCCTGGCCAACATGGCAAAACCCCGTCTCTACGAAAAATACAAAACTTAGCTGCGTGTGGTGACACACGCCTGTAATCCCAGCTACCCAGGAGGCTGAGGCACAAGAATTGCTTGAACTTGGGAGGCAGAGATTGCAGTGAGCCAAGATTGTGCCACTGCATTCCAGCCTGGCTGACAGTGCGAGACTGTCTCAGAAAAAAAAGAAAAAACTTGGGGTAATTTATGTACAGCTTAAGTACCTGAACAGTTTCCAGAAATGTATATTTTTTTTCTGAGAGGCAAAGGATGTAAACAGCTTCTAAGTAGCTTTAATGTTTCTGTACAGAAATGTTTATCACTGTAACATTGTGGTAGAGTTTTAATACAGTATTTAGTTTTTTATTGGGCTTTTTAAAAAAGTTAACTTTTAACATAGCTGCTCAGGGATTAAATCAGATTGGAAAACCCATTCTGACTCCACGTTGTTTATATTGAGCTGCAAGGGATAGTACACTTTACGCTTAAGAAAGTTAAATGTTTCACAATAACATTGCAATATAACCTTCAGCTACTCTTCTTCAATTGCTAAAATCTGATGGTATGATACCTCTTTGCCAGCCTGCGAAACCCGTATCTGGAAGAATCACCAGCTCCCCTGAGCAGCTTCATGTAAATAGATGCACTCCAAGCAGATTGCATGCCTCAGGTGTTTGTCTTCTAGTAATCATGGAGTATGCAACACCCAGAGTAACACGACAAGGGGCAGGACTGCAAACAGCAGGTCCTGCTACAAACCCTTAATGCTGCATTGCTGCCAGTTGTAAAGAGATGCCTGAATGGAGGTAAGTTTTGCCCTGTGGGTAAAACTGATGAAGTACTGTACTGTCATATATAAATCCACTAAATCCAGCTACTGGGAACTGCCTGGAACTATGGCCATGCATTTTTTTTTTCTTTAAAGACCAGTGTGATAGCAGGCCATGCATCTGAGATACGATATTCCTTGGTAACTAGAGGGAGGAAAAGAAACATCAAGTAGGTTCAGGCTATGTTGTATTTTGAGAATCTGGTTTTATTTGAACAGAAATAACTCTACAGAAAGCTCCTGTAAATAATGCTCAAATTTGCACTCAATGATCAAATCCATTAAAAATGAATCTTGTATATAATGTGTATGGCTTGTTTCTTGGGTCTCTTTTCCATTCATAGAAAATTATTTAGAAAATATTAAGTGTTAGTCTTACGAAGAGTTAGTAAGACATACCTTCTTAGTAGCTTGTACGTCCTGTATATCCTGGGAAGGTAGGCTTGTTGTTTCTTAATCTAAATCTGAACTCCATCTTTGGGTTATATGAATTTAGTGGAGCAGCTCACAGAACTCAGGGAAACACTTTTACCAGTTTCATATAAAAGATATGACCAAGGGTACAGATGGAGATGAGCAGGGTGGGGAATGGGGAAGAAGCTCCGAGCTTCCATGCCCTCCCTGGGCCACCACTCTCCAGGAACCTCCATGTATTCAGCTATCAGAGGCTCTCCAACCCCTGTCCTTGGGTTTTTATGGAAGCTTCTGGACATATCTAAATGATACAAGCCGGCTTCTTGTCCCCAGACAAATGATGTTCCATTAGAACTTGGATGCAGGGTTGGAGGTGCAGAGAGGGAAGGTCACAGAAATTACTCATGGATCCTGCCCTTCAGGATGTCACAGTCTGGTTGGGTTTAACCTGGTTAAACCAGCAATGCCAGGAGGTTCCTGTTGAAAAGAGAATGAAGCACGGGGCTGGGGGCGCACAAGCATGAGTTCCGAGCCGACGGAAAAAAGGAGGTTCTAGGAAGGCCTCTTTCAGGAAAACCCTCAGACTTTTTCCTTTGCTCTTACAACAATCAGCACAGAAGAGTTCTGTGACCAAAGGTTTGGGATTTTTCCCTCCACACTAAGCAGCAAATGCCAGCTGGGTGTCCTCCAATTCCATCCCAACATTGTCTACCTGGAGATAGTGTCAGATCCCATGAGATAGTGTCAGATCCCATAGGTTGAGGGCTCAGTCCCGAAGACCGCCCCCACCTTCAGACAGCAATGGCAAGTCTGGGCCTCTGAAACTTCCGACCAACCCGCCTCAAGTTGGGGTTCCCACGACCCCCGTCTTTGGGTTGTATTAACTCACTGGAGCAGCTCACAGAACTCAGGGAAACACTTTTACCAGTTTCATATAAAGGATAGGACCAAGGGTACAGATGAGGTGAAGGGGTGGCCTGCCCCTCCACACTTGTGGGTGTTTCTTGTTAGGTGGAACGAGAGACTTGAGAAAAGAAATAAGACACAGAGATAAAGTATAGAGAAAGAAAAGCGGGGCCCAGGGGACCGGTGCTCAGCTTACACAGGACCCACGCCGGCACCAGTCTCTTGAGTTCCCTTAGTATTTATTGATAATTATCTTTACCATCTTAAAGAAAAGGAAGTGGCAGGATAATAGGATCATTGTAGGTAGAAAATCAGCAATAAGACATAGGAACAAAATCCCTGTGACATGAATAAGTTT
>NW_016814433.1:852029-856359 GCF_001698545.2 Rhinopithecus bieti | reverse complement strand
TGAGTTCCCTTAGTATTTATTGATAATTATCTTTACCATCTTAAAGAAAAGGAAGTGGCAGGATAATAGGATCATTGTAGGTAGAAAATCAGCAATAAGACATAGGAACAAAAATCCCTGTGACATGAATAAGTTTAAAGGAAAATGCTGTGCCTTGAGATGCATATGCAAACTCTCCATAAACCTTTTAGCAGCATTGCTCCAGCAAGTCCCACCTTATTCCTAAAGGCGGTTTTCTCCTTGCTCAGTAAACAAAGCACACAATCGGGTTTTACACCGAGATGTTCTATTGCCTCGGGACGGGCAGGAGACAAATGCTTTTCTCTTACTTGAGATTAAGAGAATGGTGATGACCTTTAACCGGCAAGCAGCCTTTAGGCACTTGTTTAACAAAGCACATCCTGCACAGCCCAAAATCCATTAAGCCTTAAGTCTCCACAGCACATGTCTCTTGCAAGGACAAGGTTGGGGGTAGGGTCACAGATTAACAGCATCTCAAATACAGAACCAAATGGAGTCTCTTATGTCTACTTCCTTCTATATAGACAAGATCTCTCTTTTCCCCACAATGAGGAGATGAGCAGGGTGGGCAATGGGGAAGAAGCTCGAAGCTTCCTTGTCGTCCCTGGGCCACCACCCTCCAGGAACCTCCACGTATTCAGCTATCAGAGGCTCTGCAAACCCTGTCCTCATGGGTTTTTATGGCAGCTTCTGGACATCAGCATCCCTTCCCCCAGGGTATAGGGTGGGACCTTCTGTGGGAAGGGACTTAAGACCCATGATCAGAAATGTGGGAGATTAGAGTCCTGCATTGGGGCAGGTGAAAGGAGGGCAGGAGAAGGGGAGAGAGTCTTTCCTGAGGCCTAACACACCCAGCATTATCACAGAACACTGTAACAAGGGCTATGGGAGTTAGACCCAGGAACTGGAGATGAAAACCAATAAATACATAATATAACACCACAGCCTCCTAGAGGAAAGTGACCGTGTAAGGGGCTGGTGAGAGCTGGGGAAAGACAAGAGTGCATTCCACGCAGCCCAAAAGCCTGGCGTGCTTTGAGAACAGTAAGTGGAAGCGGCCACTAGAAAGAATTAAACAGCTTCGCACAGCGGACTCAGGCCAGCGCAGCAAAAAGGCTCCGGAAACCGGATTCGAGGCTTCCCGGGCTGCACCGGAGGTCTCCAGCAGAGGGCGCTATTCCGCCTGCTGGCCTTAGGTACTCAGAGCGCCGGCGCGGGAAGCGCTTCCGGGCAAGGGCGGGGCTTCCGGAGGCGCGCTAGGTCGCGGGGTACTTGGGCCTGGGTTGTCCTTTGCATCTGCACGTGTTCGCAGTGGTTTCCGCGATGCTACCTCTGCTGCGCTGCGTGCCCCGTGTGCTGGGCTCCGCCGTCCCCAGCCTCCGCGCTGCCGCGCCCGCCTCGCCTTTCCGGCAGCTCCTGCAGCCGGCGCCCCGGCTGCGCGCCCGGCCCTTCGGGCTACTCAGCGTGCGTGCAGGTTCCGAGCGGCGGCCGGGCCTCCTTCGGCCTCGAGGACCCTGCGCCTGTGGCTGTGGCTGCGGCTTGCTGCACACTGAAGGTGAGGTTCGCGCACGCGGGCCAGGGGTGTGGTTTGCGATCCATGGAGGGAAAAAGACCAGGAGTGGGGCCTGCAACCCATCTCCGAGGTCTGGGACATTTTTCCATTGATTGGCAACCAGCGGGTTAAACCCACGTGTGATCATATTCCCCCCACCTCCCCTATCCACCAGTTTCATTTTCTGTTGGTGGGGGGGTGAATAAAATTAAATACTAGAGGGTACCTTTATCCTTAGTCTTACTCTCTCGAAAGTGGACCTTTGGGAAAGCCCAAGGTCGTGTTTGAAAGTAGCATACGATATAACTATCGTTTGGAAAGTGGAAGAGGATGATTGGAAATTCTTCTGCTTTATAGTGGAAGGTGGTAATGCGTTCATTGTTGGAAATCACTTTTCCAGAATCAGGCTCAGCTTCCCTTATGGTATTTTTACAGATAAGGAGACTGAGGCTTCTAGAGTAACCGTAATAGCAGAGAGTCCAGGCTGCGATAACCAGGGTAATAGTTTTATGTTTTAGACTAACTGGCTTTTCTTTTTATGTATATGGATTTCTTTTCTAGGAGACAAAGCTTTTGTTGATTTCCTGAGTGATGAAATTAAGGAGGAAAGAAAAATCCAGAAACATAAAACCCTCCCTAAGATGTCTGGAGGTTGGGAGCTGGAACTGAATGGGACAGAAGCGAAATTAGTGCGGAAAGTTGCCGGGGAAAAGTAAGTACTGGTCTGGGGATCCCAGGGTACCCACTCCCTTAATCTTGCAAGACCCGTCCTGGGTCATCCCTAGAAGAGCCTTGAGATCAGGTGTGGATAAATGGTTTTCAAGAGAGTGAGGGACTCATTTGGACAGCTTCATAAGGTCCAGGCAGTCCATTCACTGAACACAAATTTGCTGTGGGCTGGTTACTAAGGAGACAAAAATGTAGCGCAAAAAAGTACTGACAGAATCAGTTTGATCTCTGATTTACAGCCCTGATACAGTAGCACACTGCTCCCTAATGTTTAGCATGGGTGAAAATGCAAGGTATGTAACTTATATGTAACAGGATGGGGTTCCACCGTAGTAAGGACTGCCGTCAGAGGTGGGGAGTTTGTGACCTAAGTCAGCTGCCCTACCTGCTCCTAAACTGTTAAAAGTGTTTACACTTTTCTGCATTATAGTCATCCGTAATCTCATTACACAGATAAACATTTGGCATCTTCCAGATTTTTAAATTGAGGCTGGGCGCGGTGGCTCACGCCCATAATCCCAACACTTTGGGAGGCAGAGACGCCAGATCATGAGGTGAGGAGATCGAGAACATCCTGGCTAACACTGAAACCGTCTCTACTAAAAATTTTAACAGGGTGTGGTGGCAAGCGCCTGTAGTCCCAGCTACTCAGGAGGCTGAGGCAGGAGAATCACTTGAACCCCCGGATTGCAGTGAGCCGAGATGGCGCCACTGTACTCCAGCCTGAGGGACAGAGCAAGACTCCATCTCAAAAAAATAATAAATAAATAAATAAATTGAATTTTCTTTATAATTGACCTTATGATGTATATATAATTCTTTTTTAAAATCACAGCTTTAATGTGATTTAATTTATATGGCATAAAATTTACCCATTTATTGAAGTTTATTAAATTAAGTGATTCTTAGTCCTCATAGAATTATGCATCGGTTACCACTACCTAATTCTAGAACATTGTTGTCAATCCCCAAACAATACCTATTAGCAGTCACTCATTATTCCTCCCTCTAGCCACCCCAGGTAATCACTAAGCTACTTTATGGATTGCCTCTTTTGGACGTTTCATATAAATGGAGTCATACAATTTGTAGCTTCCTCCCCACCCCACGGAGTCTTGCTATCACCCAGGATGGAGTGCAGTGGCATGATCTTGGCTCACTGCAGCCTCTGCCTCCCAGATTTGGACAATTCTCCTGCCTCAGCCTCCTGAGTAGCTGAGATTACAGGCACGCGTCCAGTTAATTTTTGTATTTTTAGTAGAGACAGGGTTTCGCCATGTTGGCCAGGCTGGTCTCAAACTCCTGAGCTCGTGATCCGCCCTCCTCGGTCTCCCAGAGTGCTGTGATTACAGGTGTGAGCCACCCTGCCCAGCCTGTTTACATTTTTAATTGTTGGGTTGTAAGAGTTCTTTAGTTTTGACAGGGCACGGTGGCTCACACCTGTAATCCCAGCACTTTGGGAGGCCGAGGCAGGCAGATCACGAGGTCAGGAGATCAGAACCATCCTGGGTAATGCAGTGAAACCCCATCTCTACTAAAAATACAAAAAATCGGCCAGGTGTAGTGGCGGGTGCCTGTAGTCCCAGCTACTCAGGAGGCTGAGGCAGGAGAATGGTGTGAAGCCCAGAGGCAGAGGTTGCAGTGAGCCGAGATAACGTCACTGCACTCCAGCCTGGGCGACAGAGCAAGACTCTGTCTCAAAAAAAAAAAAAAAGAATTATTTAGTTTTTCTGGGTATAATGAGCTTATCAAATTAATGATTTGCAAGTATTGTTCCTCATCTTGTGGGTTTTCTTTTTCTTTGTAATGTCCTCTGACACAAAAGTTTTTGATTTTGAGGAAGTTCAGTTGACCTATTTTTTTGGTTGCTTGTGCTTTTTTAATTTATTTTTTACTTTGCTTCTAATTCACCAAGTGCAACTTGTGCTTTTTTAGTGTCACATCTAAGAAACCACTGCCTTGCCCAAGGTAGTAAAGATTTATGCCTTAATTTTTTCAGAGTTTTCTAGTTTTAGCTCTTAGTTGAGG
>NW_016814433.1:810776-851929 GCF_001698545.2 Rhinopithecus bieti | reverse complement strand
AAAAAAAAAAAAAAAGAATTATTTAGTTTTCTGGGTATAATGAGCTTATCAAATTAATGATTTGCAAGTATTGTTCCTCATCTTGTGGGTTTTCTTTTCTTTGTAATGTCCTCTGACACAAAAGTTTTGATTTTGAGGAAGTTCAGTTGACCTATTTTTTTGGTTGCTTGTGCTTTTTTAATTTATTTTTTACTTTGCTTCTAATTCACCAAGTGCAACTTGTGCTTTTTTAGTGTCACATCTAAGAAACCACTGCCTTGCCCAAGGTAGTAAAGATTTATGCCTTAATTTTTTCAGAGTTTTCTAGTTTTAGCTCTTAGTTGAGGTCTGTGATTCATTTTGAGTATGATGTGAAGTAGGGTCTCAATTCTCTTGGCTATTGTGTAGTGTGGTTTTCCCTACACAGGTCAATTGTGTCTTCTGTAATCTCACCTAAAAACCATTTGCACAAGGTTTTCATAGCTATTTGGGGGCCATTAAAAATAATGCTCTGACGAACATCATTCCATTTCTGTGCCCAGGAGCTCAGCTTGGTCAGCACAGTTGGAATTAGACCGATTGTGTCAACCTCAGACTGCTTCTGTTGCTATGGAAAGGTGACTTCCTGGCAAAGCAGCTAGTTAGCACAAGTCGAGGGGGCGGCACTTCATGTTCATGTACTCTTGTATGGAACAGTGCCTGCCAGAGTTGCATAGTCCAGCAGTTCCGGTTCTAAACTTTATCTCCCAGGAATTTTGACTCAAACTTTGGAACATGATTTGTCAGGTGTGGCTTCTTGCACCTTAAAATGGTCGCTAGTTGGTGTCTCTGGCCTGCTTTGTGATGATAAAACTTCCCACAAGTACTCTGAAGGATGACTCTCTACTACAGCCTTTTTTTCTTTGTGAGGCATCCCCTTCCCGGGGCCAGGGCTGCTCTCGGTGTTTAACAGATGCAACCCTCCATTGCTCCTTCTTCCTTTCCTTGCAGGGCAAATTTTCTTATGGGGAAAGGCTCCTAAAGGGGCTTCTGTTCCATCTCACTAGCCTCTCAGGTCCTTACTTTTACCAAGGATTCCCTGGAAAGACCGGGGTGGGCAGTGTCAGCTGCTTGTGGCCATGAGATGCCCAGTCAACACATGGCAGCCCTGGGGTACTGACCCTGTTGGGAGTAACCATGCATGACTTGTTTGGCTGAGAGAAACTGAAGCCAGCTTTGGCTTCCAGCAGCTGGTGCATGGTAGGCACACTTCAGACCTGCTGAATCACTGAGGACTGGATGTAGGCACGTAGCTTGTTTGAAGTTCTGCATATAATTCAGCCAGCTAGGATAGAGACATTGTTTCAATACACCTTTGTAACTGTAGCAGGCCTCCATGTTTGTGTGTTAACCTACTCAGTTAAAATGATGCCTTGTCTGTTACGTTTTCTCTTGCCCTTCTAGAATCACTGTCACTTTCAACATTAACAACAGCATCCCACCAACATTTGATGGTGAGGAGGAACCCTCGCACGGGCAGAAGGTTGAAGAACAGGAGGTAAGCTTAACACTATGATCAGCTTTTACCTCAGTTCTGACAGGCTGTCCCTGGGACTTAGAGAAGGAGCGTTTTTCTTTGCTCGTTCAAAAAAAAAAATATTTTTTTTTCCTGTAAGGCCAGGCGCATGGCTCACGCCTAAATCCCAGCACTTTGGGAGGGCAAGGTAGAAAGATCCCTTGAGGCCAGGAGGACCAGCCTGAGTAACATGGCAAGACCCTGCCTCTACGAAAGTTTTAAAAAAAAAAATTAGCTGGGCATGATGGCACGACTGTGGTTCCAGCTATGCAGGAGCCTGAGGCAGGAGGAATCAGTGGTTTCTGGCCAGCTTTAACAGGACTGTGGCCCTCTTCCTTTTTCCAGGGGCAAAATACGTTGCTGTCTGCCAGCTCAGGCTTAGTAGTTTGGCAGTGTTCTCTTAATGGAAAGGAAATGAAATGTTCTCAACCTTTCCCATGATAGGGAGTTTTGTTGTTGTTTTTGAGAGAAGGTCTCACTCCATTGCCCAGGCTGGAGTGCAGTGGCGCGATCTGTGCCCACTGCAGCTTCCACCTCCCACGTTCAAGCGATTCCCCTACCTCAGCCTCCTGAGTAGCTGGGATTACAGACGTGTGCCACCACACCTGGTTAATTTTTGTATTTTTAGTAGAGACAGGGTTTCACCGTGGTTGCCAGGCTGGCCTCAAACTCCTGACCTCAAGTGATCCAGCCACCTTGGCCTCCCAAATTGCCAGGATTACAGGCGTGAGCCACCACGCCCGGCCTATGGGGAGATTTTTTATATTGGAGGTTATCATTTGGTGTGTTTGCATGTGAGGAATGTTCCTAACGTATCAGTCACAAGCTGGTAATACACAACAGCCATTTAACCAAGATAAGAATGCCAGGGGCAGGCTAGATGTGGTGGTTCATGTCTGTAATCCCAGCACTTTGGGAGTCCGAGACGGGCAGATCACAAGGTCAAGAGATCGAGACCATCCTGGCCAACATGGTGAAACCCCATCTCTACTAAAAATACAAAACTTAGTTGGGCGTGGTGGCAGGCACCTGTAGTCCCAGCTACTCAGGAGGCTGAAGCAGGAGAATTGCTTGAACCCGGGAGGCAGAGGTTACAATGAGCCGAGATCACACCACTGCACTCCAGCCTGGCAACAGAACAACAGTCTGTTTCAAAAAAAAAAAAAGAATGCCAGGGGCATAAGAGACTTTAACTGGATCATGGCTACTCTTCAGACATTTTAGGAAGTGCTGTGCCCAGCCTGGTAACCAGCCAGTATGAGGGCCACAGAGTCCCTAGACCTTCTGCCCAAAAGCCATCAATACAGTGTTGAGTCATGACCTGGTGTGGATGGCACAGCTCTCTGGTGTGCTTCTTTCCCAGCCACCCCAACTAGCATCTCCCTGACATTGGACCCAGTCTGCTCCCAGAGCTTCATATCAGAGGAAAAGCTGCTGCTGTTATTCAGCCATAAGGATGGCCAGGTTCCCCAGCCTTTGACCCTGGTCCCTTATGAAGACTCCTGGAACAGTCAAGCTGGAATCTTGAAACTTTAGGAAAGCTTTGCAGTGTATGGGTGGAGGAAAAGGCTTGGAATGTTAAGGAACTGATACAAACTTAGTTAATTGGCACATAGCTGAGGAGGCTGGTATCCAGATTCCTTAATTGAAAACCCAGTGTGTTACTTAAACAAGCAGGGTGCCAACAGAAGTGAGATCAAGCTCTTCATTTGGGAATAGTATGGCATAAGACTATTAAAATGGCTACGTAACATCCTAATGGTGGCTATCGGAGACTCTGAACAGAGATCCTTGATCCAGGCTTTCATCTCCTTCCAGCAGTGGCATGCACTGACTTCTTGTTTCCCCAGCCTGAACTGACATCAACTCCCAATTTCGTGGTTGAAGTTCTAAAGAATGATGGCAAGAAGGCCCTTGTGTTGGACTGTCATTATCCAGAGGATGAGGTATGCAGGATGGAGTGTTAGCCCCTTGGCGCCCCTGGGGATCACAGTGTGTCCCTTGGGAACTTCCTGTCCCTTTTAGCATAAATTTAAAGACTTTCTAGCTTAGACCAGCCCAGCAAGGGGGGAGAGGAGGGGAGTGAGGGAAGAGGGTTATTAAAACCTGATCAGTTTCATGCTGTCAGTGGCCCCCTTTCTTCGCGTGAGTCTGGTTTATCCTGGAGAACCCTTCAGTTTCCCCAAATATTGTTTCTTCTCAGGTTGGACAAGAAGACGAGGCTGAGAATGACATCTTCTCTATCAGGGAAGTTAGCTTTCAGTCCAGTGGCGAGTCTGAATGGAAGGATACTAATTATACACTCAACACAGATTCCTTGGACTGGGTGAGTGCTTGATAAGATGGGGGAACCTTTTGGGCCTTGGAAGGAAGGGTGCTAGTTCAAGGGGAGAAAGAAACATTTTAATGTTCATTACAGATTTTTTTTTTTTAACTAGTAAATGTTGTTCTTTGCAGGCCTTATATGACCACCTAATGGATTTCCTTGCGGACCGAGGGGTGGACAACACTTTTGCAGATGAGTTGGTGGAGCTCAGCACAGCCCTGGAGCACCAGGAATACATTAGTTTTCTTGAAGACCTCAAGAGTTTTGTCAGGAGGCAGTAGAGCAGACAGACGCTGAAAGCCGTAGTTTCATGGCAAGCTCTGGCCAGTGAACAAGTCCTACTCTGAAGCTAGACGTATGCTTTGAAATGATTATCATCCTAATATCATGGGGAAAAACACCAAATTTAAATTATATGTTTTGCGCGCTCATTTATTACCATTTTTCCTGTACAAATCTATTATTTCTAGATTTTTGTATAACATGATAGACATAAAATTGGTTTATCTCCTCCAAAGCAGTGTATCTATTCTGTTCCTCCCGCTTCAGCCTGAGTCACAAAAGACCAAGAACGGAGATGTCGGGAAAGTGTTTTTTCCTGCAGTATCGGTTAAAAGTTTAAATACAAAATAAGTTATAAATAAAAGGCTTGTATGTACAAGGCTCCTCAGGGAGTGAGTTGTTTTCAACCCGTAGAATGATGTGAGTCCACGCTGGCTCTAGAGGATCACAGCCCAAGTATCACAGGCCTAGGTTTAAACAGGAGAAGAATTAGCTTAAATTGTATTCTAGTCATGAAAGACATCTGATACATAGTTAAAAGTTGTAATCAATGAGAATTCTACACATTAGATGAGGTCTCCTGAGTCCAGTTTGAATTAGTTCAGTTGTGTAATTTGTCATGAAGGCCACCGATGACCGCCCCTCTTTGGCTTTGCTGGACCTCTGTCCTGCAGCCTTCAAACAACTGTCCTGGAAACCGTCAGCATCAACAGTCTTCAAGCTAAGATCAAATCCTGTAGATGAACTAATCAAACATCCTCACCCTCAGGAAACTACTGACCACAAAGATGGTATTCAAACTCTTGGTAGCTTGGAGCTTTTAGAGCCCAGCAGGAAGATGAGACTCCAAGTCTACACAAGATTGAAGCAGGTACATATCACGGGAGGTACCAACCATGCGTGATCAGTACGGGCAGAAAACGTCTTCCCGTTGATCTGTAATATGATCAGTAGGCACCTGAGTGTAAAACTGGCTCCCGACTCCTTGGTGGCTCAGCCCCTCCACTATGCTAAGGAATCATCTGTCCTTAACCAATTTATGCCGGAGGTTGCAAATTTTTTTGTGTGAAAAATCAGACCTTGGCAATGACCTTGAGCAGTAGGGGATCAATAACGCCCTCAGGCTTAGCATTCCAATAATAAAACAGTAGGCATAAATAGGTGACCCTTGTTTCTTACCACTTTCACAGGTAATATATTTGGCTTTCTCTAAAAGACACTGTAACCCTGCTAATAGGTGGTTTAGCATATTCTATTCCATGACCACCACCTGAGCACCGTCACATCCAAAATACTCCTAAGTCTTGTAATATAGTGCCATCTTCTGTAACCCATCCATATTTTCCAACACATCCTCAGCCATCTGTGCTGAGCTTCCCTACATCCTGACTTCACTGGATTCTAACACAATGGTCCTTGAGTCCCCCTTAAATGAAAACCAAAGGTCTAGTGAACTACAGCATTCCAAATGTCTACCTTTCCAAATGTTGAACTCGGAACCTACAGAATACAATTTTGTCTTTCCCCCTCCTGTTTCTTGTTTTTTGATTTTTTGAGGCTCAATCTCACTGTCACCCAGGCTGGAGCGCAATGGCGCCATCTCAGCTCACTGCAACCTCTGCCTCCTGAGCTCAAGCCATCCTCCCACTTCAGCCTCCCAAGTAGCTGGGAGTACAGGTGCGAGCCACCAGGCCCAGCTAATTTTTGTATTTTTAGTAGAGACCAGGTTTCACCATGTTGTCCAGGCTGGTCTTGAATTCCTGGCCTCAAGTGATCTACCCACCTCAGCCTTCCTAAGTGCTGGGATTACAGTTGTGAACCACAGCGCCTGGCTGTGTTTCTCGTATTTGCTGTGAACCCCACCTCCCCTCACCCCTCACTTACCCAACAATGGTCTCCCTGCCCGCCCCAGAGCCAGCACTGACAACTATGATCTCCAAGACTGCTACACAGCACTCACCTTCCAAACCTCACCTCCCACTGAGCTTCACTGCTGCTCTGAGCCACAGGACACTGACGGTTAGGTGAGTGGATAACTGGGGTCCATAATTATATGCTGAGCTGAAGCTGTACACTTGGCAATTAGGCAATCTTCCGCTTACCCTTTAATTGCCCTTCTCATCCACCCGCCAGCATTTGGTCTTTCACACTTAAGGGGACTTTCCTACTCGAGGAGCTGTACACTCCAGCTCTGCTACCATTTTAATCTGTGTAGATGACTCAATGTTCACCTTACTAAGACAGAAGCCAAAGCCAGCTGACCTGTGCCCTCTTCAACTCTCCTCCCTCCACCTTAACTCATCTGTACAAACATATTAAGCATGTATTTATTACTATATGCCAAGCGCTGGGAGCAAAAATAAATATGGGCCATGCCCTCAAGGACAGACATGAGCAGGTAACTGCAACACTGTTACAGATGACACGGCATGAGGTATGGTGGAAGCCCAAGGAGAGACTGGCCAATTCCCCTCTGCCAGCCCTCATTAGGTTTGTTGAAAATGGTAACACAGACTCCAAAGGAACAGACTTCTCAGGCTGGCCAATTCTTTTTTTGTTTGGTTTTTATTTTTTGAGATGGAGTTTCGCTCTTGTTGCCCAGGCTGGAGAGCAGTGGCATAATCTCCGCTCACTGCAACCTCTGCTTCCTGGGTTCAGGCGATTCTCCTGCCTCAGCCTCCCGAGTAGCTGGGATTACAGGCGTGCGCCACCACACCTAATTTTTTTGTATTTTTAGTAGAGACAGGGTTTCATCATATTGGCCAGGCTGGTCTTGAACTCCTGACCTCAGATGGTCTGCCCGCCTCAGCCTCCCAAAGTGTGGGGATTACAGGAGTGAGTCACCGCACTCGGCCACCAATCCACCAATTCTGTTTTTGACACAGAGTCTCACTCCGTGTCCCAAGCTGGAGTGTAGCAGCGCAATCTCAGCTCACTGCAACCTCCACATCCTGGATTCAAGCAATTCTCCTGCCCCAGCCTCCCGAGTAGCTAGGATTACAGGCACCCACCGCCATGCCCAGCTAAGTTTTGTATTTTTAGTACAGATGGGGCTTCACCATGTTGGCCAGGCTGGTCTTGAACTCCTGACCTCAGGTGATCTGCCCACCTCAGCCTCCCAAAGTGCTAGGATTACAGGCATGAGCCACTGTGCCTGGCTGAGACTGGCCAATTCCTTGTGAGGAATCAGGTGAATGAAGTATGTGGCATATTGTAGTGCTCAATAAATATCTGTGCAAATGATGCTTAAATGTAGTGGGAGGAGTCAAAGGCATTCAGACAGAACAGCATGAACAACAGCACAGAGGCCTGAAAGCACTGCATATTTGAGCATCTGCAACCAGTGCTAGAGAGCTGGAACAGAAGGGAACATATGCCTGTAGTCAACAGGAAGTAGTGAGGTGTTTTATTTAAACTTTCACCTGCTGTATCTCTTTCCACACAAGCTGATGGAAAATGGCTTCCTTCCACCAAGGCCGGAGCCTGGAGCAGGAAACAGCAGGGGCACTGGAAGCACAAAGACCTGGGGTCTAACACCAGCTCTATCGCTTATTAGTAATAAAATTTTGGCCAGATGACATCACTTCTCTGAATCTGTTTCCTATTCCTAACAGGAACTATCCTCTCTCCCTCATGAACCTAATGCTCCAGCGAAGTAGAACAAGATGCTCTTTGTATACACTCCAGTTTTCTGCTTCTCTGCCTTGTTCCTCTATGTGGGGATCTCCCACTTAAGCTCTACCCCCACAACTCGCCAGATCTCCATGTCTGTCCAGATCGGTTCCACACTTCAAGGCCAAATTAAATGCCTCCTCCAGGAAGGTGTCACCATAAAGGAGATCACCCTCCTCTGAACTCCCATAAGCCCTCCCGCTACAGCTCTCCAGGGTACTGCCTGTTTATTCTGTTCTCTTACTATCAACCCAAGGCTTGAGCTCCATGAGAGATGTGTATTTCTCAATTTTAATGAGTCCTCAATTCATTGTTTTTTTAATGAATGAGTAGAATTAAATACCTATGGAAGAAACTTGATAAAGGTGAAATGGCTGTTACTAGGCAATGTTGCTTATAATAAAAATGACCCCTGTAGGTTACTTGCATTTGCAATGAGAGGGCCATGAAGGAACTCTAAACACCCAGCAGAAGGCCATGGCTATGAACTACCTGAAGTACAGTGTGCTCCTAATCCCAAGGCTCCCCCTGCCTGGAATCTAAAAGCAATAATAATATATATCATATTGGTTTTATGTGTGTTTGTATGATATATATATATATATACACACATGTACACATATATATACATAGATAGATAAATGGATTATGAGAGATACTGGTTCCTATAGCACGCTTCTAAGACAGGTGGTTCCCATACCCACTTGTGTTCCCAGCCCTCACACCTCAGTTGTCACTCAGGCTAGCGACTAGCCCTTGGACCTGTGAAAATTCCACCGACAGACAAACTTAAGGCTGCCCTGCTATGCTTTCTGCCCTGTTTCCTTCTGCAAAAGTGATGCCAGCATGGCCTATTTGGGTCTTATGACGATGAAATGACCAGCTGAATCCAAAACCACCGTGCTGATCTATCAGGAGAAGGTATGGAGCCACACGTCCTAACTCCCAGACCAATCCTCTTGCCATGATCCTATGCTGCCTCTTCCTTTCTGACTGGCCTTTGAGTCGACATGACTTGTTACCTTCACTTTTCTATGGAGTAAATTCCTCAGATAATACACTGCATTAAACATTTACCTGTTTCTAGGTCATTATTTCTATCGAGGCAGGAATAAAACCAAGCACAGGCCCCTCTTACCACAGACTGCGTCCCAGGAGAGGCTTACCAGACAGCTCATGAGAAGACTGCACTTTTCTTCTGTTCCTCCAGTGACTGAAAATTCAGGTGTGTGGGGACAATGTGCACTGTGCTCATTTATACTACCCTCTAAACAGGCACGAAGCTTCTGCTCTGTCAACTCAGAAGTCTAAAAAATAAAATAGTTCAACCTCCTCTCAGTGACTTGATAGCCAACAGATGGAAAATCCTCATTCCTCATGCCAACCAATATAACTGTGGCTCACTGTGACGGCTTGATTCCTTGGAGCCTTAAGGACACTCTTGGGCCCATGACTGTACCAAGATCTCTTTTTTTTTTTTTTTTTTTTTTTGAGACGGAGTCTCGCTCTGTCGCCCGGGCTGGAGTGCAGTGGCCGGATCTCGGCTCACTGCAAGCGCCACCTCCCGGGTTACGTCATTCTCCTGCCTCAGCCTCCCAAAGTGCTGGGATTACAGGCTTGAGCCACCGCGCCCAGCTAAAGCTTACATTCTGAATTAGGTATGTCTTCATTTATAGAAAATTTTTATGAAACGTCAGATACAGGCGTTTCCAATCCCAAGCTGAGGTCTCCATAAAAACCTTAAGCAGTGGTAGCTCTCCAGGGCCCTAAAAACCCTGATATGTACTGTTTGCCAATTTTCATGCCATAGATATTCTCACCATGGCTGATTTGAAGCTACCAATGTGACACCACTGAACATAAAACTGGGAAGAAATATGCACAATGGGCTCCAAGACAGTGCTTGAAGATCTTCAAGAAAGTAGATCCGTGTGGGAAAAAGTATCATGAAATCTTGTGTGGAACACTCACGTGAGATGGGATGGACAGGCCACACTGACACACCACCACACCGCTTGTGATTCTCAGGTTGTACCTAGAAGCAGAATTAGGATCCCAGAGCATCATGGCCACCAGAACTGGATCTCCAAACCTTTTCAGGCAACAAATCTCAGGGGAGATTCCATTCACCTTGGAGTGGGGAATGGGAACAAATAATGCTGAAAAGGTTTTCAAAACTCTTACTTTGTACATACGGGACAGACGAGTGGGTTTGCCTCCCACTCAGCCAGCATGATGCTGAGACACTTTTCATCAAACTGCAAGCTCTTCTCATACTCGCGGATGATGGACTGCTCTGCAAGGCAAAGGCAGATGGAGTGCTTCACCGTGCTTCAGCTTGCCCTCTATTTAATTCTAAGCTTCACTGCCAAAGGCTTCCTTCACACAAGGAAAAGATTTGGGCAAAACCACAACAGCCATCACTGGTTTTTACTGCTCTCTCAGGCTGGCTTCATCTTGCTGGATCCCTCTCCCTCCTCTCTGTCCCCCTTTTGTGAGCACAAGAGGTAAAGTAGGGTAAGGGCCAAAGAGACAATTTTCACACACATCTCCAGAGGCCATACGAGCACAGACAGGGTTTGACAGGGTCCCACAGGCAACTAAGGAAAGCTGACCAAGAGAACTGATTGCTGGCCAGACAAGGTGGCTCACGCCTGTAATCCCAGCGCTTTGGGAGGCTGAGGCAGGCTTGAGGTCAGGAGTTCGAAACCAGCCTGGCCAACATGGTGAAACCCCAGCTCTACTAAAAAATACAAAAAATTCGCCCAGCATGTGGTGCGCGCCTGTAATCCCAGCTACTCGGGAGGCTGAGGCAGGAGAATCACTTGAACCCGGGAGGCGGAGGTTGCAGTGAGCCGAGATTGCGCCACTGCACTCCAGCCTGAGCGACAGAGCGAGACTCTGTGTCAAAAAAAAAAAAAAGAGAGAACTGATTTCTGACGCCAGGACGACCTGCTGAGTCAAAAGAGATCTGCTTTCCAAGTATGTCCACATACTTGGAATCTGTGTTGCTCAGAATCTGTGTGCTCATTCATTCAGCAAACATACAACAGTACCTAGTATGTGCTAGTCACAGGGGCACAAAGATGAAAAAGACTGTCCTGCCCTTATTGAGCTCATAGTCTAGACATTAGGGAAGGGGTCAGAACACTACAGTCATGCTTATTTGTTTATGTGGTGTCTATAACTGCTTTTCCACTAGAACCGCGGAGTTGAGGAGTTATGCCAAAGACCACATGGTCTGTAAAGTCTAAAGTATTTGCTATCTGGTTCTTCACAAAAAGTCTGCCAACTTCTGCTTCAGAATGTTCCTATGGCTGAGTACAGCACAACACAGTAAATCTTTGTCACTTCAGATTTATTAAATGTGCCCCAAAATAAACATTTGGTGAGGCTTATGTTTCACCACTAAGATAGGTTTTGTAGGTGGGGGGAAGGGAAAATCAATTAAAAAAGATGATAAGGAATTTACAGTCTAACTGGAGTCAACAGCAACAATCATTAACAACTAACACTTGCATGGCACTTATGTGTCAAATGCTATTTTAAGTCCCTTACATATATTAACTTCTTCACCATTATCCTTATTTCTAAGGTGAAGAAACTGAGGCACAGGGAAATTAAGTGCTTTGGTCGGTGCCACACAAATTAAAGTGGTAAAGCCAAGTGAATCTTAGAGGTATGACTCAAGGGTTTGTGCTCTTGCCTCATCATAACAATAGCTGTTGATTACTGAAAGCTCTCTATATGCCAGGCAATGCACTAAGTCTTCTACACGTTATTTAAGCCTTACAACAAATGTATAAGGTATTATCTCCATTTTACAGGTCATAAAAATGAAGCCTTGGCCGGGCGCGGTGGCTCAAGCCTGTAATCCCAGCACTTTGGGAGGCCGAGACGGGCGGATCACGAGGTCAGGAGATCGAGACCATCCTGGCTAACACGGTGAAACCCCGTCTCTACTAAAAAATACAAAAAAAACTAGCCAGGCGAGGTGGTGGGCGCCTGTAGTCCCAGCTACTCCGGAGGCTGAGGCAGGAGAATAACGTGAACCCGGGAGGCAGAGCTTGCAGTGAGCTGAGATCCGGCCACTGCACTCCAGCCTGGGCGACAGAGCGAGACTCCGTCTCAAAAAAAAAAAAAAGAAGCCTAAGGCTGGGGGCCATGCCTCATGTCTATAATCCCAACACTTTGGGAGGCTAAAGTAGGAAGATGGTTTGAGTCCAGGTGTTTGAGACCAGCCTAGGCAACACAGTGAGACCCTGTCTCTACAAAAAATAAAAAAAAATTAGGATAGGCATGTTGGCTCACGCCTGTAATCTCAAAACATTGGCAGGCTGAGGTGGGGGGATCACATGAGACCAGGGAGGAGTTCAAGACCAGCTTGGGCAACATAGTGAGACCTTGTCTCTACAAAAAATAAAAAAAATTAGCTGGGCATGGTGGTGCACACCTGTGGTCCCAGCTACTCGGGAAGCTGAGATGGGAGGATTGGTTGAGCTTAGGAAGATGAAACCACAGTGAGCCATGATCACACCACTGCACTCCAGTCTGGGCAACAGAGCAAGAACGTGTCTCAAAAAAATAAATACATAAATAATTTTTTGTCTTGTTTTAATCATCTTTAGCTAAAAAAAAAAAAAAAAAAAAAAAAGTTAATAAAAAAAATTAGCCAGGGGTGGTAGCACACGTCTATGATCCCAGCTACTCAGAAGGCTGAGGTGGGAAGATCGCTTGAGCCCAGGAGGTCAAGGCTGCAGTGGGCTGTGATCACACCACTGCATTCTAGCTCGGGCAGCGACCGTGTCTCAAAAAACAAAAAAAAAGAAAAAGAAAAGAAAAAAACACAAGGCCTAATCAAATCAGGGCTACATGGAAAAAATGACTTAACTATATAAAGTACAAAATTATGCTCTCTACACAGTGCTATGGACACCTCCCTCAAGCAGTGGATGCTCACAGGCCCTGGGGAGTTAAGAGAAAATGTGGCACTTGAAATGAATAGGGCAAGGGATCAGACCACGCACTGTCACTGTATCCTGTAAAGTAACAGGTTTACTTTTTATTTATTTATTTTTTAAGAGACAGGATCTCACTCTGTCAGCCAGGCTGGAGTGAGGTGGTACGATTATAGCTCACTATAACCTTAAACTCTTGGGTTCAAGTGATCCTCCTGCCTAAGCCTTCTGGATGAGGGAGGCTACAAGTATGTGCTACCACACTCAGCTAACTTTTTTATTTTTTACTTTTGTAGAGGGTCTTGTTATGTTGCCCATGACGGTCTTCAACTGGCCTCAAGCAATACTCCTGCCTAAGCCTCTCAAAGTGCTGGGATTACAGGCATAAGCCACCACCCTCAGTGAACTATTAACCCATTAATAGAGAGGCAGGATGGTAGAAGAAACATGAGAACTGGATTCACACAACTGATTTTGCTTCCCATCTCCTCCACTTACTAGCTGTATGACCTGCATGAGAACACCACCTTCTGTTCTAATGCTACTATCTTACAGGGCAGTCACGTGGAGAAAACAGCATCATTAAATGAGTTCTTAGCACAAAGCCTAGCACCCTGGAGACCCTTATTATTGGGAAGCTAGACAGCCAAGATGTCAGAGTGCAAAAGGAGCCTTTTGGACACTTGATCGATAGAGGTAGACAAAGGGGACTTATGAACTAATTCTGATTGGAGGAAAGGTCACAGCATTTGAGAAGCTAAATACAGGTAAGGAAGGACTACTCCTAGGGGTTACCTTGGTCAATCAGCTCCTGTTGAATTTCCTCCAGTACAACCATGTCTATCAGCTCCTCCAACTGGAAGAGAAAGGGGAGGCATCAGAAGTTTGAAGTATTAATCACCAACCAAGCCCCACGATGATTCATTCTTGGAGGCTGGCTTGAAGAACCCAGATTTGTCGGACAGAATCAGTCCAGTCCTCCTGCACAATATGCTGACAGTGGGGTAAGGCTGTCATGCTGACACATCATCAACAAATGACCCAACTACCCAGTGACAAAATAATGGTACCCACTTTTGAAGAGACGATATGGGGTAGGAGTTAGGTACATTTTCTTCTAAGGCTATGTAATCACAGGAAAAGTTCCTAGTCTCTGCAAATCTCAGTTTTGGCCTCTGTAAAGTGGAAATAAAATCTATCTAAGAGGGTTACTGTGAGTACTAATTGTGGTAATATATGGCAAACATTGGTGTATTGTAGGACACATAGAAGCCACTGAATAATGCATTATTATTACACAGTGTGTTGATGGTTTCAAACAGTTGCCCGCATTTTCTTACATAATCCTTACAATGCTGAAAACATGATCTTCTCATTTTATAAATGTCAAAACTAAACCTCAGAGAGGCAGACTGAAGAGTCAATAGCCAAACCAGGATTCAAATTCTGGAACTCCTGACTTCGAATCCAGTGCTTTTCCTGATACACTATAAATGGTATCTTTTCCACACATGGCTCCCAACGCTGGCTGAGATTAGAATCTGAAAGTTTCTGGAGAACGTTTTAGAAAGCGATTCCTGAGGTGGGCAGATCACTTGAGGTCAGGTGTTCAAGACCAGCCTGGCCAACATGGTGAAACCCCATCCCTGCTAAAAACAGAAAAAAAAATAGCCAGGCATGGTGGCACACATCTGTAATCCCAGCTACTTGGGAGGCTGAGGCAGGAGAATCGTTTGAACCCACGAGGTGGAGGCTGCAGTGAGCCGAGATCTTGCCACTGCACTCCAGCCTGGGCGACAGAGCAAGACAAAAAAAAGAGAGAAAGAAAGAGATTCCTAGCCTATGCCTACTAAATCATAATTTCCAAGGGTGGAGGCAAGAAATGAAATTTCTTTCTTTTTAGTTTCATAAATTATGATGTTGCAATGATGAGCAGATCTACAGTCTGGTATTTCAGAACAATTCATCTAGACAAGTCTAACATTAAGGGTAGAAAAGCCTGGGTTAAGGCTGTTGAATTCTAGGCCGGGTGCAGTGGCTCACGCCTGTAATCCCACCACTTTTGGAGGCGGAGGCAGGTGGATCATGAGGTCAGGAGATCGAGACCATCCTGGCTAACATGGTGAAACTCCGTGTCTACTGAAAATACAAAAAACTAGCCGGGGGTGGTGGGGGGGGGGGGCGGGGGGGGACGGGCCGCCCGGGCGGGGGGGGGGGGGAGGTGGGGGGGGGCGGGTGCCAGGGTGGCCGGATGGGCCCCTTTCCCCCCCCCCCGGGGGCCAAGGGGGGGACCCCCCCCAAAAAAAAAAAAAAAAAAAAAAAGCTGTTGAATTCTAAATGGGGGTAGGGGAATGGTGGGTTTAGGGGACTCGAGTAAACAAGTAAAAGAGGACAGTAGCCGTTCTGGGTGGAGTCCTCCTGAAAACACATAGCCCAGCCTGACCTGAGCCAAGTCTTCTGGACAATTCTCCATTGACTGCAAAGCATTCCACTCTTCTTCCATCACCTCTTGCACTAGAAAGGTGTTCTGAGCATTCCCTGGCCCACTGCTTCCAGCCTGGCGGTACCTGTTTAGGAGCCTGTCTCGGCTGTTTCTCATTCTCTCCAGGCATCTCTGGGAAAAAAGAGCAACATGGGGAGGAAAAAAAAAAAAAGCATTTCTACTTTTAAAAAACACTCTTACAGTAGTTGGGAAAACATTAAAGGAAGTTTACAGACACAAAATTTCAATGATAATACTAACTAGTGTTACTTTTGCATATTCCTCTGTAGAGATACGTAAAACTACAATGCTTTGTACATGTATTTACATATAACCATATTTTTTATTCTAGCTTGCCAGTTTCCTTAATGGTTGTGTGCATAATCTCTCAGCATCCAATGTCCTATTACACAACATTTATATTCCTTCCAAATTCTTGCTACTCTAGATATGGCTGGGTAACAGCCTTCCTGCACAGCAACGTTTCTGAACTCAGGGAGGTTCTGTCCGCCAAGGAACATTTGGCAATGCTTGGAGACATTTTTGGTTGTCACAATTCTAGTTATAGGACTATTAGCATCTAGTGGGTAGAGGCCCGAGATGTGGCTTAAACAGCCCTCCACAACATGTAAATATCTCCCTCAAAATGTCCATTGTCAAGGCTGAGAAACTGCTATATCTGCTATCTTTCTTGCGTCGGGTTCCTTTCTTGGACATTACTTACTAGCAACCACACTGTGTCCAGAAGAGGCCAGAACTGAGGTGGAGCGCTCTTCTAAGCCTCGGTTTACTACTCTCTAGAATAGAAATCATCTCTATCTCACAAGACGAACGTAGGCAAAGTGTCTCTCTCGGCGGCCACCTCCGCAGCAACAGTAGATAGTGTTACTGCAGAGGTGCAAAGGGTGATGTCATGACCACACTTTAAATCAAAACAAAACCGAATCCAAAAACAAGGCTTTCTAGGACTGGGCCGACCCGGGCTAATCCCACACTCTACAGTCAGGAGGCCTGGGTTTGAGGTCCGCTTCCACAGACCAGGCACGCACTGGCACCTGCTCCACCCAGCAGGGCTAAGGCGAAGGCAGGGAAGACGGCGGTCGCCGGGACGGACTGAGATAGTGACCACGGCGCAAACCCCACACCCACCTGCCGGAAAGTCTCTTTCCAAGGCGGCGAGCCCACCAATTTGTACAAGGAGCGGCGGGGGGACCTCAATGACTCCGCCATCTCCTCTCCGCGGGAGACAAGGCCGCAAGCCCCGCCCCCTGACGGCGCGCACAGACCCCTGGGAGTTGTAGTTTCCGCGTGCAGACCGCTCTTGGATCGCAGGGTATTCTGGGAAGTGTTGTATTACCGCCCGGCCCCATGTGGAAACAGATTTAGGCATCCAGGCGAAATGTGTGAGGCCAGCCCAACCTGCACTGAGGGAAGTAAATCTTGAGGGAAAGTTCTGGATGCCTGAGTTTACCCAGATGGAGGTGTCCAATAGGCAATTAGATACACAAGTCTGTCTCTCCCCAGGTGCTAGACTTCCACTAGCATCACCATTCTGCTGACTTCTCGTCCCGCCCCCTTGGGCTTCAGAAATAATGGTGATTGGGTGTCCCTTGGCGACGCCCCTGCCCGGTGGGCTGGCCTCGCCCTCGCCCCTCCCCTGGCACGAGCCTCTCGAGCTTCCGGGCCGCCTGCTTGGTGATTGGCCGAAGCAGTGAGTGGACGGCCGCGGATTGGCTGCGCTCAGCGGCGGGCTGAGCAACTGGAGTGAGAAGAGCAGTTGGGCCAAGATGGCGGCCGCTGAAGGGCCAGTGGGCGACGGCGAGCTGTGGCAGACCTGGCTTCCTAACCACGTCGTGTTCTTGCGGCTCCGGGAGAGACTGAAAAACCAGAGTCCAGCCGAAGCTGAGAAACCAGCTTCTTCGTCGTTGCCTTCGTCGCCGCCGCTGCAGTTGCTGACGAGGAACGTGGTCTTTGGCCTCGGCGGAGAGCTCTTCCTGTGGGACGCAGAAGACTGCTCCTTCTTAGTCGTTCGCCTTCGGGGCCCCGGCGGCGGCGATGAAGAGCCCGCCCTGTCCCGGTACCAGGTACTGCCAGGCCGATCTGGAAGTGACCCTCACGGGGATCTGAACTAGTTTTTTGTTCCTTTCCCCTCTTGGCTGTGTTTTCATCTTGTGACAGGCGTTCCCGCGGATTGACTCCGACGCTGCCCTACGCGGTCGCGGGAACTCAGGCTCTCTCCATGCTTACGGCCTGGAGGTCTGGGAGGAAGGAAAGGACCATGGAAAAATCAATAAAAATACTAGTGATGGATGAGTGCTGTGGAGAAAACAAAGCGGGCTAAAGGGGTTGAGAACGAGTGGGCGGAGTTGCTATTTTTAGTTTGGTCGGGAGAAACCTATTTCCTGACGTGACGCTTCTAATAGGCGTAGATCGTAAGTTTCTCTTGTGTTGTGCACAGCGCGTCAGGTAGCAGGTTTCAAAGCACCACGTTTCATGCTTGACGTGGAGGAGAAAGTCTGTTAATTCTCCCCCCCACCCCCAACGCCCGCTTTAGAAAATAAAGCCATACCCCAAATTGGGATTTTTGTTTTTGATTAGCCAACAGCATGTGAAAATGGGCGTGATCCAGAAAGTATTACACACTTGCTGCGATCAAATATTGGTTTATGGAAATGTTTGTTTGTAATACACAGATTCTCTTAAAGATTAAAAAGTAAAGCGCTTGGTACTCATTCTAAGGTATGACATCTGTTGTGGACCCGGTCCAACTCTTGTTACCGAGAAGTGATTTAATTTTAATAAGACGCTAGCAATGCTTCTGCAGTTTTGAAAATAGGGCAAGAGTCTACAGTCTGCTTACTTATACAGTTTCAGTTAAAAATTATCAAGGCCGGCCGCGGTCGCTCACGACGGTAATCCCAACACTTTGGGAGGCCTGGGCGGATGGATCACCTGAAGTCAGGAAGTCGAGACCAGCCTGGCCAACATGGTGAAACCTCGTCTCTTCTAAAAATACAAAAATTAGCCAGGCGTGGTGGTGCGCACCTGTAATCCATCTACTCGGGTGCCTGAGGCAGGAGAATCTCTTGAACCTGGGAGGCGGAGGCTGCAGCGAGCTGAGATCTAGCCACTGCCTGGGCAACAGAGCAAGACTGTGTCTCAAAAAATAATAATAATTACGAAATGTTCAGCACACAGTATTTTGATAACATACTACTATGTAGCATTTGACACAATTATAATTTAATTATAATTACTTTGTGGGTTGAGACGGAGTTCTCTCTAGTTTCCCAGGCTGGAGTGCAATGACGCCATCTCGGCTCACCGCAGCCTCTGCCTTCCGGTTTCAAGCGATTCTCCTGCCTTAGCTTCTGGAGTAGCTGGGATTACAGGCATCCGCCACCAAGCCCGACTAATTTTCGTATTTTTAGTAGAGGCGGGGGTTTCACCATGTTGGCCAGGCTGGTCTCGAACCCCTGACCTCGTGATCCACTTGCTTCGGCCTCCCAAAGTGTTGGGATTGCAGGCAGTCAGCCACTGCGCCGGCCCTTTTTTTTTTTTCTTTTTGAGACAGGATCTCCCTCTGTTGCCCAGGCTGGAGTGCAGTGGTGCAATCTCAGCTAACTGCAGCCTCCACCTCCTGGATTCAAGCGGTTCTCCTGCCTCAGCCTCTTGAGTAGTTGGGTTTACAGGCCCACACCACCATACCTGTCTGCTTTTTGTATTTTTAGTAGAGACGGGGTTTCATCATGTTGACCAGGCTGATCTGGAACTCCTGGCCTCAGGTGATCCACCCGCCATGGCCTCCCAAAGTGCTGGCATTCCAGCCATAAGCCATGGCTCTCTGCCTCTGTCTTCTTTTCTAGACTGTAAGCTCCAAGGCAGGGGCAGGGTCTGCCTTTCTCATTTTTAAAAAATTTGTTTTATTTTTTATTTTTGAGATGGGATCTTTCTCTGTTGCTCAGGCTACAAAATTGTTGTCCAGCATACAGAAATGCTGGAGTGCTCTCAGTAAATATTGGTGACTCTCAATAACCTTCACTCCTCCAGAATCTCAAAACCTTAGAGATGGGGAAGAAAGCAGCTTATCATGAGTTGTAACTTTCGATGTTAAAAGAAATCATGAGTAAGCTGGGTGTAGTGGCTCTAGCCTATAATCAGCACATTAGGAGGCCAAAGTGGAGGCAGGTGGATCTTGTGAGCACAGGAACAGGTGTTCAAGACCAGCCTGGGCAACAGGAGGAAACCCCCATCTCTACAAAAAAACCTTTTTAATTAGCTGGGTGTGGTGGTGCACACCTGTAGTCCCAGCCCCTCTGGAAGCTGAGGTGGGAAGGACACTTAAGCCCCTACAGTAAAGGCTGCAGTGGGCTGCCACTGCACTCCAGCCTGGGTGACAGAGCAAGACTCCATCTCAAAAAAAAAAAAAAAAAGAGCATGAGTAGTAACTTTAAAAACAACAACAGCAACCGAAATACTGTGATTATCGTGAATGAACTAAAGTGATTGAATTGTGTATGTAACAAGAAAGGTGGCCTTTGTTTGGTTTGAGTTTGACTAGAAAAATCAAGCGGAAAGAAGATGGGGGTTGAGTATAGGGAAAAGAAGGAAAGATGAGGAGAAACAATTTGATTAGAATCAGCAAAGTGCAACTAGAAAAACTAAAACAAAACCAGGATTACAGACATCAGCAATTTGAAATATTGTATTTAGAACAGTCGTGTCTGTTCTAAAAGCATTTTGGCTTAGGGTGATTCTTCATACATAAAGATAAACAATACCTTGGCAGTCTCATAACATATTCCTGAAAGTAGAAAGAAAAGAAACAGATGGTCATGGGAGAACAAATAGAACCAAGAGAAGAAGAGAATTTTGAGGACATGTGATGCTGACACAGCATACCAGAATCTCATGAAAAGATCACTGTTATTAAGCCTTCATGGGTAAAGCAGCATTCTGCTTGCTACAGAAACTCTTAAAGCCACCCATTTTTTCCCCCCAGTTTTTGTAGAAACGAGGTCTCACTGTATTGCCCAGGCTGGTCTCGAACTTTCCTCAGCCTCCCAAAGTACTTGGATTACAGGTGTGAGACACTGTACTTGGCCTTCAAGCCATTCTTTACTATTATATAATAATTATCATTGCTTATTAATTCTGAGTTTATGTCTATTTACTAAGCATCTGTTGATAGCAGTATGCCAGAATGCTAAGAATACAGAGAGGAAAGATGTAGATCTCAGGTAATTCATAGTTGTGAGGGATGAGCAAGTAAAAGGGACAATTAGAATGTAGGGTGATAATAAGTATAATAGAATTATCCAGAGCATATCATTGATGTACAGAAAAGATGGCCAGGCACGGTGGTTCACACCTGTAATCCCAGCGCTTTGGGAGACCAAGGTGGGCAGATCATTTGAGGCCAGGAGGCACATCTCTACTAAAAATCAGGAGGTGGAGGTTACAGTAAGTCGAAATCGTACCACTGCACTTCAGCCTGGGTGACAGAGCGTGACTCTGTCTCAGGAAAAAAAAAAAAAAGCAGAAAATATGCACTTATTCCTGGCCAGAAGATCGGAGATGTTTTCTTGGGAAGAAAGTGCATAGAAGCTGAATCTCCCAAGAATGTGTAACTCTTGTTAGCTAAAAAAGAAAAACAAAAGCATTGCAAGAAGAGAAACAATTGTACAAAGACACAAAGGCATGGCAAAGCATGATGGTTTCCCAGAAATACAGAAATACCAATTAATCTGGCGTGTGAAGTACAAGCAGAAGAGTGGTGGAGAGTTGAGACCTGGAGTAGTAGGGTGGAGCTTGATTATAAGAAGGAACATTATGTGTAGTAGTCTCTATTTATCAAGGTAAGGAAATCTGATGCATTTTATGGAACATTCCAATCTAGATGATTTAAAAAATTTCATGGCCGGGGGCGGTGGCTCACGCCTGTAATCCCAGCACTTTGGGAGGCCAAGGCAGGTGATCACGAGGTCAAGAGATCGAGACCATCCTGGCCAACATGGTGAAACCCCCGTCTGTACTAAAAATACAAAAATTCGCTGGGCGTGGTGGCGGGCGCTTATAGTCCCAGCTACTCAGGAGGCTGAGGCAGGAGAATCGCTTGAACCTGGGAGGCGGAGGTTGCAGTGAGCCAATAGTGGACCACTGCACTCCAGCCTGGTGACAGAGCAAGTCTCCATCTCAAAAAAAAGAAATCGTGAGTTAATGGTACAAGTGTGAGCACTTACCCAGGGTTTTATTATCCTATAATTGTTGTAAACAATTACTGTGATTTCAAGTAACTGCCATCTATATTTATATTAAAATTAACTATGTTGACTGGTTTGCTTTAATTTTCAGAGATTACTTTGCATAAATCCACCCCTGTTTGAAATCTATCAAGTCTTGTTAAGTCCAACACAACATCATGTAGCACTTATAGGAATAAAAGGACTTATGGTATTAGAATTACCTAAGAGATGGGGGAAGAATTCTGAATTTGAAGGTGGAAAATCAGCAGTGAATTGTAGGTAAGTTGTATAGTATTTATCTGTATCATTTATTATATATACAGAAAATTGTTCAAGACCAGTGGTTCTTAAGCATGTTTAGTGTACTTCTCTTGAAACATTAGAGCATTCCTCGTGTCTGCAGACTGGCTTCTGTGTTATCAATGTTTATAGTATATGTGTGATTGATTGTACTTTTATTCTGCCTGAAGTACCACATTGCTCTCTCATTAGAGGCTAGGCCATTCTTGCAATTAGGTAGAAGTAACATTTTGTAAAACTAGTTATTATCTGTCAGCCAGAAGTTTGCCAGAAGTTTATCTTGAGTATTTTATATATATATATATATGCGTGTTTATATATATATGTGTGTGTGTGTGTGTATATATATATATATATATTTTTTTTTTTTTGAGATGGAGTCTTGCTCTGTCGCCCAGGTTGAAGTGCAGTGGCACAATCTCGGCTCACTGCAACCTCCGCCTCCTGGATTCAAGTAATTCTCGTGCATCAGCCTCCCGAGTAACTGGGATTACAGGCAAGCGCTACCACGCCCAGCTAATTTTTGTATTTTTAGTAGAGATGGGGTTTCACCATGTTGGCCAAGCTGGTCTTGAACTCCTGACCTCAAGTGATCCACCTACCTCAGTCTCCCAAAGTGCTGAGGTTATAGGTGTGAGCCACTGCACCTGGCCTATTTTTATATAATTTCTTTTTTCAACAAATCCAGAAAAGTGAATCTGAAAGATCTACTCAAAAGAGTACAGATGCTTGTCAACTTACGATTGGGTTATGTCCCGATAAACCCAGTGTAAGTTGAAAATGCATTTATTGCTGACAGCACAGCAGATGATCCCTGATTTAGGATGGTTCAGCATAGGATTTTTCAACATTATGAACCCATCATAAGTCATAAGGAGCTCCTCGATTTATGATGGATTATGTACTGGTAAACCCATTGTAAAGTTGGGGATCATCTGTATAAGGTAGAAACTACTTTTAGCTCCACAACTTAAAAGTTGAGTCCCCTTAAACTGTTTATTTTCTAAGTCTCTGTTTCCTCGTTTTAAAAACGGGATTGATAATATCTGCCCTTGTAATTTCCTAACAGGGTTAGTAAAAGCATCAAATGAGATACTATATCTGAAAACACTTGTACTGTGTAAAATGTGTATCAATCCTAAGTCAAACCATCCTAAAATGTATATATATGTATGAAATATGATATAATTTGGGGCCGGGCACGGTGGCTCACGCCTGTAATCCCACCACTTTGGGAGGCCCAGGTGGGTGGATTGCCTGAGCTCAGGAGTTTGAGACCACCCTGGGCAACATGGTAAAACCTCATCTCTACTAAAATACAAAAAATAAGCTGGGTGTGGTGGCACACGCCTGTAGTCCCAGCTACTCAAGAGGATAAGGCACAAGTACTGCTTAAACCTGGAAGGCAGAGGTTGCAGTGAGCCAAGATTGCACCACTGCACTCCAGCTTGAGCCACAGAGTGAGATTTCATCTCAAATAAATAAATAAAATTTAAATAAATTATTAAAATAAATTATTTATTTATTTTGAGACAGAGTCTCGCTCTGTAGTCCAAGCTGGAGTGCAGTGGCGTGATCTTAGCTCACGGCAACCTCCTCAGCCCAGGCTGGAGTGCAGTGGCGCGAGCTCAGCTCACTGTGGCCTCCGCCTCCTGGGTTCCAGCAATTCTCCTGCCTCAGCTTCATGGGTAACTGGGAATACAGGCACGCGCCACCACACTTGCCTAATTCTTGTAATTTTTTTTTTTTTTTTGAGACGGAGTCTAGCTCTGTCGCCCAGGCTGGAGTGCAGTGGCGCCATCTCGGCTCACTGCAAGCTCCGCCTCCCGGGATTACGCCATTCTCCTGCCTCAGCCTACCAAGTAGCTGGGACTACAGGCGCCGGCCATCTCGCCCGGCTAGTTTTTTTGTATTTTTTTTAGTAGAGACGGGGTTTCACCGTGTAGACCAGGATGGTCTCGATCTCCTGACCTCGTGATCCACCCGTCTCGGCCTCCCAAAGTGCTGGGATTACAGGCTTGAGCCACCGCGCCCGGCCAATTCTCGTATTTTTAGTGGAGACGAGGTTTCACTGTGTTGGCCAGGCTGGTCTCAAACTCCTGACCTCAGGTGATCCACCCGTCTTGGCCTCCCAAAGTGCTTAAGATAGGCGTGAGCCATCGCGCCCAGCCAATGTGCTATAATTTAGAAGATATTTTTATTTCAATTCTTTGATATTGTTTGAATAGATGCCTTGAATACCCTCTCAGCATGATGTCAGGAAAATACATTTGAAGGAAAGAGAAGCAAAGAGTGTTAAAATAGAAATTCCTTTAGGGCCTGGCATGGTGGCTCACACCTGTAATCCCAGCACTTTGGGAGGCTGAGGTGGGCAGATCACCTGAGGTCGGGAGTTTGAGACCAGCCTGACCAATGTGGAGAAACCCCTTCTCTACTAAAAACACAAAGTTAGCCGGGCGTGATGGCAGGTGCCTGTAATCCCAGTTATTCGGGAGGCGGAGGCAGGAGAATCGCTTGAACCCAGTAGACGGAGGTTGCAGTGAGCCAAGGTTGTGCCATTACACTCTAGCCTGGACAACAAGAGAGAAACTCCATCTCAAAAAAAAAAAGTTCCTTTAGAAGATTTTCATCAAAGTTGTATAAAATGTTTTGGAAAATTATTATCTTTATTTTAGTACCACTCCAGTTGCTGAGAGATTTTTCACCAGTTCTACCTCTCTGACTCTAAAGCATGCTGCATGGTATCCAAGTGAAATACTGGATCCCCACATAGTGCTGTTAACATCAGACAACGTAATAAGGTAAATTTTATTTTTCTCTCTCTTGAAGCCTTGCCAGTGGGAAAGCTCTGTTTCTGTTTGCCAATTAACAGCTCAACATAGAACAAAGTGAGTCATTGAATGAGTCTGCTTTTATTTGATGGCTGTTGTAACCCATTCTCAATCGTAAGAATTACCTAACTGACCTAACTTACATGCCTTACTTACCAGTTCCTTCTCAACTAGTCTTCCTGCCTCCAAGTATCTCCTTTCCTAATCTGACACATTAGAATAATCTTTCCAAAACTTTCATCATGTCACCCTTTTGGTGATAATGTAGCATAAAAGAAAGAGAATATAAGTATAAATTGAGAGATTTGAATTCTTGTCCCACCTCCTCTTCTGTTATCTTTGAGATCTTGAGCTTCTTTTTAGGGATGGGGGTGGCTCAGTTTCCAATCTTTTAAGTTGAGCAGGTTTGATTCAATAGTTTCTAAAGCCTCTTCCAAGCTTTGCACTCTATGATTAAATGCCCTAATGCTATGTAGATTTCTACTATATTATCAGTTAACTTTCTAAATCGTTAATTGGGAGGACTCAGCAGAAGTACAGATACCTTCAGTTTTATTTTTCTTAATCACTGCTTTTAACTGTGCTCTACTAAATCTTCCTTCACTGCTGAACGGCTCGCCCCTTAATGGTGTCTTATACAGATCCCCATAGCTTTCTTGTTACTTCTAGTTATGAAAACAGTGTGTCCAGTTTAAAACTCTGATCTTGGCCAGTTGTAGTGGCTCACACCTGTAATCCCAGCATTTTGGGAGGTTGAGGTGGGAGGATCACTTGAGCCCGTGAGTTTGAGACCAATGTGGGCAACACAGATCCTGTCTCTGCAGAAAAATTAGCTGGGCATAATGGCATGTGCCGGTAGTCCTAGCTACTCAGGAGACCGAGGTAGGAAGATTGCTTGAGCCCAGGAGTTTGAGGCTGCAGTGAGCCATGATCATACCACTGGGTAACAGAGTGAAACCCTGTCTAAAGAAAATAAAAATTTCAAAAGCTATTTGATCTCAAATCTATTTCACAACTATGTCCTGGCCCTTTTGTAGGTCAGACCTGTGTTTCGTGGGATCAGAAGCGATTGGAGAGTGTGCGGTCTGCTCTTTCACTCTTCCTCTTATGCCAGCTCTTTGGAGCATAGGGTGAAGTGTAAGGAATGGGCTGCCTCCTCCTTCTTCCAAATCTAACTCCTTCAGCGTAGGGTAGGGGAGTGGGATAGGTGAGGTAGAGATCTTACCAAACTGGTAGCCTGTGAGTGATGGGGAAGTATGCCTGATCTTGTTTTAATCTCATTCCATCTGTCACCAGTGAACTCTGTTGATGTGGTAGTCTCTGCATAGACGGTATGTTTGTGTGTGTGTGTGTGTGTGTGTGTGTGTGTGTGTGTGTGTGGAGAGCAGTGTTGAACTTCCAGCTCTCCCCATCACTGAGGAGCTCTGGCTCCCATTGGCTCCTGTCAGTTCTCTATGCCCTGAATCCTCTCTCAAGATGGGGTACAGTATACCTTATCTGCAGGGTGTATATTCCAAGACCCCCCAGTGAATGCCTGAAACTGTAGATGGTACTGAACGTGATATGTGTGTATTGCTATGTTTTTTCGATCTAATAACTGAGACAGCTACTAAGTGACTAAGGGGCATTCAGCTAGGAGATGCACCAGTCTCCCTTGTTACAGGTACCTCCACATCTGGCGCTTTCCTAGACCCTTCCCTGCCCACCCATTTGGCTTTGGAGTTCAGGGCAGAGAAAGAGGGTAGAGAAAATCTTCCCATCACAAACATTATACTGTACTCCGAAGGACTCTTTGACATCCTCTCTTCTTAGTCTTCCTTTTATATCCTATGATGGAAAAGGAGATGGTGGGAAGATAGCATAAGTACAATTCTTAAGCCCCAAAGGAAGTATCTGGCCCCAAATATTGAAGGTTCTTTTTTAAAATATGTGGTACTTAACACTTCTGTTTTCCTAAGCTTTGGAGATTTTGGGCAATTTCAGAGCAAAAGGAAATTTTCACCGAATGCCCTGTTGCACTTTCTTTTTCTTTAACTGTTCCCCAATTCAACATTATTGTCTAGTATTTATGTGTATTTTCAAGTTAGTAATGCTTGTAGGAACCTAGGAAGACTGTAATAAATGTGTATTCAAATGGATCAAATTATCATTAAAAACATGTATTAACTACTTAATGTGGCATTTTATTGATATTGGAAGAAACCAAGTTTAAAAATTCTTAGTGGAGTCAGACAAAATAAGTGATTGTAAGGGACATTGGATTTCTAAAATGACATTATTGGCCTTTTGAAAATTCTTTCCCATTTTCACGGTAGCCTTATATGCTGTGAAATATAGGTTACTTTACATTAAAATAATTTTGATTAAAAAAATTCAGTATTATACTTTCCCTTGAGAAAATAGAGATGATATGATATTGGGTTTGTTTGTTTGGTTCTTTTTTTTTTGAAATGGAGTCTCACTCTGTCACCCAAGCTGGAGTGTAGTGGCATGATCTTGGCTCACTCCAGCCTCCAGCTCTCTGCAACCTCCACCTCCCAGATTCAAGCGATTCTCCTGCCTCGGCCTCCCGAGCAGCTGGGATTACAGGTGTGCGCCACCACGCCCAAATATTTTTTGTATTTTTAGTAGAGACAGGGTTTCACCATGTTGGCCAGACTGATCACAAACTCCTGACCTCAAGTGATCCGCCCACCTCAGCCTCCCAAAGTGCTAGGATTATAGGTGTGAGCCACTGTGCCCGGCCGATACTGGGTTTTTATAAAACAAACACATAAATAGATTTGCAGGCTAAATGTCACTCACTCTGTCAGCCAGTTGGCATATAAAGAATAAGATACGGTTCTTTCTCTGGTGGGATTTGGCGTCTAATAGGCAGAGATAGATGTGTGTAGTTGAAGGAAAACTGGCAAGCTTAGGGGCAGTAGTGAGGTGACAAGGTGAGTATAGCTGAGGGCTCAGGACGGAAGTGACAGGTGCAATGGTATGGAATAGGCTGTTAAAGAATATTGGTAAGGATAGAGAACATTTCTTCAGGTCCCAGTGAAACCTCCCTCATGTGGTTAAAGAATAAATGAAGTAGACTACTTTGCAACAGCAAGATTTTTGCGAAGAAATAGTTGTGATAAGTGGTAGGAAAATTCTCAAGAACTGACTAGATGGAGAAGAAAGTGCAGTTTTGGGAAACGAAAAGAGAATTTTAAGTGCTGGTTTTCTTCTCTTTTGGTTGCTAGAATTTACTCGCTACGTGAGCCCCAGACACCCACTAAGGTGATTATACTTTCAGAAGCCGAAGAGGAAAGCCTAGTACTCAATAAAGGGTAAGTTTTTATTTGAGTCATAAAATTGTTTTTTAAATTAGCTTATTGGGATTATAAATGCGATTTTAACGGATTGCAAGGTTTTTCAGAGGTGACTAGCATGCTTTTGGTAATATGAGAAGTAAGTGTATTTTTAGTAGAAACAGGGTTTCGTCGTGTTGGCCAGGCTGGTCTGGAACTCCTGGGCTCAAGTGATCCTGCTCGTCTCAGCCTCCCAAAGTGCTGGAATTACAGGCCTGAGCCACCATTCATTTCTGTATCACCTTTCTATGTGATAAAGAAACTAAGATAATATCTTGCATTGATGTTTGCTCTCTCAACTATATGAAATTGTGATTTCATTTGAACCGTATTTATTAACCTTGTATTGAACTAGAATCTTCCTGAATAACTGCACTAAATTTTAAATGTAAAAACAGCATGGTTTTATGATTAGTCTTCTTGATATAATGTATATTTGCTGTAGAAAATTGAGAAAAATAGATCAAAGTATTAGGAAGAAATTGAAAATCTTTTGTAATCTCCTATAGCTATAGCCTGTTTCAATACAGCAGCCAAAGTTTAATCAGGTAATTCTACTTTAATCTACAGTTTAATCAGATCAGTTTAATCAGATCATTCTACTTCCCTGCTCTCCACACCCCATTGATTTCCCAGAATCTTTACCTATAAAGGTTCCACAGGTATGCCACCTGATTGCCTTTCCAGCTTCATTCCTCCCTCTGTGCCCTGGCTCTCGGCCCCAGGCACCTTGGCCTCCTTGCCATTCCACAGACATTAAGCACTTCGGCCTTAGAGCGTTTGCTCTCCACCTTGACTGCTCCTTCCCTAGTTAACCACAGACTTGCTTTCTTACTTCTTTCAGATCTTCGCTCATATGTCTTATCAGAGTCTTTCCCATACCAACTAGTGTAAAGTAGCACCTCCATCAGTACCCTCTTACCCTGCTTGATTTTCATGATATTTTCTGAGTTTATGTTCCATCTTTATTTCTTTTTGTGGTATGTCTCTCTCTAGAGGGCAGGGCATTTGTTTAATTCACTGACATATTCCCAGACCCTAGAAAAGACCTGGCACAGAGTAAGTGCTTTGAAATTACTTGTAGAACTTACGGATCCTGCTGCTCTGAGACAACTGTTGATGTTTTCATGTGTTTTCCTGTTTCCTTTTTGCATTTGTGTGTATGTATATATTTTTGCTATTTGTATATCTGTGTATTTAAACTATTTAAGATGAGAGTAGAACCGAATAATTTTATGGCCAGCTTTTTTCACTTAATTTCGTGAGTTTTTTTTTTTTTTTCTTTTGAGATGGAGTCTCATTCTGTCACTCAGGCTGGAGTGCAGTGGCATGATCTCGGCTCACTGCAACCTTCGCCTCCCAGGTTCAAGTGATTCTGCCTCGGCTTCCCAAGTAGCTGGGATTACAGGTGCCCACCACCACCCCAGCTAATTTTGTATTTTAGTAGAGATGGGGTTTCACCATGTTGGCCAGGCTGGTCTCGAACTCCTGACCTCAGGTGATCCGCCCGCCTCAGCCTCCCAAATTGCTGGGATTACAGGCATGAGCCACAGCACCCAGCTGAGAATGTTTAAATGTTAACCTTCTTCATAATCATTTTTTGTCTTTTCAATCCATTGCCTACAAATGCTATACATACCTACCTCCTATTATTATTTTGTGTTTTTGTTTTGTTTTGTTTTTTCTTTTTATTTTTTGTTGTCTTTGTTTTAACAAGTTGGTTTTACATCTCTTTCCAGAAGGGCATATACCGCATCTCTAGGAGAGACAGCAGTGGCATTTGACTTTGGGCCATTGGCAGCAGTCCCAAAGACTCTATTTGGACAAAAAGGCAAAGATGAAGTAGTGGCATACCCACTGTACATCTTATATGAGAATGGAGAGACTTTCCTGACATATATCAGTCTGTTACACAGGTGAGTTGAGGTGGTCACCCACCTGAAATGAAAACTCAGCTTGGGCTCCAGTAGAGATCGTTGAGGCTGGACTTGGGAGCCATGTTTTTGAGTCTGTGGAAATGTTGCAGCCTTCCGATGCTTGGCTTGCATATTTTTGAGAAAGAGTTAGTACAGGTCATTTGACCTCTCATTTCTTCATGTTATTTGGGTAAGTTCTATAGAATTCTTGGATAATCACTTAATGATAGGCCTGGATTTGTGTTCACAAATTCGGGTTATCTGAACAAGTGCTTATGGTGTTTATCTTATATGAACAAGACACCACGTAGACATGGTAATCTGGTATCTCATGTCGCTGTTGTGGGGAGAAAGATACATACACATGAAAAAATACTATCTGTACCACAGTATTGGTACACAGACAGTCCGAACCAGAGGAAGGGGAGGTCATTCTGACTGCGAGGTTGGGGAAGTTGTGGAGAAGGAGCGATGCCGCGTGTGACTTAAAGGGCTCGTTCAGGGTTAAATGAAGTATCAAGGAAGGGTGAGACCGTCTCTGTCAAGGGCAGCATAAAGTAGAGTCTGAAGATAAGCAAGTGCAAGTGTCATTCAAGCTTCATTTATTAGACATTCTGGGCTAGAGCTGAGGATTCATGTAGGGAGCATTGAGTGGTAGAGCTAGAAGTATCTGTCCCGAGAAAATTTGCTGGCCTTAAAAATACCTCGTTAAAGCGTGAGTGTGGATTTTTTTTTCTGTAGGAATAGGGTAGTAGGAAGCCAGTGATGGTTTCTGAGCAGAAGGACAAAACAATTGGTTAGGAAAGGGACTGGGACAGAGACTTTTAAAGAAGCTTTTGCAAAATTGAGCTTATAATTTATGAGAGTTTGAACTTGGGTGGTAGTAGAACAGAGAGAAAAATGAAACACAGTAGATAGCAACAAAGGAAGGATAAATAAGACTTAATTGCTGTTTGGATAAGGGAGTATACCATGAACAGAAACAGGTCAGTAAAGGCAGCTAATTGGGGGAGAAGCTTTATTTTTAAATAAATCAGTGTAAGATAGTATTGGACCAATAAAATGGAAATATTCCATGGACAGTTGGAAATACAGGATGATGAGAGACAAGAAGAATTAAAATAGAGGTATGAGAATCATCTGTCATGGTGAGAGAGTCCATACAGGAGAAGAATTTGAGGGAAAACTGCAGAGGCGTAAGGCTAAGGGCTGAGCATTAGAGTTTATTCGCTTATAAATCGACTTAACCTACTTATTCAGGGCCCACTGTGTGGCAGAAGATGGAAATACAAGATTGAAGGCAACATTCCTACCATGTGGTTCCTTATCTATCAGAAGGACATACCACTAAACCAGTACTATAGTACAGTGTCATGTGCTCAGGGCATCACCGGGTTCTTCAGGAGTGTGATGGAGTAAATGAGTAGGCCTGCTGATGTTGGAAGACTTCGAGGAAATGCTGTTACAACAGCTTGGACTTGAAGGATTCACTAGACAGAGTCGGAAGTGGGTACAGAAGAGAGTATGCAAAACCATAAAGATAGGAAAGATGAAAGAGCTTGACAGGTTACAGAATGGTGAGGATTCACTATTGAGTGCATTCGCCTTGCAGAAATGTTCTCTGCCTTTCCACACATGAGCTCAGGAGGATTTTGTGGTAACATTAGTACCTTCCCTTACCCCTTCTCCTCTTACTGCTGAGCCCTTATTTGTCCAAACCATGATCTGCCTAGTAACCTTAGCCCAAAACCCAAAAGTTATCTTCATCCTTATATTTGATCAGTCCCAAATTTCTATGGATTTTGTGATTAAAATTTTTTGGAAGTATACACCAAGCTTGTCCAACCCACGGACTGTGCGCAGCCCAGGACAGCCTTGAATGCAGCCCAACACTTCGTAAACTTTCTTAGAACGTTATGAGATTTGTTTGCGATTTTCTTTTCTTTCTTTTTTTTTTTTTAAAAAGCTCATCACCTGTTGTTAGTGTATTTTCTGTGTGGCCCAAAACAATTTCCAGTGTGACCCAGGGAAGCCAAAAGATTGGGCGCCCCTGGTTATACACCCTTCTCTCCATTCCTTTGTCCCTGCTTCAGAACTTCATCATCTGCCTAGGTTATTTTCTTTTTTTTTTTTTTTTTTTTTTTTGATGGAGTCTCGCTCTGCTGCCCAGGCTGGAGTGCAGTGGCCAGATCTCAGCTCACTGCAAGCTCCGCCTCCCGGGTTTACGCCATTCTCCTGCCTCAGCCTCCCGAGTAGCTGGGACTACAGGCGCCCGCCACCTCGCCCGGCTAGTTTTTTGATTTTTAGTAGAGACGGGGTTTCACCGTGTTAGCCAGGATGGTCTCGATCTCCTGACCTCGTGATCCGCCCGCCTCGGCCTCCCAAAGTGCTGGGATTACAGGCTTGAGCCACCGCGCCCGGCCCTATTTTCTTAAGTAGTTTCCCCAGATCCCATTTTGGACCCTTCCATGTCTTCCTCCCTAATACCAGACTGATTTGTAAAGTGAAGCTCCATTACTTGATTTAAACCTCTAGTGATATACTGTTACCCAGCAGACTGAATAGTTTAACATGGCATCCAAGATGATGTACTTTTTAAGCCAGTCCTGGATGTCTGTCTAGCTGTTTTGCCATTGCCTTAGACCTTATACTTTGCCTCCTATCATACTAAATAAGTTTTCTTCTTCTTAGTTCCTTGTCTTTCATGCTTCCAGGACTTTGCATAAGCTGCTCAACAACCCCCTTCCTAGAAATCATTCTTTCTCCATTTTTCTTATTTATTTTTGATAGCTTTCTTCATTATCTTTGTATCTTTTTGTCATTCCTTTGTACACCATAAATCCTTCTGTTGTTGCACTTATCACATGGTATACGAATTCTGGTTAAATGTCTGCCTCATCAGCTAAACAGTCATTCACTGGGAGAATCATCTAGCACTCAATAGTAAGTATTTGTCAAATCAGATTTAGTATAGGGATCCAAAGCCTTGAAGAGAAGCTACATTTCAGAAGAAAGGATTTGGTAGTCTTGGAATATAGATGGTAGTTAAAACGAGGCATAGTTTAGTAAGCTCTCATTTAAGTGTGTATTTTGAAAAAAGTCAAAACATACAACAGAATCCTGGAGAACAATATTTAAGAGAAAGAAATTAGAAAAGGACATTAGAAAATTGTCTTTAAAGAGGTAGGAAGAGAGAACTACAAGAAAGAATTGTTATAGCTGTTAAGGATATTGAGTAGCAGTAATTGTTAACCAATGATAAATGCAGCAGAAGGTTAAGTGCCTTTTGGATTTAGCAAATCTTACAGGTGACCTTTGCCACAGTAGCTTCAATGGAGTGGTGAAAGCATAAACCATAGCAAATTTAGGGCAAGGGTTTCCAGCCTCTGTACTATTGACATTTTGGTCTGAATTACTGTTTTAGAGGTGCTGTGCTGTAGGGGAGTGTTTAGCAGCCTCTAGCCTCTAACCACTAGATGCCAATACCTCCCCGCACGTTGTGGCAACCAGTTGTGACAAGCCAAAATGTCTTCAGACATTGCCAGTGTCCTCTAGGGCAAAATTGTCTCTGGTTGAGAAACACCAGGGCAGTAGAATCTGAGTGGGAAAGTGAGAAGGTGGAGTATTGGGAATATCCTACATTTATAATGAGAGTATGATAGCTGGAGGAAAACAAAGTCAAAGAATGGTTTTATGGGGTGAGCATGCTTATTGTCAACATTTCCCAAACATGTTTTTACTCCTTCTTTAGCCCTGGAAATATTGGAAAGCTGTTGGGTCCGTTGCCCATGCATCCTGCGGCTGAAGATAACTATGGTTATGATGCTTGTGCTATCCTCTGCTTACCCTGTGTCCCCAATATCTTAGTGATCGCCACTGAATCAGGAATGCTGTATCACTGTGTTGTGCTAGAAGGGGAAGAAGAAGATGACCAAGCAGTAAGTGCAGGCTGCTGTGGGTGTTTGTGTCTTCAACACCTGGCACACTTCCTGACCCAATATGGATGCTTAATATATGAGAAGGAATTTTAACTTATTTATGGAACTTCTGATATTTTGGAAATTAAACAGTTAAAAAAGTAGCTGAGGCAGTCTTAGCAATCTAAGTGGAAAGAAGTTAGAAGGTTGCCCAACTTAACTTGGTCCACCAGTCTGCATGTTACTTTCTGATCTCTATATTGCAATCTTCAGGGACAGATACAAAGAGCCTTGAATCACTGAATCAGCTTTTTTCACAAACATCTTCTTAAAGGAAGAGAGATGTTTTCTCTTCAGAATAACAGTGCAGTGCACTGTTAGGATAGAGGTGGAATTAAGAATTTGAAAGCACTGTTTGACCCAGCTTCTTTTTTTTTTTTCTGAGATGGAGTTTCGCTCTTGGTGCCCAGGCTGGAGTGCAGTGGCATGATCTCAGCTCACTACTACCTCTGCTTCCCGGGTTCAAGCGATTCTCTTGCCTCAGCCTCCCGAGTAGCTGAGATTACAGGCACCCACCACCATGCCTGGCTACTTTTTTTTTATTTTTAGCAGAGACAGGGTTTCACTATATTGGCCAGGCTGATCTCGAACTCCTGACCTCAGATGATCCACCCACCTCGGCCTCCCAAAGTGCTGGGGATTACAGGCATTAACAATCGCACCCGGCCCTGACCCAGCTTTTTGCCTGTTTTTAATTGTGTACATTTTCAAATTAACATGCAAGATCAACATTACAACACTTTTTTTTTACAGTCAGAAAAGTCCTGGGATTCCAGGATTGACCTCATTCCTTCTCTGTATGTGTTTGAATGTGTTGAGTTGGAGCTTGCTTTGAAACTGGCATCTGGAGAGGATGACCCTTTTGATTCTGACTTTTCTTGTCCAATCAAACTTCATAGAGGTAAGCTCTTCAATAAATGTAGTGCTTTTTTCCCATGATTTTTAGACTAAGACTATCATAGACTGTTCCTATGTCATGTATTTGTTCTGTGGTTCCAGCCTTTAAAAAGTTGACTGGTTTTTTTAGCCTTTTAGTCACTATAGTACACTTTTTGTCTAAGGCAGACTGAGCAGATTTCCAAGTTTTAAAATAGTGGTCTTTGGTCCAGATCACCCGGATTCCTAATAGTGAGTTTTTCCTGGTCCTATCAAAAGTAGAACTACCATGTTATTCAGTAGTTCCACTACTGGGTATGTCAAAAGGGAAGGAAATAATAGGTTGAAGAGATACCTGCACTCCCACTGCAGTGTTATTCACAATAGCTAAGATGCTGAATCAACCTGTGTCCATCCACAGACCAAATGGATTTTTCTTGTTGTTGTTGTTGTTGTTGTTGTTGAGATGGTGTCTGGCTCTATCAGCCAGACTGGAGTTTAGTGGCGCAATCTCGACTCACTGCAACCTCCCCCTCCCAGGTTCAAGCTTTTGCCTCAGCCTCCCAAGTAGCTGGATTACAGGTATCCACAACCATGCCTGGCTAATTTTTGTATTTTATTTTATTTTATTTATTCATTTATTTTGAGACAGAGTCTCGCTCTGTTGCCCAGGCTGAAGTGCAATAGCGCGATCTCGGCTCACTGGAACCTCCGCCTCCCGGGTTCAAGCAATTCTTCTGCCTCGGCCTCCCTAGTAGCTGGGATTACAGGCGTGTGCCATCACGCCCTGCTAATTTTTGTATTTTTAGTAGAGACAGGGTCTCATCATATGGGCCAGGCTGGTGACCTCGTGATCCGCCCACCTCGACCTCCCAAAGTGCTGGGATTCCAGGCGTGAGCCACCACGCCTGACAATTTTTGTATTTTTAGTAGAGGTGGGGTTTCACCGTGTTGGCCAGGCTGGTCAAACTCCTGACCTCAAGCAGTCCACCTGCCTCAGCCTTCCAAAAGTGCTGGGATAACAGATGTGAGCCACCACGCGCCCAGCCCCAAATGGATTTTTAAAATTTGGTGTATATACACGGTGGAATACCATTTGGCTTTTGTGTGTATGTGTGTATGATAATGATCTCACTGTGTCACCTAGGCTGGAGTACAGTGGTGTGATCTTGGCTCACTGCAACCTTCGCCCCCCCAGGCTCGAACAATCCTCCCACCTCAGCCTCCGGAGGCTGGGAGTAGCTGGGACTACACGCCTGATTTTTGTATTTTTGGTAGATACGGGATTTTGCCATGTCATCCAAGCTCAAACTCCTGAGCTCAAGTGATGCTCCCACCTCGGCCTCTCAAAGTGCTGGTCCACAGGTGTGAACCACCATGCCTAGCCCTATTTGGCTTTAAAAAAGGATGGAATCGTGTCATTCACTGCAGCACAGGAGGATTTCAATCTTGTAGCAATTTGACCTACTCTCCTTACAGTTCTTGTTAGCCAGTTTGCCTAGTTTTGGTAATAATGGCCTCAACTCTATACTAAAGTATAGCCAAAACATTTAAGGGGGCAGAATTCCTTACATAACAAACCAGCAAAGAGCGTACATTGAGTTTGTCTAATTAAGGTATTTTGAGATTTATGTTGTCTAAGAATTTTATAGATGAGGAAACAGACCAAATGAAGTAAAGTGACAGAAACTAATTGGTTTCCTCATATAGATACATATATCTTTGGGAAATCTTAAGTGTAGATGTAGACATTTTGTTCTTGGGTTTTGTTTTGTTTTGTTTGTTTGTTTTCAAGATGGAGTTTTGCTCCTGTTGCCCAAGCTGGAGTGCAATGGCATGATCTCGGCTCACTTCAACCTCCGCCCTCCAGGTTCAAGCGATTCTCCTGCCTCAGCCTCCCAAGTAGCTGGGATTACAGGAATGCGCCACCACACCTGGCTAATTTTTGTATTTTTAGTACAGATGGGGTTTCACCATCGTGGTCAGGCTGGTCTCGAACTCCTTATCTGTCCACCTTGGCCTCCCACGATGCTAGGATTTTAGGCATAAGCCACCATGCCCAGCCTTTTCTTGGTTCTTCTAATGAGAATAACATTTTCATACGTGAAAATAAGAAATTTTTTACTTGTTCATAATTGTGCTGAACAAGGCATATTATAATCACTGAGGCACACCAGATTTCTTAGTAACAAAGTGAAATGGCTACAGTATAACATAGGGTGGTGTCTAACAGATTTCCTGTTAACTAAATGTTGGCTCTTTTTAGTAATCAATTTGTTTTACACCCCAGTACTAAGATTTTTCTGTTGATGTTAGCACTACAGGTTTTGAAAAGTCATTTTAACAATGTTAGATTTGATGAGATGATTTGAGCCTTAAGTCTTAAAATATGGGCAAATGAAAAAATTTTCAATACTTTATTCAAACAGATCGATGATTCCCATAGACGAAGGTTTTTTAAACTTTTATAGTAGAATGCTGTTTTCTAAGATGTTTTATGGAACCTCAATGTATAAGACAGAAAAATAATATATCAGCTTTAGAACATTAATATAGGATAAAGTCACTAATCATAAAGTGAGACTGTTAAAGGAAAATTTAATGTAGGGGTTTTATGGGTTATTGTGCCATTTAATCAGCTTTAATATATACCTTATCTCTGTATTTTGTTTTTACTTTAATAACATTATTATTTTGCTTGTTTGTTTGAGACAGAGTTTCGCTCTTGTTGCCCAGGCTGCAGTGCAGTGGTGCAATCTCAGCTCACCGCAACCTCCACCTCCCAGGTTCGAGCAATTCTCCTGCCTCAGCCTCCCAAGTAGCTGGGATTGCAGGTGTGAGCCACCACACCTGGCTAATTTTGTATTTTTAGTAGAGACGGGCTTTCTCCATGTTGGTCAGGGTGGTCTTGAACTCCTGACCTTAGGCGATCCGCCCACCTCAGCCTCCCAAAGGGCTGGGATTACAGGCGTGAGCCACCACACCCGGCCAGTAACATTATTATTAATATTAATAAAAAAAACGAGTTACAGAGATAAATATACATAATAATAAGTATTCAATAGCTTATCTTTTAGTCTCAGGATTGTCTTACTGATACTGGGGCTCAAAGGAGGTACAGAAATTTTTGTTTCAAAACCACTTAATTAAAATTGTATAACAGCTACTCATACTTCTTAGTTATAAATGATTGTCAAACAAAAAGAGCATCCCAAACTGAAAATAACCTTTAAAACTATCTGTCAGTCAACATTATGAAGACATACTAAACTTCACTTCTCATTTCACACCTTACTACACTGATAGAACTGTTCCCTGAGCCGTTGTGTTAAAGTCTTTTGTGATACCTATGCTATAGGAGTGCATTTGCTTCAACAATTTTATTTAAGTCGATGTATGCAAGCATAGGTTTTCTACAGAGCTGCCATTTTAACCACCATTCTTTTGAAGAACTAAATAAATGCACAGAGAAAAGCACAAACAAGTTACTTAACAGCAAGTATTTATGTTTTGGTGAACCTCTTGTGTTCATATTTAGAAAATAACATTCAGATTGTGTTTTTTTATCTTTTTTTTTTTTTGAGACGGAGTTTTACTCTGTCGCCCAGGCTGGATTGCAGTGGTGCAATCTCGGTTCTCTCACTGCAACTTCCGCCTCCCGGGTTCAAGCAATTCTCCTGCCTCAGCCTCCCGAGTAGCTGGAATTATAGGCGGCTGCCACCACACCCGGCTAATTTTTGTATTTTTAGTAGAGACGGGTTTTCACCATGTTGGTCAGGCTGGTCTCGAACTCCTGACTTCGTGATCCACCCACCTCAGCCTCCCAAAGTGCTGGGATTACAGACGTGAGCCACTATGCCCAGCCATTTTTTATACTTTTCAGAATACAGGCATACCTCCTCATTTTATTGTGGTTCACAGATAGTGCTTCTTTTTTTTTTTTTTTTAAACAAATGAAAGCTGCAGCAGCCCTGCATCAAGCAAGGCTATCAGCACCATTTTCACACAGCATATGCTCATTTTGTCTGCGTCAGCATTTTTTAGCAATAAAAAGTGGTTAAGGTGTGTACATATTTTTGGATGTAACGCTGTTACGTACCTACTAGTATAAACATAACTTTCTGCATAGTGTAAACACAACTTTCATATATACTGGGAGACCAAATGATTTGTGTGACTCACTTTATTTCTATATTCACTTTATTGCAATGGTCTGGAACCAAACCCACAGTATCTCTGAGGTATATCTGTTCTTAAATATATTCGAAATTTGAATTCAAATTTTAAAATTTTCAAAACCCCTAACAATAGGAAAGCCTTTTATAAAACCTTCCATCAACAAATGTGTTTGTAGGCTACTGTGGGGTAGCCAACAAATTTGAGGTAAATTTTTTTAGTTATCCAATGGCTACTTTTGTATCATTAATCATTCCATTTGCAGATCCCAAGTGTCCTTCAAGATATCACTGTACTCATGAAGCTGGTGTACATAGTGTTGGGCTAACATGGATTCATAAACTTCACAAATTTCTTGGATCAGGTGAGTTTACTAACTCTCTGCACTTTTAATAGATTTCAGAGGAAAAATAGATTTAATAGATTTCAGAAAAGTAGTTTGGAATAGAAAAATGGTAGAGAAAATCAGTGAAACCGAAAGGTTCTTTGAAAAGATCAACAACATTTGACAAGCCTTAAGCTAGACTAACTATACTCAGGAATAAAAGCAGGGGTATTACTATTGACCTTACAGAAATAAAAGATAATAAGGGAATATTATGAGCAAAATGTACGCCATTACATAATCTAGATGGGATGGACAAATTTCAAGAAAAAAATACCAAAACTGACTCAATCAAGGTCTGGAAGAATTTGCTTTAAAAAGAAAAAAAGACCGGACGCGGTGGCTCATGCCTGCAATCCCAGCACTTTGGGAGGCCAAGTGGCGGATCACGAGGTCAGGAGATCGAGACCATCCTGACTAACATGGTGTCTAGGTGGGAGTGCAGTGGTGCGGTCATAGGTTGCTGCAGTCTCGAACTCCTGGGCTCAAGCAGTGCTCCTGCCTCAGCCCCCAAAGTATCTGGGACTACAAGAGTAAGCCACCATGCCTGGCTAATTTTTGTGTCTTTTGTAGAGATGGGGTTTCACTGTGTTGCCCAGGCTGGTCTCAAACTCATGAGCTCAAATGATCCACCTGCCTCAGCCTCCCAAAGTGCTAGGGTTACAGGTGTGATCCACCGCACCCGGCCATCAAAATTTAAAACTTTCTTTTCCTTCAAGGATACTGTTACAAAAGGGGAAACAGCCCACAAAATGGGAGAAAATATTTGTGTGATAATGAACTCGTATGGAGAACAATATAAAGAACCCTTAGCATTGAATACAGTTGGGCAAATAGCATATCTGTAAAAAGATATACAACATCATTAGTCATTATGGAAATAAGATACCACAAAACCACAATGTGGTATCATGTCATATCCACTAGTATAGCTAAAATGAAAAAGATGGACATTAACATGTGTTGAGAATGTAGAAAAAAATGGGGACCTTTATACAGTGCTTATAGAAATGTAAAATGGTACGGTCACTTTGGATAACAATCTGGCAGTTCCTCAAATGATTACTGATTTACCACATACCTGATAGTTCCAGTCCTGAGTATATTTCCAAGAGAAATGAAGACCTGTATCCACACAAATACTGCTACATGAGTGTTCATAGCAGCATTATTCATCATAGCCCAAAAGCCACATACCCAAGTGTCCATAAGCTGATGAATGGATAGATAAAATGTGGTATGTCTATACAACAGAATATTATTCAACAATAAAAAGGAATGAAGTACTGATACATGCTACAATATGGATGAACTGTGAACAGATGCTAAGTGAAAGAAGCCAGTCACAAACAACTGTGTGGCTGTTTATATAAGATGTCCAGAATAGACAAATCTACAGAGACAGAAAGTAGATTAGTTGCCTGGGTCTGGAAAGTTTGGTAGAAACTGAGGAGTGATTGCTAATGGTTATGTGGATTTCTTTTGGGAAAATGAAAATATTCTAAATTGTTATGATAGGCATACAATTTTTTTGTTTGTTTGTTTTTTGTTTTTTCTTTTGAGAAGGAGTTTCACTCTTTTTGCCCAGGGTGTGGTGCAAGAGCATGATCTCGGCTCACTGTATCCTCCGCTTCCTGGGTTCAAGCGATTTTCCTGCCTCAGCCTCCCGAGTGGCGGGGACTACAGGTGCCCGTCACCACGTCCAGCTAATTTTTTGTGTTTTTGGTAGAGACAGTGTCTCGCCATGTTGGCCAGGCTGGTCTTAAACTCCTGACCTCAGGTGATCCACCCACCTCGGCCTCTCAAAGTGCTGGGGATTACAGGCGTGAGCCACTGCACCCAGCCAGGCATA
>NW_016814433.1:769932-808184 GCF_001698545.2 Rhinopithecus bieti | reverse complement strand
GAGCCACCACACCCGGCCGGCATACAGTTCTTACAGTAGAAACTTACTGAATTGTATACTTTAATGGGTATACTTTAAATGGATGACTTGTATGGTACTGTGAATTACATTTTAAAAAGCTGTTACAGACCAGGCGTGGTGGCTCACACCTGTAATCCCAGCACTTTGGGAGGCTGAGGCAGGTAGATCATCTGAGTTCAAGAGTTCAAGACCAGTCTGGCCGACATAGTGAAACCCTGTCTACTACTTAAACCCGGGCGTGGTGGCATCCACCTGTAGTCCCAGCTACTCAGGAGGCTGAGGCAGGAGAATCACTTGAACCCAGAAGGCAGAGGTTGCATTGAGCAGAGATTGGGCCACTGCACTCCAGCCTGGGCAACAGAGGGAGATTCCATTAAAAAAAAGGAAAAAAAAAAAAAAAAAACCTGTTACAGATTGAGTAACCCTACTCTGAAAATTTGAAATCCAAAACTCTTTCTTTTTTCCATCCTTGAACCTGAGTGAGCTACAAAAGTTTTTGAGTGCTGTCATGACACTCAACAGAAATGCTCATTGGAGCATTTAGGCTTTTAGATTTTTAGATAAGAGATGTTCAACTACTAAGTATAATGCACACATTCCAAAATTAAAAAAATATATACAAGATCTGAAACACTTCTGATCCCAAGCATTTTGGATAAAGGGTACACAACCTGTATGGAAATAAAATCAGTATGGGTAAGGAACAGCCTGGAAGAGAATGATCTCACTCTTCTTAGTGAAACATTTTTGCATTTAGAGACATTACCAAGGAAAATCCTACTTTGCTTCTTGGGGCGGAAATCTAGACCCCCTGGGAAAGCACATGCCTGTGTCAGAAAAGCATAGTATTTGAGAAGCAATGTTTCCAGACAAGAACTTAATTGCATTTAACCCAATATCATGAGCGTTTTAATTTGAGACTTGTCTAAGCATCATTTCATCTATATAATGTCTTCTGTGGTAGATGAAGAAGATAAGGATAGTTTACAGGAACTCTCTACAGAACAGAAATGCTTTGTTGAACACATCCTTTGTACGAAGCCATTGCCCTGCAGGTAAGGACTCTCCCTTCCTTGTGTATCAGAAAACAATTGTTCATTTCAGCAGTTCAGATATGTGCGTATCCATTACACTCACGTCCGCAGTATTTACTGCTGAATCATTTGAAAGTTGCAGACATGATACTTCTCCCCTAAGAGTGTCCTGCTCATCAGAAGCTTTCTCCTGCTCCAGGGCCACTCCACATACTATTTCCTGACTGGAAGGTCCTTCTCCAGCCCCTGCCCCAGCCCCAGCTTGCCATCTTCTCTGGGCTAACTCTTACCCTTCTTTCTCATCTTAATGTCACTTCTTCAAAGAGAACACCCTTGACTGCCCAGTCTAACTTAGGGCTCTCCTATTCTCTTATCCCTTGTAGCACATATTATACTATTTATATTTGCATTTTTTTAATGCCTGTCACCACTACTGGAACGTATATGTTTCATGAGAGCAGAGACTGTCTGCCCTTCACTGCATTGCTGTGTTTATTTGATGTGGTTGCCTGTGTCTCCTCTTTGAAACACACTCTTCTTGGCATCCTTGACGTCTGTCCCTCCAGGTTCTCCTTCAGTCCCTCCAGCAGCCCTTTTCTCAAGTTTCCTTCTTAGGCTGGTTCCTCTGCCTCTACTTACTGCTGACAAGTGATGCTCACAACTCTCTCCTTGGGTCTTCTCTATTCTTTCTAGGTCCTTTCCTGAGTAACTTTTGCCATAATCATGGCTTCAGTGCTGACAGTTTCCACATCCATATCACCCCAGCCCAGACCACTCTGAACTCCAGATTCACATATCCAGCTGCCTGCTGGGCTCCTCCACTCAGATATCCTATAGGAACATAAAACTCCAGATGTCCCCTTAACTCATCTTCTGTCTTCCCAAAAGTCTCTCTCCTACGTCCCATTTTTCTGAAGGGTGCCATATCAGCCCAGTTATCCCCAGTAGAAACCTGGAAGGTATTCTAGATACCTCCCTTTATTCTGTTCATCAGTTACTGGATGTCTCCTAAGCATTCAGACATCGAGTATACACAAACATGAGACAAATAGCATCTACTAAGAAATAGACATAGTCTAGGTTTGGCAATACAGAGGACCACAGGGAAAACGCTTGGTGGGGCACGAGAAGGATAGCAAACTGTACCAGCTTGAAAAGTGAACAGTGAGGCCGGGTACGGTGGCTTATGCCTATAATCCCAGCACTTTGGGAGGCCGAAGCAGGTGGATCACAAGGTCAGGAGTTCAAGACCAGCCTGGCCAAGATGGTGAAACCCCGTCTCTACTGAAAACTACACACATTAGCTGGGCACGGTGGCAGGTGCCTGCAATCCCAGCTACTCTGGAGGCTGAGGCAGGAGAATTGCTTGAACTCGGGCAGCAGAGGTTGCAGTGAGCCGAGATCACACCACTGCATTCCAGTCTGGGTGACAGAGTGAGACTCCATCTCAAAAAAAAAAAAGTGAACAGGGAAAATAATAAAATCCCATGTAGGCTGGGCGTGGTAGCTTACACCTATAATCCCAGCACTTTGGTGGGGTGAGACAGGAGGATCACTTGAGGCCAGGAGTTTGAGACCAGCCTGGGCAACATAGCAAGACCCTTTCTTTACAAAAAAATTTTAAAATTAGCCAGGTGAGGCCGGGCGCGGTGGCTCAAGCCTGTAATCCCAGCACTTTGGGAAGCCGAGGCGGGCGGATCACGAGGTCAGGAGATCGAGACCATCCTGGCTAACATAGTGAAACCCCGTCTCTACTAAAAATACAAAAAACTAGCCGGGCGAGGTGGCGGGCGCCTGTAGTCCCAGCTACTCAGGAGGCTGAGGCAGGAGAATGGCGTGAACCCAGGAGGCGGAGCTTGCCGTAAGCCGAGATTGCGCCACTGCACTCCAGTCTGGGCGACAGAGTGAGACTCCACCTCAAAAAAAAAAAAAAAGCCAGGTGAGGCCAGGCGTGGTGGCTCAAGCCTGTAATCCCAGCACTTTGGGAGGCTGAGGCAGGCAAATCACTAGGCCAGGAGTTCGAGACCAGCCTGGCCAACATGGTGAAACCCCGTCTCTACTAAAAATACAAACAAAAAAAATTAGCTAGGTGTAGTGACGGGCACCTGTAATCCCAGCTACTCAGGAGGCTGAGGCAGGAGAATCACCTGAACCTGGGAGGTGGAGGTTGCAGTGAGCCGAGATCGCACCACTGCACTCCAACCTGGGCAACAGAGTGAGACTCCATCTCGAACAGACAAACAAAAATTAGCCAGTGTGGTAGCATGTACCTGTGGTCCCAGCTACTCAGGAGGCTGAGGTGGAAGGATTGTTTGAGCCCGTCAGGTCAAGGCTGCAGTGAGTTGTGATCGCACCACTGCACTCCAGCCTGGGCAACAGAGTGAGACCCTGTCTCCAAAAAACCCCAAAATCCCATTTATATCAATTTCAGAAACAGGTGAAATTAACAGTCCTGCCTAGGAATGAATACATAGGAAAACTGTAAAGCAAAGCAAAGACACGGTATTATGAATGTCAAGAGTAGTAGCTGCTTCTCTGGGGAGTGAAAGGCTATGACCAGGGAAGGTCGCACGGGAACCCTGAAGCCCCCTGCAGTGTCCTGATTCTTGACCTGGATACTGGTTACATAGTATATAGCCCAGTAATGTGTAGATTTCACACTGATAATAAAAAGTAAAAGTTTACAACCTTCTAGATACCAAAAAAGTAAATGGGAGCTGTGGAAGGGCAACTAGTGTGTCGACTGCTGGTTCTAAAGGGATGGAGAGAAAGAATAAGGGGAACTGGACATTATATTGAAATGGGAGTATTTGAAATGGAAGAGACATGAGTGCAAGCTGAGGGGAGGTAGATAATCGGGATATTCTGAAACGACACAGTTAATGGTACAATTTTCAGAAGGTGTGAGAGGAGGCGGCATCCGCATTCAGGGGCAGTTGCGTGTTGTAGGCGTGCAGGTGGGATGGGCGTGGGAGCCGCTAGGAGAGCATGTTGGCAGATTGGCAGTTCCCATCTGAGGTCTCAGTTTCCAATGTCTTCACTGAAGTGGGAAGGAAGATTGAGAGAGACATGCAGGCTGTGCATGCTAAATGATTTCCTGTGACATTGACGTCGGGCCTCATTGAGACAGACTCGGCAGCTCTGTTCATTCAACCGTTTCTAGGCACTTAATTTGTTAGAAGTGGGCTAGATAGCTGGGGCTTATGTGCAAGTTGGAGAGACACACAGATCTTCAGTGTAACGTGTAACTTTTGAGATTACAGTCAGCACCACTCTACGGTTAGAGATTCCTGAGTGACTTAGTGACATGGGCTCTAGAGTTTAGTGTAGAGCTGTATGAAAGGTTTCCAGGCCACCACTTTTGAGGTTATAGTACTGACAGGATGTCCCAGGCAACTGTCAGCCCAGGCCTGAGAAGGCCATGACCTGTCATGTCTTTGCTCTTGGTTCCATTGCATTTGCTGCTTTGTAATTTAACTATGACTGGGTTTTTCCAGGCATCCGGCTCCAATTCGAGGATTTTGGATTGTCCCTGACATTCTGGGCCCCACGATGCTCTGCGTTACCAGTACCTATGAATGCCTCGTCAGGCCTTTACTGTACGTCCATTTTCTATTCTCCGCACAGCTCTAATTCTGCAGTTGGGAAAATGCACTCAGTAACCAACTTGAAGCTATACAAAAGTGTGGTTTATGCTTTGGCTTCTGACTTGAGGGTTGGAAGGATGGATATTTCTGTTCCTGCCATCTCTGTAAGGTTTCATTTTAGGCATGGTTTCTGGCATCCCCTGCACCTAGCTGAGAGTCAGGAGCTTTTCTTCAGAGTGTGGGGAAAAAATACTAAAATTGAATACCAAATTCCATTATCAATATGAGTAATAATTCTCAAGCTATGACCATGTGCCAAGCTCAGAAGTAAGCCATGTGCCTGTACTGCCTCCTGGAATCATCAGGGCAGCCCTGTAAGGACAGTACTGGCATTTCCATTTTATAAGAGTGGAAACAGGGATCAAGAGGTTAGTAAATGCTGAAATCACAGGTAACAAAATAGAGCTGGGATACAGATGCAGATCTCATTGACTCTGAAGTCCATACTCATACTCTTTAATTTCTCTGTCTCTGCCAGCCTGAGACATTGTAGAATATGTAAACTGGAATAAAGCTGAACTCAGGCTGGGTGCAGTTGTGGTTCACACCTGTAATCCCAATGCTTTGGGAGGCCCTGAGTTCGCGACCAACCTGGGCAAAATAGTGAGACCCCCATCTCTACAAAAAACAAAAAAATTAGCCAGGCATGGTGGTGCACACCTGTAGTCCTAGCTACTCAAGTGAGAGGACTGCTTAAGCCCAGGAGTTTCAGGCTGCAGTGAACCATGATCATGACACTGCACTCCAGCCTGGGTGAGAGCAAGACCCTCTGTCTTTAAAAAAAAAAAACTGAACTCTTAGTCCTTCTCCTTTAAGGAAGTCAGACAATTAAGCTATAATCACTGTCTTCCTTTTCCAACAGCCTTGGAAGATCATTCTGAGTTATATAAATGCAGGAGCATGAGTACCAAAAACAAAAGTCACTGGGGCTTCAAACACTAGACACCACCCCCACCCCTAAACACCCACAGTACATTTAGTAAAATAAAACCTAGTCACACTGGCTTACTTCAGAATAAATATAAATCCCAAAGAGGAAAAATAAACATTAATTGTCTGGATACTTTTTTTTTTTTTTTTTGAGTTGGAGTCTTGCTCTGTTGCCCAAGCTGGAGTACAGTGGCATGATCTCAGCTCTCTGCAACCTGTGCCTCCCAGGTTCAAGCGATTCTCCTGCCTCAGCCTCCCTAGTAGCTGGGATTACAGGGGCACACCACGCCCAGCTAATTTTTATATTTTTAGTAGAGATGAGGGTTCGCCGTGTTGGCCAGGCTGGTCTTGAACTCCTGACCTCAGGTGATCCACCCACCTCGGCCTCCCGAAGTGCTGGAATTACAGGTGTGAGCCACTGTGCCCAGCCAATTATCTGGATACTTTCAGATTATATTTCTGCTAGCTCCCTGAAATACAAGTTGTCTATAAAGTAATGCTATGTGAGGAACTTTCACTTTTTTTTCTTTTTTTTTTTTTTGAGATAGTGTCTCACCCTGTTGCCCAGGCTAGAGTACAGTGATATGTTCTCAGCTCACTGCAACCTCCGCCTCCTGGGTTCAAGCAATTCTCATGCTTCAGCCACCTAAGTAGCTGAGATTACAGATGTGTGCCACCACGCCCAGCTAATTTTTATATTTTTAGTAGAGACAGGGTTTTACCACGTTGGCCAGGCTGGTCTCGAATGCCTGACCTCAAGTGGTCCACCTGCCTCAGCTCCCAAAATGCTGGGATTACAGGCATGAGCCACCATGTCAAACCAAACATTCACATTAGAATTGTTGCCTTCAGAGTAAGTCACTTGCCATGCTGCTAAAGTTTGTGAGATCTTTTAAGCTCTTTCTGAAGTTTGAGTATTTGCACTTGAGTGAATCGTTTTTAGAAATCAAATTATATAGAACCAGTATGGTACATACAGCAGTTTTCTGGCTTAATACTGGTTTTGATCAACTCTAAACCTAACAAATTAGTAATTTATGTTAGTGGCTCTGGCTTATAAACTGGCTCTCAAGTCCTTTGCCAAGAATGCATGCTAGGTGTTTGTGCTGCCTTAATCTTTTGGAAAAGAACCAGAAATGGCAGTCAGAAATGCTTTGACAAATTAGGGGCATTGGAAGAATAAGGGTGTAGCTTCCCAAAGTGACCTTTTCAAGGTGGCAAACATGCATTCTTGCACTTTTACAAAAGTAACACCTTATTTTGTATTCTGAAAGTTCTGGATTAATGTGGTTTCTGCTTTCCTGTAATATAGTAAATCACTCCATGGTAGAATTCAATTTACTTACCTATTTTGCAGAAGTACAGTCCATCCAGCGTCTCCTCCCCTGCTTTGTACTCGAGAAGATGTTGAAGTGGCAGAGTCTCCCCTCCGTGTTCTGGCTGAAACCCCAGATTCCTTTGAAAAGCATATTAGAAGCATTTTGCAACGTAGTGTTGCCAATCCAGCATTTTTGAAGTATGCAATCTTGGGCATAGTGGTTTTATGAATGGGTTCTCTTCTGTCTTCATAATTACTGTGCATCCTTTCTGTCCTCATCTGTTTCATACACTTTTTACTGTGATGGATTTGGAAGAAACTGGTTATATTTAATCAGCTAGTGAATGGGGAACAGGGGGGAAGTGGCACCTGAGAATGATAAACAGGAAGTGTTTAAAAAGAAGTTAGGCTGGGCCAGGCACCGTGGTTCACGCCTGTAATCCCAGCACTTTGGGAGGCCAAGACAGGAGGATCACGAGGTTAGGAGATTGAGACAATCCTGGCTAACACAGCAAAACCCCGTCTCTACTAAAAATACAAAAATTAGCTGGGTGTGGTGGCATGCCCCTGTAGTCCCAGCTACTTGGGAGGCTGAGGCAGGAGAATAACTTGAACCTGGGAGGCAGAGGTTGCAGTGAGCCGAGATCACACCACTGCACTCCAGCCTGGGCGACAGAGCAAGACTTTGTCTCAGAAGAAGTTAGGCTGGGCACGGTGGCTCACACAGCTATAATTCTAGCACTTTGGGAGGCCGAGGCAGGCAGATCACCTGAGGTCAGGAGTTGAAGACCAGCCTGGCCAACACGGTGAAACCCCATCTCTACTAAAAATGCAATAATTAGCCAGGCGGGGTGGTGGGCACCTGTAATCCCAGCTACTCGGGAGGCTGAGGCAGGAGAATTGCTTGAATCTAGGAGGCAGAGGTTGCAGTGAGCCGAGATAGCACCACTGCACTCCAGCCTGGGCGACAGAGCGAGACTCCATCTCAGAAAATAAATTAAAATATAAAAAGTTTACAAAGCACCTGTGACTGGAGTCTATTTTCAGTTGTTTTACTCAGCTAAGGAAAATACAGGTAGAAACTTTGTTTTTAAGAGCTTCTGAAAAGGACCTAGCCCCTCCTCCTGAAGAATGCCTTCAGCTCCTCAGCAGAGCCACCCAGGTGTTCAGAGAGCAGTACATTCTCAAACAGGACTTGGCCAAGGAGGAGATTCAGCGGAGGTATGGTGTCCTGTGCTCACAAACCATCGATCCCTGGCTGGTAGCTGATGCTGTGTCGTAGCCTAGACCTGGCTTCTGAGTAAACTCTATGCCTTTTTGTTCTTGAAGGGTCAAATTATTATGTGACCAAAAAAAGAAACAACTAGAAGATCTCAATTATTGTCGAGAGGAGAGGTAAGTGTCAAAAAGAAGAAGAAAACAGGTCAGTAGGGCTGGAACCATACTCTTACCCCAAGATGCTGAGCCACATTAGTTGGTTTCCACATCAAGGTGTGGACCCCAAGAGTCTCTTGTTTCTTATATCATTAGGAAAAGTCTGCGGGAAATGGCTGAGCGTTTAGCTGACAAATATGAAGAAGCTAAAGAAAAACAAGAGGATATCATGAACAGGTCAGTGGGCTGTATAACATTTAGTTACCTACTCAGGTACTAACAGTGATATTTAAGAAAATGGGCATTGGCACGTGCTTACATACCTACACAATTGAACTGATCCCCCTACCTCTCCTCTGAAGAATATGTTGGGGAAAACATGAGGCTCTCCCTAACCCTTCTTATGGGGCCTACTTCAGAGACACCAGATCCACGAATTATGACCTTGTGATTATGTTTCTCCTAATTAGCAGAGACCTTAACTTGAGATGTTTGCTTGCCTTTTCTAAAGGATGAAAAAAGTACTTCACAGTTTTCACTCTGAGCTCCCAGTTCTCTCTGATAGTGAGCGAGACATGAAGAAAGAATTACAGCTGATACCTGATCAACTTCGACATTTGGGCAATGCCATCAAACAGGTAGGAATAGATCCAAACTAGCTAAATTTGATAATTTTTCTTAAAGCACTTATTCTACAGAAAATTTTACAAAAATGTAAAAACAGATTCAGATAGATAAAATGTGTGGCAAACCACTGCCAAAATATCTATTTTGATACTTAAGGTTACTATGAAAAAGGACTATCAACAGCGAAAGATGGAGAAGGTGTTGAGTCTTCAAAAACCCACCATTACTCTCAGTGCCTACCAGCGGAAGTGCATTCAGTCCATCCTGAAGGAGGAGTAAGTAAATACTTCCAGTCAGCTATTACTGTGAGAGAGTTTTTCCTTTACAGTATGCCACAGTCAGCCTGTCTTAATAGAGACCTGGATCTTGGTATTTGCATGTCAAGTAATTACTGGGCCGAGAGCCACATGATACATAGGGGCTTAAGAAATGACTATGGTGGGAGGATTGAAAGTGATGACCTTCTAGTAACATGATTTTACAGTAATTATGTTCAAAAATATTTCCAGTACTTGCACCATTTGTCACCTTAAATGAACAGTGAACACTATTGCTATCCATCTGAAACCTTCAGCTGTTAATTTTAGCAAAGCAGTTCTTAGATATTTCAGCATTACCAGTTTGAATTCTTAAGAATCCATATAAATGGTTTATTATATTTCCAAAAGTGAGTGACTGTACAATTTTACAGGGGTGAACACATAAGGGAAATGGTGAAGCAGATCAATGATATCCGCAATCATGTAAACTTCTGACACCACCAGGAGCTGACTCACACCTGAAGTGAACACCACTGAAGGCTTAAACCCATATTGTAAAACAGGTAGCATTATCTAATTTATAAAAAGGCATTTTGGATGACCTTTGCTGTGGTTGTTCATCTTTTTAAATATTTTGTTTTATAATTATTGAATAAATGTTTGTATTTAAAATTTGGATTGTGCTTTATGACGCAAGCCTACAGTTGTGTTCAGCAAGGAGTCAGGATTATTTCACACTGCACACTGCCAGAACCTCCCTGAACCCTATTGAGCGTTCTCCGTATCTGAGCAAGGTATTCTTAGGAGCTGTGTTTTAAAGGAGCAGCACCAGAAACATGGCTCTGAGAGGGATAGAACCTAGGATTCAAAGGAAAAGGCCACACAGTGTACTCGGCAGCAGCTTTTTTAATGTGAACACTTCTTAAGGACACACCTTCAGTACAGTTAACAAATGGTTACACCTGAAATCTGCCGAGAGCAGAGCTCAAGACCCACAACTGCAAAGGCCACTGCTGGCTCACTTCCTCACAGGCTGTATTACCTTTCAGAGCTGAGTGAGGCTGTGCTCTACGTCCCAACACTTGTTACTGAGTGGACATGAGGTGCAGGTTTAGCACCTTAAAGGGAGAAAAAAAGAAATAGGTTAGTATGCAGAATGTGATTTTGTCCTCACTTCGCCTTAAGTCATCTTTTTATACTTGCGATGTGAGTTCTGAAAGGTAGTACTATACCTGCTTAGAAATGGCTGAGTGACTGCCAATTAAAAGCCACATGATAAGGTAGGTTACAGGTAAGAGGTAAATCAGGTTAGACATGCATGAGAACATGTATGCACAGACTGAATATAAGCACAGGAACACTCAAGAAACCCAACTGATCTTTTGCCTTCTAAATCAGTTCCCATTTACACTGAAAACCCAGTGGAAAGAATTGTTTCCTACCTGGACAGTGACACAGTAGTTTGTTGCATACCAGAAGCACATTGTTAAACAAAACTTAGAGTCTCAGTTTGGGTTTTCTACCGTATTTTCTCAATAAAGTGAATTCCAGCAGTTTGCATTTGTCACAGTAGAGACCACTAACCATTCCCTAATTGTGATGATTTTATTACCCAGTACTGTCTTCTGGAGAAAAATTATCTGTAAGGTGCTCAGTCTCAGCAGAACACTTCACTGCAAGCTCTAGTTCAGTCAGTTCAGAAAGCTGTGAACTGCCCACCCTGATTTGCAGCACTAATTTTAATAATCTGAAGACAAATTCGCTTGGGGCTTATCCGAGGGACTAGTCTTAAACCTACGTAATTTAAATTGATTGCATTTTATAATTAATAAAATCCCCTGTAACTCAATAGTTATGTTTCCTTTATCTAAACCATATAGCACTCTTTATAAAGGGACTTCAAACCAATTTAAATAATGTTTCATGCGCGGCAAGCCTTTAGTACTATTTCCATAATTAGTATTTATTTTTAAATTCATAATCATGAATGCAGACTACAATAATAACCCAAGAGATGAGGTATGTAGTACTTATCATTTGTCCTATGGAAGACAGACGTACAGAAGTAAAGATCTTTAGGGCAAGTCCATAGTGACCTCATTTATAACAAAGACAATTCACTTTAAGTTGACAGTGGCTTTATGTGTACAAAACAATCTACCTAGTTCACTAACTCCCGGAAGGCTCTTTCAGGTACCTTACTGTTATGCAACCAATCTCAAAAATGATTTGAAAACCATTTTACTTTTGAACCTCCTGGATGATGATCCATCCAGTGGATCTTCCTGGGAGAGTACTCTCAGCAAGTATTGGTGAACATGAATCAATCCTTTGTGCTTTCTGTAGCACTTCATAAAGTTATGGCAAAGACCTATTTCATGGAGGCTTTCTTCACACAGGAAAGGAGTCTAATGCTTGTAAAATGGCAAGGCAGATTTGCGGACTGATCAGTATTCTAACTGGCTTTCCATAAGCATTGTCACTTACATTCCAGGCCTGGACTTAAAAGAAAAATACAAACTATCTGTCAACCTAGTTACCATTTTTGTATTTGACACATTTGAAACAGTAGTACTTAAGCCTAATGATCCAAGTTGAAAAATAAGCAGATTTATAAATGTATACTAGAGGTTCTCAGACAAAGCTTGTTTTATTGTTTTTCACTGATCCAATAACTAGACTAAAACACTTCAAAAGAGTAGATGGTACCAGTTTGGCTTTATCCTGGTACCTGTGGGCCCATGAAGATCATCTAAGTATGCAGAAAAAGTGCTTCCCAAGTTTCTTGTGCTTTTCCTTTAACCTTCAGCTTCCAGTATATATAGCCCCAGCCAAGTTTTCAGATCCTCATCAATTCACTTCCTGAACTGGTTTTGTTTGCCACAGTCCTATGGTTCTCAGGTAAGTTTCAGTAGCATTTAAGGTCCTCCAAAGCAAGATAAAATGGTAAAAGGGAAACAAAAATGTACTGAGTGAGGGAAATACAGTCAGTAGCCAATGGCCTGCTCCAAACCTTCATATTTTAATATAAAATATTCATACAGCATACTACACTTCTGTCTGCTAACTGAATACTGTTACTGATGAGCTCTAGACAACAGATAAAGCAAATTCTCTCTTCCAATATCTATGAACAGAAAATTCCAAACACTAATGGGATGTCGCTTTAGGGTAGGGAAATGTGTTCCAAAAATCTATGTTGGAGAAAGCAGGCAAGGAAACAGCACTTTTTCCATCACCGAATCTGATCCCACGCCTGTTGGAATCAAGCCTGGAGTTATCAGTGTTCGCATTTGAAGGTCTCTGGGCTGCAGATCACCCCGTTTGCTGTTTCCTGTGCCGCACAGTCTTCTCCCTCTAGAAGTAAGCATTTCTCCAGTCTTCCTTTTGTTGTGACTTCTCTTTCTTCAGTTAAGAGTTAAATAATAATTAATGTTGCTCTAAAGATGAGTTAAAAACCCAAAGTGCAGGCTAGAATCCTGCCATCAGGGTGTCATGTCTCAGGAAGCTGGTTAATGTCTGTCAGTTTAGTATCATTCAGAATTGCCCGGATTCTCTCCAAGGAGTCCGCTTGCCGGATCCGCTCTAACTGCACCTGGAGAAATAATGGTGAGGTAAGTACAGGTGGCTCCTGCCTAGATTTTCTGAACTGTGACTGGTTTAGCTGAGATGCAGCAGATTAACTCGCCAGAGTAGCAGTCACTTCAAAGGGAGACAACAAGAACAATTAAAAATTTTAAAATAATTCCCCAAAGCTATTGCATAACAGACTAGGATTTTTTTTTTTTTTTTTTTTTTTTTTTTTTTTTTTTTTTTTTTTTTTTTTTTTTTTTTTTTTTTTTTTTGAGGCAGTTTTGCGCGTCACCCAGGCCAGAGTGCAATGGTGTGATCTCGGCTCACTGCAACCTCCACCTCCTAGGTTCAAGTGATTCTCGTGTCTTAGCCTCCCAAGTAGCTGAGATTACAGGCACCTGCCACCACACCCGGCCATTTTTTTTTCTTTTCCTTTTCCTCCAGACAGAGTCTTGGTCTGTCGCCCGGGCTGGACTGCAGTGGCGCCATCTCGGCTCACTGCAACCTCCACCTCCCGAGTTCAAGCAATTCTCCTGTCTCAGCCTCCCCAGTAGCTGGGATTACAGGCACCCACCACCATGCCTGGCTAATTTTTGTATTTTTAGTAGAAACAGGGTTTCACCATATTGGTCAGTCTGATCACGAACTCCCGACCTCAGGTGATCCACCCACCTCAGCCTCCCAAAGTGCTGGGATTACAGGCGTGAGCCACCATGCCTGGCCCAGACTAGGATTTTAAAGTCTAATGTGTTGGGATTATGGAGACAAATGAGACCTGACTCCTGACCCTGAAGAATCCAGTTCCAGGCTGGGTGCGGCAGCTCACGCCTGTGATCCCAGCACTTTGGGAGGCTGAGGTGGGTGGATCACCTGAGGTCAGGAGATTGAGACCAGCCTGACCAACATGGTAAAACCCCGTCTCTACTAAAATACAAAAATTAGCTGGGGGTGGTAGCATGTGCCTGTAATCCCAGCTACCCAGGAGGCTGAGGCAGGAGAATCACTGGAACTAGAGAGGCAGAGGCTGCAGTGAGTCGAGATCACACCACTGCACTCCAGCCTGGGTGACAGAGCAAGACTCCTCTCAAAAAAAAAAAAGAATCTGAAGTTCCATTGGGAAAAAAAACCTTAGTTTTAGCACAATATTCTAAATGTCATTACAGGCATTCATGGACTGCCCAAGGGAGCATGGCAGAGGGAGGGGGCGCTTTAGCCCAGCTCAGGGACCTAGAAGGGCTCCATGGAATGGACAAACCTACGCTGAGCCTTGAAAGAAAGGTGTCAGGAGGGGATGAGAGGAGGATGCTTACCAGACGGAAGAGCGCACTGTGGGCGAGGAACCACAAGCAGTTAAACATGAGAATGTAAAACAAGGCAGAGAGATGAGCAAAATGCAGGGGTAGGCCTGATTGGGAAGAGTCTTACATGGTATGCTAAGGAGTTGATACTTTACTCATAAGGAGGCAAAATTGGCAAGGTATAGAGAAAAAGAAAAATGGGCCAAGTGTGAAGAACACACCAGGTTTCTGGCCTGAATGATGAGGCAGACATTTGGGGTGGAGGCAGGAGCAGCCAGTCTCTAAACCTCTAGCTACTGCCAGTGGTCAAGTCAGGGATTGGCAAGGTTCTGTCCCCCAAAACTGCCTTCGTGCATTTTGTGGTTCCCCAAATGCCTCACCTGAAGGGTCTGTGAAAGCTTTACAAAATCTCTCTGGACTTGCTCACTGACATCTAATTCTGTCTGTAATCTCTGAGCTTTGTTCTTCTCTTCAAACATAAGTTGTTCAACGGTAGCCTAAAAAATACAAGTTTTGAATGAAGATTAATGCCAAAGGGCCAAATTAGGAAATCTAGTAACTTGTAGTTACCAACTACTAGGGCAGAAAGGTGGGTGGATATCCATCATACTCCTATACACGACCAATCTCTATAGGGCAAGTGTGCAAGCCATCTGGACTGCTTGCTCTAGGTCCTAAGATGAACTGGGTATGAAAAGCCAGAGGAAGAAATGGATTAAAGTGCTGCCCTCCCCCACCCCCAGCAGCTGGTGACAGTGACAATAATCATCAAAACAGTTGCTGAGATGAGAATCTGTCACAGCGACAGGGATGCATACAGGATTTCCTCTGACAACCTCCACAGTCAAGCATCCACCAGGAAACTTAGTGACTACGTCCCAGGCAGCCCCAGCTATCCCCAGTCTCTCTTACGGAAAACTTCAGCAGGGTGTGTGGGAGCCTTTCTAAAAGCAAGCAGTTCAACAACACTGTCTGTGCTTTAAGGTCTGACCCCTCAGCTCACTACCCCCACAACATGCACGTTTATTCTAACGGAACTAATCAAAATGTAGGCGGCAAACCCGGTTTGATGCCATCTCTCTTAGGATTTGATATATCAGTCAGATGGAATGACATTTTCAAGCTGCTTCTAACCGGGCAGCGCCCAGGCTTGGTCAGTGGCCCTGATTGCCCACCTACTCTCTAAAGCTAGCCCATGACACAGGCCTCCAGACCTGGCAGAAAAGATTTAACCCAGCTGGAACAGATCAATTCGTTTAATTTTTTTCTTTTCACAAGCTGTCAGTCTTGCCAACTTTTTAAAAGGTGACACTTCAAAGCACCAGTATTTTTTCTTAACATGCAAGATGTGATCCTACCTTCTTAGCCCTACTTTTTAAAATTAAATGACCAATGAAAATACTACCTTAGCAGCAGTCTCTTTTTTTAGCTGCTCTTCCAAACTGATCTGTATTTCCTGAAGACTCTCAAGCTGTTGAGACTTCTCTCTTAATGTGGACTCCAACTGTGAAAACAGAAAAGGCTGAGACACAAACTCCCTCAGGGCCCCAGTGCACTGCCTAAAAGAGCGTAGAGCCGGGAGAATTACACCAGGACACTCAGGCTACACTGGGAATACTCTCACCCTTTCAGCTCTGTGGATCCCCTCTGTGTTCTTCCTGAACGATTCTTTCATTAACCATTATTGGGCACCTACTATATTCTAAGGCCTCAAAATGGAGAAACCAGGGGAAACAGACGTGTGAAGCGTGAAGGAAGCAGCATTTAATTCTGCCAGACAAGTTACAAAGGACTTCCTAGGGGAGATATTTGACTCCTACATTTTTACAGGGCAAAGACGGGGGTGACAAGGGGAGAAGATGGAGAGAGATACTCCAGTAAGAGGGAATGGACGGCACGCATTAAAAACACATGCAGGAACGGTGGCATGTTCGGCTGGCCTGTAGCACGGCCCACTAGGAGCCACAGGCACTGAGGCGGAGAGGCAGTGTGAGGCAGGAGAGCTCTGGCTGGGCTAAGGATACGGACTTGATCCTGTAAATAAAGGAAACCACTGGAGGGCTCTCCACTAGACTGAGATGCGAACAAGTATAATGTTTAAATATAACCTTGATTTCAATATGGAGATGAATTAGGGACAAATTTTGGAGGCAGGGAAGTAAGTTAGGCTGTTACAATAAGCCAGGTGAGAGTGAAGTCTGAACTCAGAGAGTGGCAGCTGGAATGGAAAGGATGAGATGTATTTCAAGCACTGGTAATTTCTGCTCGTGCAACCTCAGAAGCAAAGTGGAGGCAGGAGACAGACTGCAGCGGGTGGAGGGGTGGCTGGGAAGTCAGGCAGTGGACATGATCAAGACTGTGGCAACAGAGGTAACAAGAAAGATTGGTAGCTTGAGAGAGGAGTGCAATCCAAAGACAGACTCTTTCCTTCTGAATGGGAGACACCTGAGACTGTTCATGCATAATGGAAAAGACCAGTCAAGAGGCAGAAGTTCAAGGCCCAGCACGGTGTGGGGACATCTGGAGAAGTCCGGAGACACTCAGTCAAAGCACCTATGCAGTGACACACTGTGCTCAGAAGCAGGCCATCATTTTCTCTGAAGAACAAGAGAAGGCTGGGAATAAAAGGAGAACCTGTAATTGAGGAGCCCAGGAGCTGAAGGTGGCCCTGCCTGATGCCTGAGGAGTGAGGCCAGCATCTGCTGAGAGTGAGGAGGCTGAGGTGAGATGCCTCTGAAACTGCCACTGTGAGGAATGGAGGAGACACAACTTAGAACACATGAAAGGCTGCATAAGGAGCACTGGAGGCCCATCTGGCAGCACGAGCAGGCAGTGTCACCAAGTCTGGTGGCATCAGCAGCTAGGGACAGCAGGACTAGTCCAGGGTTGGGCAGTGGTCAGGTGAGGGCAGCAGCAGGACAAGGAGTGAAAGACCGTAGGGGCAGGTGTGGTGGAAGATGAGGGGAAGAGGCAGGCCAGTAAGATGCGACCTAGGGGAAAGCAAGCAAGCCATGAAGCTGCTAAAACCAGGATAAAAGGGGAAGTTCAGAGAAGTGGAGGTCTGAATGAGGTACTCCGATGGATAGGCCTGCAGGATGAAGAGCTGGAAGGATGGCAGATTGTGGTCAAGGAACTTAAGGCTGCAGTGAGATGTCACAGTTGGGCAAAGTGCAGCCAGCCCAGTGTGTGGGAAGGGAGAGCAGGGTGGAGGTGAAAATCTCTAAATCAAGGAACAGTGAGGTCAGGAGGTTGAATGGGGTTACTATGAAAGGTACTGATGATGTCTAAGAGGACTAAGCCAGCTAGAAAACATCATCTCTTGTTTGTAACACTTTTATACATATTTCTACTGTACCTCTAAGCATATAACACGTTATGACCATGCCTTGCCTATCTTCTCCCTACACTGGAAACTCCAAGCCACAGTCACAGCTTAGCCTTACCTCCTCCGGTTTAACATAGCCTGACACACAGGGCACTCTCAGTAAGTCACCATCACACCCTTACCCCCATGGTTTTCTTCCCACAAGACAGAAGTTCCTTAAGGCAGGGCCCATGCCTTAACTATTTTTTATTTGTTGGGTCTACCATAGTAGGAGTCAATAAATAACCACCGGTTGCTGATAGAATTAATTTGAAACTCACGACTTACCTGTCCTTTTTCTACTTTTATTCTTTCTAATTCAGCTTTTAGGCTAGAAATGGAAGCTAGAAGGAAAAAAAAAATGAGACGTATTAGCATTCATCTATTATTTTGCATGTAAATTTTTTTCTTTAAAATTTTAGAACACCCCCAAAGGATTCAAATATATGCTGAACATGGGTTCTGGGGGGCTGTCTCAAAATTATCACCACGCAATCAGCATATTCAGCGCAGGGAAAAGTAGGATCCACGCAAACGGACACGGTGTCATAAACTACTTCTAGATCATGTATCGCATCTCTGCAGGGAAATGCCACCCATCAAATCACGTTCCCCTGGGTCTGGGTTCAAGTACTGAGAATCCTATCCATGAATAATTGCCAAAGAGGCCACAGAACTCCTAAAAAGATGAGTTTTCGGCCAGGCGCAGGGGCTCACAACTGTAATCCCAGCACTTTGCAAGGCCGAGGCAGGCAGATCACCTGAGATCGGGAGTTTGAGACCAGCTTGACCAACATGCAGAAACCCGTCTCTACTAAAAATACAAAACGAGCTGGGTGTGGTGCTGCACTACTGTAATCCCAGCTACTCGGGATGCTGAGGCAGCAGAATGCAGAACTGCTTGAACCTAGGAGGCAGAGGTTGCAGTGAGCCAAGATCTCGCCACTGCACTCCAGGCTGGGCAACAAGAGCAAAACTCTGTCTCAAAAAAAAAAAAAAGTTTTAAAATAACCAGAATTTCTGATTATTTGAATATAGCAGAATATCTATAAAAAATGGACTGAGTCTGTACTAAATTTTTTCCTATGCTTTTCTGTGTTCCAGACTCCACGGCCACATATTACTTCTTTATTAAAGTTTTATGGCCGGGCGTGGTGGCTCAAGCCTGTAATCCCAGCACTTTGGGAGGCCGAGACGGGTGGATCATGAGGTCAGGAGATCGAGACCATCCTGGCTAACACGGTGAAACCCCGTCTCTCTCTACTAAAAAAATACAAAAAACTAGCCGGGCGAGGTGGCGGGCGCCTGTAGTCCCAGCTACTCTGGAGGCTGAGGCAGGAGAATGGCGTAAACACGGGAGGCGGAGCTTGCAGTGAGCTGAGATCCGGCCACTGCACTCCAGCCCGGGCGACAGAGCGAGACTCCGTCTCAAAAAAAAAAAAATAAAGTTTTATTTAGTGACTCTAAACTACATCACTTTTATCTTCACCTATTTCCTCCTTGCAGTTTTCTATTTCTAGCTGCAGAGTTTCTTCAAGATTTTCTTTTAAACACTGTTCTGCTTGGATCTGCTCCTTTAGGAAAAGTATCTCAGCCTTCAGCTTTTCTTCTACGTGGTCTGCTGCTGTCCGCACATTAATGATGTCCTCGCGGTATTTTAATACCAATTCCCGCAGTGCCTGGATTCAAGAAACAAATGATTATTGGGTTTGTGAGAGTGAAAAGGAATAAAGAAGCTAAAGGTTTTCTATAACCAGAATCTCAGATGTTGTTTTAATGGTTCAAAAATTAAGACTTTGACCATTAAGCCACTTAGAGCTTCAGGACAGGTGCCATGTCAGGTTAACATTCATTATGTTATAGAAAAGACATTTCTGGCCACGTCGTATCTTCTGAGCCACATACTCTTCCCTCAAAACTGTTTCATAAGCGGAAAAATAAAAAGGTTAAGTGACTTACAATATGCCATTCAATTGAAATAATACCTTAGAATCCTCTACTATTACTTGCAGAAATTTGTGAGGCATTAGGAAATGAAGACAAAACTCGTAGCAAGTTCCTACTCAGTAGCAAGTGTGAACCAAGAGGATAAGGTTTACTTACTTATTCATTCATTCAGACATTTACTGAACATCTACCACAGGCAAAGTACTACCTTAGGCCAGAGGTAAATAATGGCAAAGATGGCTTTCTAAGGTGGTAAGCTGTTTTTCTGTAATAAATTCAGTACATAATTTGTTTTGTTTTTCTTCCTAAATTTTAGTTCTGTCTTCTTTTAGAAAGCCTTTCAGTTATAACCTAAAGCAACTCTAAAGTAAAAACGGGATTTTCATATAACAATATATATAAAACAGTTTTAAAAATTTTGTAAGATTTATTACTGAGGCAGGTCCAAGAATCAAGGCTTACACACTGACTACATTCTTCAAAGATTCTTGGAACTTTTTTTTTCTGGAGACAGGATCTTAAGCTCTGTCACCCAGACTGGAGTATGGACTGCAATAGCATAATCCTATACCACAGACTCAAACTCCTGGGCTCAAGCCATCCTCCTGCCTCAGCCTCCCAAGTAGCTAGGATTATAGGCACATGCATGCCACTATGCCCAGCTAATTTTCTTATTTTTTGTAGAGACACAGTCTCACTATATTGCCCAGGTTGGTCTCAAAACTCCTGGGCTCAAGCAAAACTCCCACTTCAACCTCCCAATGTGCTGGGATTACAGGCAAGTATCACTGTGCCCGGCCTGGATTCTTGGAACATTTTAAAATCTAGACTAGCAGGCAGTGACTCACACCTGCAATCCCAGCACTTTGAGAGGCCCAGGCAAGCGGATCACTTGAGATCAGGAGTTCAAGACCAGCCTGGCCAACATGGCAAAACTCCATCTCTACTAAAAATACAAAAAAAGGCCAGGCACGGTGGCTCATGCCCTCTAATCCCAGCACATTGGGAGGCCAAGACGGGCAGATCACGAGGTCAGGAGTTCAAGACCAGCCTAGCCAATATGGTGAAACCCCATCTCTACTAAAAAATATTTTTAAAAATTAGCTGGGCACAGTGGCACGCACCTGTTGTGCCAGTACTTGGGAGGCTGAGGCAGGAGAATCGCTTGAACCCGGGAGGCGGAGGTTGCAGTGAGCCTAGGTTGTTCCACTGCACTCCAGCCTGGGTGACAGAGTGAGACTCCCTCTCAAAAAAATAAAATAAAAAATAAAAAATACAAAAACAAATTAGCCCAGCGTGCTGGCACATGCCTGTAATCCCAGCTACTCGGGAGGCTGAGGCAGGAGAATCACTTGAACCCAGGAGGCAGAGGTTTCAGTGAGCCAAGATTGTGCCATTGCACTTCAGCCTGGGCGACAGAATGAAACTGTGTCTCAAAAAATTAAAAATAAAGCTTGGATAAAGTTAAGGAGACAATTACGAATGTCTCTGGGAAATCGGTTTTGTAGCCCAGGTTTACCCAACCACAGAAGAATGTAAGTGACCAAAAGTGTCATCTTTAGCCGGGCATGGTGGCTCACTTGAGGTCAGGAGCTCAAGACCAGGCTGGCAAACATGGTGAAACCCCGTCTATACTATAAATGCAAAAAAATTAGCCAGGCGTGGTGGTGGGCGCTTGTTATCCCAGCTACTGGGGAGGCTGAGGCAGGAGAATCGTTTAAACCCGTGAGGCAGAGGTTGCAGTGAGCAGAGATCATGCCGTTGCACTCCAGCCTGGGCGACAGATAGTATCTGTCTCAAAAAGAAACAAAAGTGTCATCTTTATGGACAGAATGATGGTGAGTGTGGTATAACCTTTCAAGTATCAGACACAAAAGCAAACATCATAAGCAGCCAGCATGGTGACCTCTTCAAACGTTTAATTTTTGTGGGACTCTCAATATGGTCCCACAAAAATAACTTACAGATCTTGAAAACATTAGGCTACGTGAAAGAAGATGTACACAAAAGACCACATACTGTATGATTCTATTCATAGGAAAGTCCAGAATAGGGAAACCTATAGAGGCAGAAAGTAGACTAGCAGTTGCTTAAGGTTAGGGGAGGAGGAGGAATAAGGATGGAAGCGAAAGGGTGAAGTGTTACTTTTTCTTTTGTGTGTGTGTGTGTGTGTGTGTGTTTGTGTGTGTTTTTAGCTGGTGTACTCGGGTCACAAGGAGTTACTTTCTGAGGTGATGAACATGTTCTACAATTGATTGTGATGATGGTTGCACACATCTGTGAGTACAGCAAAAACCACTGAATGGTACACCAAACGGCTGGATGGCCATGTGAATTATATCTCAATAAAGCTGTTCACATAAAGAACATACAGCCAATTCCGAAAATGTACTTGTTGACATTTTGGATCATGTGGAAAGTAAGTTACCTCTGTAGTGTCTGGGAGGATGAAGTCTTCGGCTTGCTGTAGTGACACATGCAAGCTATGCTTTCCCTGGAGACTGTCATTATCTTTCTGTAACCTCACCAGCTCTTCTGAAACCTGTTCCCGTGACTGCATCAGCACTGCCTAAAATAGAAGGAGACACTAATCACAGCCAGAAAGGTAGATCCGGTCTGGTAATAACTACACCAGAGAAAAACAAGACCAAACTAAAGGAGTGCTGAGGATGGACGGGGTATGGTGAAGTTCTGCTAGACTTAGAAAAAGCAGTGCAGAAATTTTCTGATTTACAGCACATATTCCACAAGAAGACAGGCAAAGAAGCAAGTATCTGAGGCTCATTCTCCATTGTTCCTACAAACCGCTTAAAAATACTATCTTCTGGTTGAGCGCGGTGGCTCACACCTGCAATCCCAGCACTTTGGGAGGCTGAGGTGGGTGGACTGCCTGAGATCACAAGTTTGAGACCAGCCTGGGCAAAACAGTGAAACTCCGTCTCTACTAAAATACAAAAAGTTAGCTGGGCATAGTGGCGTGTGCCTGTAATCCCAGCAACTAGGGATTGGTTGAGGCAGGAGAATTGCTTGAACCCAGGAGGCAGAGGGTGCAGTGAGCCGAGATTGCGCCATTGCACTCCAGCCTGGGCGACAAAGCGAGACTCCATCTCAAAAAAAAAATTAATTAATTAATAATAATATTTTCCCTCCATATCCCTGTACTACAGAAGGACCAGGATCTCTAGTTCAATGGAAGTGGCTGACACCATCAAGACCTGTATCAGACAGAGCATGTGCTCTAAGACAACTTCCTATTTTCTCGTGGCATGCATTCAACAGAAAGGAGGGAGAAACCAAAAGCAGTGTCTTCATTTCCCGTCATGTATACATCTGTTCAGGCTCAGGATCACTGTGAATGGCCCAGCAGGCCCAGATACTGGAAGTCATCAAGAGGATCTAAGCTTGGGAATCACAGAGCACTCGAGAAGCGTATTCTTTTTTTTTTTTTGAAACAGTCTCACTCTGTCGCCCAGGCTGGAGTGCAGTGGTGTGAGCTCAGCTCACTGCAACCTCCACCTCCCAAGTCCTGGTTCAAGCAATTCTCCTGCCTCAGCCTCCCAAGTAGCTGGAATTAGAGGCACGCACCACCATGCCCAGCTAAATTTTTTGTATTTTTAGTAGAGATGGGGTTTAACCATGTTGGCCAGGCTGGTCTTGAACTCCTGACCTCGTGATCTGCCCACCTTGGCCTCCCAAAGGGCTGGGATCACAGGCGTGAGCCACCACACCCGGCCAGAGAAGATTATTCTTAAAATCGGACACACTCCCACTTCTGCTTGTTGATGTATAAAACAATTTTAGGCATTTCATATTATTTGCATCAATATAAAAGTTATTCCAGCAAATCCGAGTATAAGACAAAGCTCTCGGAAAGCATGTGGCTCCTGCTACTCGGTAATGCCAGGTCACTTACCTTAAGGGCACACATACATGTAGATTATGCTCTCATACAATATTTATTTTGCAGCTACTACTCTATGCCAGGTGTTTTGCTGCCCACAGGAAATACAGAGATAAAAGACAAAGACTGCCCTGGAGAAGCTCATGGTCCAATAGAGGAGAAAGACAAGTAAACCAAAAACTATAAAACCATAAACTGCTATGACAGACGGTACTGCAGTGACAAAAGGTCAACGGGGCACCTAATTTGGGGCAGGAAACTGGGGAGAGAGTTAACACTTCCCAGAGGAGGTGATGACCGAGCTGCATCCTGAAGGACAAACAGGCCACAGACAGGCAGTCCAGGCCATGCATATGCTCTGGCTAAATCCCACTCGCTGTTACTGTCTTCAGACTAGAATCCACTGTACTTTATGCTCACTTTCAACCCATTTACAACAAAGTATCAGCATCCCACCACCCTGTGGATATGAAAGAAGGGAAAAAAGAATATGTATATATTTGCTTGTTTTGTAAAGAGAAAACAGAAAGATAAGCCAAAATAAATTAAAATGATTACATACGAGAGTGGGTGGAAATGGGGTAAAAGGATAGGGAATGGAAATGGAGTATTTATTTTTATACTTTTGATTATGAACCATATTGCATATTCAAAATATAAATCAAAAAATAAAAATCAAATATGAAAATGTAATATAAAGAGAAACAAATGGAGCTAACTATATGTCAGATTCCTAATACAACCACAGAGAGAACAACTAACATTTGAACACAGTACTTAGACTGTAAACCCTTATCTGAGATACAGTCTACGGGCAGAAAGAACTACAAAGAAATGTTGACCTTTCCTTAGTAGATTTGCTGCTGGTAGCAATATTGATTCTGGAACTATTTTGCCCCCACCTTAAGCAAGTGATCAAATTTAACATCCCCAGTAACGGAAGCACCCATCATTAACGTGCCTCATGATGTTAGGAACCTCCCATGGAACCATTTCATCTATGCAGTATCCGTGCCAAGATGTCTAACTTGAATCAAATCACAAGGAGATAATCAGACAAATGAATTCCACAAGACAGCTGGACTAAAACAAAGCAATCAGCCTGGATTCTTAAAAATAAAAAAAGAGTGGGGAGCCTGTTCTAGATGAAAAGTGACTAAGGCGACATGACAACAAGATGAAATTATGTGATCATTGATTGGTTCCTGGATCAAAATATAGAAAATATAAAAAGGAAAACCACCACTAAAAAATAATCAAGGACTTATTGGGACAACTGGTTAAATTTTAAGGATGTAATCATAGTACTGTAGCGATGCAGAACAACTCTTTGTTTTAGGAAATACATACTAAAATACTTATGACTGTCATATCTACAATAACTCCAAATAGTCCAGCAAAAAACACAAACCAAGACATACATACATACACATCATATACCTACAAACATACACAGAAAGACTAAGAACAAGCGCAAGCATGCACTAAGGTGGTGAGTGTCTCTTACTCATGGTAATTTCAACAAAATGGTCATGTATTAGAGTTCATAGGACCTCAACCTTAATTTCTACAATTCTCCAGTGTCACTCACACACATTCGTTTTAAGTGAAACCAGCTTGAAAAGTGTCTGCAAAGGCTGACGGGTTTTAAAAGACAAGAAGGAGGCCGGGCGCAGTGGCTCATGCCTGTAATCCCAGCACTTTGGGAGGCCAGTGCGGGTGGATCACCTGAGGTCAGGAGTTTGAGACCAGCCCGACCAACATGGAGAAACCCCGTCTCTACTAAAAATACAAAATTAGCCGGGCATGGTGTTGCGCGCCTGTAATCCCAGCTACTCGGGAGGCTGAGGCAGGAGAATCGCTTGAACCCGGGAGAAGGAGATCAGGCCATTGCACTCTAGCCTAGGCAACAAGAGCAAAACTCCATCTCAAATAAAAAAACAGACAAGAAGGAGAAAGACGCAAGGGGACAAAGGAGTGTAGGAGGCTCACCACTATGAAACTGTCAGTATTTAACAATGATTTTTACGCCAGTGTTATTATTTTGTATTGTCTAATTAGAGAAAACATATGAAACTATGGGTCAATGATTAGGATGAGATGCTTCCCTACAGACCAGGTTGAAGATTTAGGGATCAGTTCATAGGCCATTCAGATACTGACCTAATGCCAATTAAAAACATTCAATGACCATTCCACCCAAGGCTTTTTTTTAAAAAAAAACTGTCATCCCCGGGTAAGCATCAGCTTTGGAGAATCACCCCAGCAGGGCCATCTCTTAATTTAGTTGGAGGCATGAGATGTAGGCTCCAACTTTGAGAAAAGGAAAAACAAAGCAAATGTAGCCAGACTGCTAAGGAGGGAGGCCAAGCCTGGGGAACTATCCGCAAAGACTCTAGCCAGCCCTTGCTCCTAACACTTTGCTCCCATCCCTCTCAGAACAGATGGCCTTCTGGAAGTTCCCCAGCACCACAGCAGTTACATGTTTTTTTCATAACCCCTGTGAAACTAATAAGGTTTTTTTGTTTTGTTTTGTTTTTGTTTTTTCTGAGACAGAGTCTTGCTGTGTCACCCAAGCTGGAGTGCAATGGTGCGATCTCGGCTCACTGCAACTTCAGCCTCCCAGGTTCAAGCACTTCTGCCTCAGCCTCCCGAGTAGCTGGAACTACAGGCACCCACCACCACACCTGGCTAATTTTTTGTACTTTTAGTAGAGATGGGGTTTCTCCACCATGTTAGACAGGATGGTCTCAATCTCCTGACCTTGTGATCCATCCGCCTCGGCCTCCCAATGTGCTGGGATTACAGGCGTGAGCCACTGTGCCCAGCCCTAATAAGGTTATTCTAAATAAATTAGCCATCCAGGAAAATCACAAAATGACTGGTCAAAAGCTGTACCGGCTAGGGCTCTCAGACATTCAATTTTTTAGCTTGGTCAGGAGTTGGAATTTTAGCTAGGTCAGGAGTTGGAATTAAAAATTAAATGTAGGTCCATAGTTTATTCTGTTTAGGTTTCCCAAACAGAAAAATAAGTTAAACGATGAGAAACATTTTTGTTTGGCCAGAAAGTAGGTTTAAAAAAGGAATAATGTCTTTACAATATTTTGTCCATTATTAATGTTTTACAGTCCCAGGAGAAGACAACAGGAACTACTTTGGACAGGATGATAAATTCCTATCAAAGATGATGTCAAGATAGAACAAAAAAGGAATATATGTAACATACTTATCATTTACTTAAAAGTAAACTTACCATCTGTTCCTGAACATCCCTCTTTGCCTGGGAAAATCCCTGTTGTAACTCTTCAAGTAAGATCTCGGATGCTTGGGCTCTTAGGACAAGTGCAGAGATCTTTAAAAAAACACATGCATAGAAATATAGTTAGGAAATTGGTTATTCTGAAACTAACTCTTCCATCTTCTAAGTATTTAGTGTCTGGAATTGACATTTTATTGGTTCATGGTAACCACTCACCATCATCCAACAGCTACGTGCACATCTGCTGTGTGCAAAGCCTTGGTCTTAGATAACACAAGGCAGTGCCAAAGCCCGAGTCACATGCAGCCACACAGTAACAGAGAGCATTCTATGGGTGTCTAGGCAGATATTAACTCGTGACCTAGTTGGAGCTATGTTTAAAGATGTTTAAAAAAAAAAATCAGGCTGGGTGCAGTGGCTTACACCTGTAATCCCAGCACTTTGGGAGGCTGAGGCGGGCAGATCACCTGAGGTCAGGAGTTCGACGCCAGCCTGGCCTGCATGGTAAAACCCCATCTCTACTAAAAATTTAAAAAATTAGCTGGGTGTGGTGGCGGGCGCCTGTATTCCCAGCTACTCGGGAGGCTGAGGCAGAATTGCTTGAACTTGGAAGGCAGAGGTTACAGTGAACCCAGAATGTGCCCTCACACTCCAGCCTGGGCGACAAGTGCGAAATTCTGTCTTGGGTTTCAAAAAAAAAAAGAAAATTTTATTTCACATAAATCAGTGTAGAATTTGGCACAAAAAATAGACAGACAAACTGAACAGAACATAGTTCTGAAACTAATCCACACAGAGCAATGGGGGAAAGGTGGATCTTTTCACCAAGTCATACAGAAATTGGCTATCCATACTTAAAAAAAAAAAAAGTTTTACCCTTATCTACACTGTGTGTGTGTGTGTGTGTGTGTGTGTGTGTCTAAGTCAGTTCTAAAGGAATTTTAGATATAAATGTGAATAAAGCCTCTATAATACAGGATATCTTCATACCTCCATAGGAAAAGATTCCTTTTTAAAAAGGAGGAAAATCACAAACCATAAAGAAATGATTAACAAACTTGATTTTTTTTTTTTTCTTTGAGACGGAGTTTCATTCTTGTTGCCCAGGCTGGAGCGATCTTGGCTCACGGCAACCTCCGCCTCCTGGGTTCAAGCGATTCTCCTGCCTCAGCCTCCTGAATGGCTGGAATTACAGGCACGCGCCAACACACTCGGCTAATTTTGTATATTTAGTAGAGACAGGGTTTCTCCATGTTGGTCAGGCTGGTCTTGAACTCCTGACCTCAGGTGATTCACCCACCTCGGTCTCCCAAAGTGCTAGAATTACAGGCGTGAGCCACTGCGCCCGCCCAAATTTGACATTATTAAGGACTTCTGTTCATGAAAAGACACCATTAACGAAGACATAAGCTACTGATGGGCCAGGTGCATGGCTCACGCCTTTAATCCTACCACTTTGGGAGGCCAAAGCGAGTGGATCACTTGAGGTCAGGAGTTCAAGACCAGCCTGGTCAACAATGTGAAACCTACTAAAAATACAATAATTAGCCAGGTGTGGTGGTGAGTGCCTGTAATCCCAGCTACTCAGGAGGCTGAGGCAGGAAAACTGCTTGAACCCAGGAGACAGAGGTTGCAGTGAGCCGAGGTTGCGCCACTGTACTCCAGCCTGGGCGACAGAGATTCCATCTCAAAAACAAAACAAAAACAGCAAATACAAGCTACTGAGTAAAAGACATCTGCAATACTTATCAGCAAAAGATTCTAACAAGATTATATAAAGGACACCTAACAAATCAGTTTTTAAAGACCAAAAAAAAGTAAAATAAACAGACAACACAATAGAAAGATGAGGATAAGACTCGAGCAGGAATCTCTCACACACACAATATCCCAATGGCCAAGAAACATGAAAAATGCTAAATAACTTCAATGGTCATTAGAGAAATGCAAACTAAGCCACAATGAAATACCATTACACACCCACCGAAATGGCTGTAATTAGAATAACAAAACGACATTTTTTCAAGACCTTGGAACCACAGGAATGCTCATACATTGCTGGTGGAGGTTAAACTGGTGTAACCACTCTGGAAAACTATTTGGCATTTTGAACGTTTGTACCCAAGCATTCCGCCCCTAGTTACATATCCTGCAGAAACATGTCCACCACGCCCTATACAAAAATTTCAAAGGAACATTATTCATAGTATCCCAGAACTGGAAACAACTGAAATATCCATCAACATTAGTCTGGATAAATTGTGCTATATCCGTATAATGGTATGACTATTCAACAATGAAAATAAACAAACTTACTCCATGCATCATGAGTAGGAATAATACACTGTTGAACGGTGGAAGACAGATGCAGAATAACACAGACTGTATGGCTTCATTTTCTTTTTTTTTTTTTTTTTTTGAGACGGAGTCTCGCTCTGTCGCCCGGGCTGGAGTGCAGTGGCCGGATCTCAGCTCACTGCAAGCTCCGCCTCCTGGGTTTACGCCATTCTCCTGCCTCAGCCTCCCGAGTAGCTGGGACTACAGGCGCCCGCCACCTCGCCCGGCTAGTTTTTTGTATTTTAGTAGAGACGGGGTTTCACCATGTTAGCCAGGATGGTCTCGATCTCCTGACCTCGTGATCCACCCGTCTCGGCCTCCCAAAGTGCTGGGATTACAGGCTTGAGCCACCGCGCCCGGCCTGTATGGCTTCATTTTCTAAAGTTGAAGCACAGGTTAATCTGATGGTGTTACAAGTTAGGACAGTGGCTGCCTGTCGGGAAGGAGCTGTAAGTGCGGGGAAAGTGAGGGCTTCTGGGGACTGGCTAATATTCTATTGCTTGATCTCAATGGTGGTTACGCAGATGTTGGTTCTGGTATGTTTGGTGTATCTGTACGTGCTATTTTTTTTTTTTCATGTTGCTATACTTTTACAAAGTTTAAAAGAAAATAATTAGTATCTTGGTCAGCAAGTTTCCAGTGCAGCAGGAAAACCTAACTAATACAAACTAAAAAGGAAAGGAGAATCAGAGCCTCCTGGCGTTTACTGACCAATTATTTCAAAAGTTATTCTTTAAAAATCTGTAGAACAGATATCACAGAATGATCAGTAAGAAATCGTTTTACCTGAGGGAAAATAAAACTGCCAAATCTTCAAGGCAAAAGAAACATGACTATATTTTTTGAATCTTTCATTTAAATAACCCAGTCATCCCTCATAGGCCACACTCTAAAAACCCTCCCTTACCTGGTGACTCGAATCTTCGCTACTTTGCTTTATGAAGTCTTCCAGCTCCTGCTTATCTTTCATTGTCTTCTCTAACTGGTCATTAGCTTGCCTTAGCATCAGCTGCAGTTTTTTCACCTATATCATTTTAAAAGTCAATCAGAAAGAAAAACCAGAATCCTTTTATAAATTTTCAAAAAAAAAATCTAACTGCAGAATTAAAATATATATATATATGTCTTTTTCTGGGAAACACCATAGATTATTTATATTCAGACAGAAATTAGATAAATGACCTCAAGAGACAACTACTGTGCTTTACAGTCAAATCATTTTTCACACACGTCTCATCTGAAAACATCTGCTTCTCCCCTAGACCCTCCAGGCCATGACACTGTTCCCCCTAACTAGAGTGTATCCTCTGTCTCCGGGCTACAATCCACACTAACACCAGAAATTGTGAAAAAAGTGAAATAATATAATTTCCCTACTTAAAACTCTAAATGCCTCTCAAAGTCTTCAGGGTAAATTTTTTTTTTTTTTTTTTTTTTTGAGACAGTCTCTCGCTCTGCAGTCTCAGCTCACTGCAACCTCCACCTCCTGAATTCAAGGGATTCTCCTGCCTTAGCCTCCCGAGTAGCTGGGATTACAGGCACGCACCACCACACCTGGCTAATTTTGCATTTTTAGTAGAGATGGGGTTTCTCCATGTTGGCCAGGCTGGTCTTGAACTCCCAACCTCAGGTGATCCGCCCACCTTGGTCTCTGAAAGTGCTGGGATTACAGGCGTGAGCCACCGCACCCAGCTTCAGGGTAAAATTTAAATCTCTTCAGTCATCACCGCTCCCATCACGGTCTTTGTAGTTTACTCTCCCATTATTTTGTAACAATCACCCCCTGTGCCCAGCCACATAACTACTCATACTTCCTAGAATACATCATTTTCTTTCCTAACTCTGTTCTTTGTACATCTTTTCTCTCCATGAACACCCTTTTCCCACTTCTTTTTCTGACTAATTTTTAGCCAGGCCTTAAAACAGTCTACCGAAATGTCTGTGAAAACCATTCCTGGCTGGGTGCGGTGGCTCAAGCCTGTAATCCCAGCACTTTGGGAGGCCGAGACGGGCGGATCACAAGGTCAGGAGATCAAGACCATCCTGGCTAACACGGTGAAACCCCGTCTCTACTAAAACTACAAAAAACTAGCCGGGCGAGGTGGCAGGCGCCTGTAGTCCCAGCTACTCGGGAGGCTGAGGCAGGAGAATGGCGTGAGCCCGGGAAGCGGAGCTTGCAGTGAGCTGAGATCCGGCCACTGCACTCCAGCCTGGGTGACAGAGCGAGACTCCGTCTCCAAAAAAAAGGAAAAGAAAAGAAAACCATTCCTACACCACGCTATCAGGGGCCAACTATATTAGTTTTGCAAATACCTTTAGAAATTAACCTTTGAAACATCTATGAGTAAAGCACACAGTATATGAAGGAACTCCATAGCAATGACATTTGAAAATATTAAACCATCATTCTAACCTGCTTAAAGTTATTTTGAAGACGAGGAATAATCTTCATAACAACCAAAGAACAATTTGGAAATACAAGGAAAAAGTATCTTTCTTACATATACTTTTACAAGCCTACTCTCATGAATTTCTACATTATTTCCTAAATGCTATCAAGGTACCCACTATTAAACACTGCGTTTGAAAAGGTACTGAAGATTTATCAATCTCAGCATACCAAATCTACCAAAGCTTAATTTCTGGGAAATGATTAACCTTAATTCAACAAATTTATGACAAGAAGTAAGCAATAAGCAATGAAGGACACACATTCTGATTAACATTCAGTTAAGCCTTTATTCTATTAGAGGCAACAATCAACCTTTTATCTCCCTGAGATCTCCACATCATAAAGTACTTTCCATGTACATAAAATCACTTTTAGGCCTTAGACGGAAGGGGCAGGGGTAGAAGAGATGAGGCAGTGTCCCTTTAAGAGCTGGGCTGGCCTGTGCAGATACACAAAAACCGAGTCCTAGTGAGCTCCCACTGGAAAAGTAGCTGCCATTGCATGTACCAGGTTATGTCATAACTTAACAAGATGGATACGCTTCATAATGTAAATGGGGCTGGGGGCGGAGGGGAGGCAATTAATTCTGCACCTCCAATGAAAACTACAATCGATACCCAGTTTGGCACATCCAGAAGAAACTCACCTGGTCTCTTGTTTCAGCCTCCTGAGTCTGAATTCCTTGTAACTGTTTTTCGTAATTGGAACACATATCACAACGTCTACCAAGTTTATTTCCAGCATTATGCACCTAAAGGGCATCAAAATTACTTCTTATCAGGCAAAACAAAATAAATCTACATCACACGCTTGAGGTACACGTGCATAGTCTTACCAATGGTGCTCAGGAGAACATGAAGTTAACACTTTCTTCAGGGCCTTATGGCAAAAAGTTACAATATAGGGTCAGATTCTAAAACGTCAAACTCTCCAGTACAAGTATGACAGGACACATGGGACACAATTTATTGCCAAGAGGCACAAAACCTCACGTCTGAGGACAACACAAAGCAAGTAAAAGGTACTATACCGTAGTACTCACAGTTTAATACTAACCCACCAACGGGAAGGAAAAACAAATAAAAACAGTGCCAAGTCACCGTTTCAACAGCTCCAAGTATAAAATAGGTATGAAACTAGTAAATAGCACCTTCGCACATATGTTTTACGTAAGACCAATGAGAATAGCTTCTTCCAGGCCTCAGTAAGCTGTTCCACTTACTGATACATGGCTTCCTTGAAGGGAAGCAGCCCTCAGTCAAGGAAAGCCCCAGGAGTCAGGTTTTGCAACTAAGTCGAAGGGAACACTTGAGCAACTCGCTTTATCTTTCCCAGCCAGTTTTCTCACCTGTATATTGGGGATAACCACGCCCCACTTGCCTCATTATAATCATAAAGCTTAAAGAGATCAGGTGTGTGAAAGGCCTTTGTAATCCATAAAGCATTAGGCAACTATCTAAGGGTTTATCTCCTAATCTTACCTGTAAATTTACAAATTCTCTAAGAAGGAAAATCGACTTCATTAAAGATTGGCTTCTTTTCTCTCCCATATTCCCAACCCCTCCTTAAACCCGCTCTCAGCATCAACAGCAGACAGGCAACTGCACTTTCTATCTAAAGGAAAGATGAAAGCCTGAATCCTGGAATACACTGAGATTATAGAAAACTGCAAAGCAAACCAAATTCAGGTTGCTCTAACTTAAATTCAGCAATGCTAGTCAGGCAGATCGCTCCAACCTGAGAGTTGTGAGTTCAGGTGAGGAAGTTCACATTCACTGCGATTAGCTAGCTAGCTCCTTTCTCTTCACAATTACCTGGAATAGCCAAAGCGGACCATGACAAGGGTCAGGTGACACAGGTTAACATCCACTTGCTGGCAACATGTGCCTGCACTGACTCCGGGAACCATCTGCTGAATGAACGATAAATCCCAGAGCTTCCCAGTGTGCCTCAGTGTGAGCAAGAGGAAAAACGTGAGAAAGGTAACTCACCTCCTTCTGCAAGAGATTCCATTCTGTCTCACTAACTAAGCGATAACCACTGGGGGACACGTACGCACTCTCCATGCCCTGGGTCACACTGGAGAGCAGGGACGCCGTCTCTTCTTGTTCTGGTGTCATCGCCTTGATTGCTCTCTCCTGATCTTTGGTTAACATAAACCCACTTGGCATCTGGAGCGACCCAAGGGATGCAGTATCAAAGTTCTCAGACACTGAATCTGCTCCTACCAGTGGTCCAAAATCTGACTCGTCCAGGTTTCCAGCAGATTTTGCTTTGTAGTTATAGCCTAAAGCTTTGGATTGCAACGAGCCCGAAGTTCCCAAACTGTCTGTAGACTGTGCTCTCCTGAGTCCATCTTTAAACATGTCATTGTCCGATTTACTGAAAGGGTCTCCAGCTGGCAACAGTAAGTCTGCATCTAAGGAATGGACTGAACCATGGGTGCTATCTAAATGCTCCTGAAATGTGAAAATATATATTGCCAAGTTAGACAATTCTCTGCATTTTTAAATACAAAAAAAACAAGAAATGTATTCCGCCACTCGTTACACATAATCATTAATGTGCTACCTTCATAGACTCATTGAACAAAGATTTACTAAGTGTCATTTCTACATGCCAGACATGAAACCAGGCCCTCAGGATACAACTGTGAGCAAGACGTAATCCCTGACCTAGAGATACACACAGCTTCAAAAACACAAGGTAAGTAAGCAGACTGTTACACTACTGTTATAAAAGGATGGGCTAGAGCTGTGTGCTGAATGCTCTGGGAGCTCAAAGAGCTCCCAAATACAAAGAGCTGGGGAAGGTCACCTGCTTCCCGAGTGTTGCGTATGTCAAGCGTGAGGTGCCTACCGTATATCCAAGTAGAGATGTCCCCTTAATAGAGGGACACAGAAGTCTTTCAACAGAGACTTGGGAGTAACTATCGTATAATGATAATTAAAGTCACAGCAGCAAATCAGAACACCTAGGATGAGTGTGTACGAAAAGAGGGCCAAGGGCAGAACCCTGAGAAAGACTAACATTTTGGGGATGAGCAAAGGAGAGGACAGAGTAGTAGGAAGGAAATGACGAGAATGTGGTGTTTTCTTTCTTTCTTTTTTTTTTTGAGACGGAATCTCGCTTTGTCGCCCAGGCTGGAGTTCAGTGGCGAGATCTCAGCTCACTGCAAGCTCCGCCTCCCAGGTTCACGCCATTCTCCTGCCTCAGCCTCCCGAGTAGCTGAGACTACAGGCGCCCGCCACCTCGCCTGGCTAATTTTTTGTCTTTTTAGTAGAGATGGGGTTTCACCATGTTGGCCAGGATGGTCTCGATCTCCTGACCTTGTGATCTGCCCGCCTTGGCCTCCCAAAGTGCCAGGATTACAGGCTTGAGCCACCGCGCCCGGCCCAATAATGTGTTATTTGCAAGCAAGGTGTAATCAACATGTTCAATGTTGTATACTATGCGAAAGAAGATGAAAAACGTCACATATTATGTAAGTCCGTCTATTGAAAATGTCCAGAACAAGTAAATCCATAGAGACATAAAGCAGATTAGTGGTTGCTAGAGGCTGGGGGGGAAGGGAAAATGGGGAGTGACTCTAATGGGTATGAGGTCTCCTTTGGGAGTGATAAAAATGTTTTCAAACTAAAAACATTTGTGTATATATGCAATATCACTGAACTATACACTTTAAATTTTATGTTATATGAATTTCATCTCAATTTTTAAACAGCACATTTCCGAAGGCAAAGCAAATCAGTGCCGTTACATGAAGCAGCTGCACAGTTAGCGGGGAAATAAGACAAATTATTTAAAGAAAAATGTAACAAGTTTTCTTTCCAACTGAATTTATTCCATTTAAATGACAATATTGTAAGATAATATCCTTTCTACGTTTTGTTGTTAAATGCCCTTTTTTAAATGAACCAGACGAGACTGTGGAATACAGTTGTTGTTACTGGCAAGTGCATGTGACCAATTTTTTAAAATGTTTTAAAAATATTCTTGGTGTAATAAAAAGGTGACAAATTTTGAATTAATGCCTCCGTTTCTTTCCTTTTAAAGACTTTTACGGCCGGGCGCGGTGGCTCAAGCCTGTAATCCCAGCACTTTGGGAGGCCGAGACGGGTGGATCACAAGGTCAGGAGACTGAGACCATCCTGGCTAACACGGTGAAACCCCGTCTCTACTAAAAAATACAAAAAACTAGCCGGGCGAGATGGCGGGCGCCTGTAGTCCCAGCTACTCGGGAGGCTGAGGCAGGAGAATGGCGTAAACCCGGGAGGCGGAGCTTGCAGTAAGCCGAGATCGCGCCACTGCACTCTAGCCTGGGTGACAGAGTGAGGCACCATCTCAAAAAAAAAAAAAAATTTTTACTCATCTGAAACTGCAATGGCTAAGAACACAAATCTCGTATATATTAAGCTTACTATGGCAAAGATCCCAAGTAAGTATCCTAATAAAAACTGGGATAAGCCATTCTGTTAGTTTACAAATAAACCTAACACGCACTGCTATGTATGACATACAGTGCTGCTGTGATACTGAAGAGGGAAGGGGCTAGGGACAGAACAGCTGTGAAGGCCATTTGAAAAACATCAGACTACAGGCCTGGTGCAGTAGCTCGCGCCTGTAAATCCAACACTTTGGGAGGCTGAGGTGGGAGGATAGGTTGAGCCCAGGAGTGGAAGACCAGCCTGGGCAACATAGGGGGACCTCCTTTCTACAAAAAAATTTAAAAATTAGCCAGGCATGGTAGCACATGCCTGTAGTCTCAGCTGCTCAGGAGGCTGAGGCAGGAGGATTGCTTGAGCCTAGGAGATCGAGGCTGTAGTGAGCTGTGATGGTGCCACTATACTCTAGCCAGCCTGGGTGGCAAGAATGAGACCCTGTCTCAAAAAACACAAAACAAAAAATGCCACATCAGACTACGACATTGGCAATAATATCTTTAAAATGTTTACATTCTTGAATTCAGCATTTTTTTTTTTTTTTGAGACGGACGTCTGCGCTCCCCTTGTCGCCAGGCTGAGGCAGTGGCCGGATCTCCAGCTCACTGCAAAGCTCCGCCTCCCGGGTTAACGGCCCATTCTCCTGCCTCAGCCCTCCGAGTACGCTGGGTACAGGCAGCCCGCCCGCCCGCCACACGTCGCCAGGCTATAGGATTTTTATATCTTTTTAGTAGAGACGGGGTTTCGCCGTGTGTAGTCCAGGATGGTCTCCGATCCTCCTGACCATCGCGATCCACCCATCTCGGCCTCCCAAAGTGCCTGGGGATTACAGGCTTGAGCCACCGTGCCCGGCCAGCCATTTTTTTTTTTTTTTTTTTTTTTTTTTTTTTTTTTTGTTTTGGGTTTTGTTTTGTTTTTGTTTTCTTTTTTCCTGGAGGCAGTCTCGCTCTGTCACCCAGGCTGGAATGCAGTGGTGCAATCTCGGCCCATTGCAGCAATCTCGGCCCATTGCAGCCTCCACCTCCTGGGCTCAAGGGATTCTCATGCCTCAGCCACAGTGAGTAGCTAGGACTACAGGCGCCAGACACCACACACGGCTAATTTCTGTATTTGTAGTAGACACGGGTTTCATCATGTTGGCTGGGCTGGTCTCAAACTCCTGGCCTCAAGTGATCCGCCTGCCTCAGCCTCCAAAAAGTGCTGCAATTACACTTGTGAGCCACTGTGCCCGGCCAGGCAGTTCTTTTCCTAAGAACTTATACTAAAAATAAAATGAAATAAAATAAAATAAAATCAGATGCATCCACGATTTTGTACAAGGAAAATTAGATATAACATTATGACATTACTTATAATAATGAAAAATTGGATGGTAGTAAAAAGTGGAACCAACTTGACTATCAGTGTGTTAATCACACTTTTCATTTTCTTTATTTCATGATGTCTTGATTTACTGGAGGCCTTGCTGGCATGAAGAAACTGCTTCCCAGGACTAGCTAATTTCTAGAGATAATAAACAACTCATCTGACTGTAAACACGCCTTTCATACACAAACCATTCAATCCCAAACCCATATCCCCAACCACCTCCCTTACCTAAACCACACACCAAGCCAGTATTTCCCCTGCCCGAAATCAACCCAGGGCCAGTTCCAAACAGCTAAGAACAGACCCTATATACCCCAAAGGCTGCGGGAATTAATTACTAGCCAGTCCTAAACTTTCTGCTCCGCTCCACTTTGCTTTTCCCAGAAAACCACAATAATAGCTATGGCCCATGCTTTTCTCTCGCTCCTGCTCCTGCCTCCTGACCAGCTCTGGTACTTCCCTGCTGTGGCCATGCATGGTGTGCTGGGCCTCTGCTTCTAGGAGAACTGTAAGTAACACAAAACTTCTTTCAGTGGCAGTGACCTCCCTATGTCATCACTCACTCACCATTATGAATTAAAAACCAGGCACAAGCTGGACACCATGGCTCACACCTGTAATCCCAGCACTTTGGGAGGCCAAGGTGGGCAAATCACTTGAGGCCAGAAGTTTGAGACCAGCCTGGTCAACATGGTGAAACCCCATCTCTACTAAAAATACAAAAATTAGCCTGGCGTGGTGGTGCATGCCTGTAATCCCAGCTACTCAGGAGGCTGAGGCAGAAGAATTGCTTGAACCCAGGAGGCAGAGGTTGTAGTGAGCTGAGATCACGCCACTACACTCCAGCCTGGGTGAGAGTGAGACCCTGTCTCAAATTTTTGAAAAAAGTACAAGGCCGGGCGCGGTGGCTCAAGCCTGTAATCCCAGCACTTTGGGAGGCCAAGACGGGCGGATCACGAGGTCAGGAGATCGAGACCATCCTGGCTAACACTGTGAAACCCCGTCTCTACTAAAAAATACAAAAAAACTAGCCGGGTGAGGTGGCGGCGCCTGTAGTCCCAGCTACTCGGGAGGCTGAGGCAGGAGAATGGCGTGAACCG
>NW_016814433.1:755418-769812 GCF_001698545.2 Rhinopithecus bieti | reverse complement strand
AAAAAAAAAAAAAAAAAAAAAGAAAGAAACACATATGTTAACATATATATTATCTCTGGAAAAGAAAATAAGAAAAGCAAGAAAGAGATGTGTACCAAAATATTAGTTGTGACCTCTGGGTAGGATGATCTACCAGTTATTTTTATTTTGTATGGCGTTTCCGATACTTCCCAAATTTTCCATAATGAACATTTTGTGTAGAGAAAAGCTCATTATAAGCATCAGGTTAAAGAAAATGTGAGGTCTACAAATTTCAAATATCTTTAGCCATAAATCTAACTCTCTAAAGCATCTGAGATTAACATTGTTGTGTGAGACAGGGTCTCACTGTCATCCATGCTGGAGTGCAGTGGCAAAATCTCAGCTCACTGCAACCTCCACCTCCTGGGTTCAAACGATTCTCATGCCTCAGTCACCTGAGTAGCTGGGATTACAGACATACACAACCTCACCCAGCTAATCTGTGTATTTTTAGTAGAGATAGGGTTTCACCATGTTAGCCAGCTTCAGATTAACTCTAAACCAAGAGCTGTGTCATTATTCTCAATAAAAAACAATTATATTCAACATTCAAATTGCAAAACACGAGCTCTGAAAGTCTACAGATCATTAAGAGAGAATCAAAATAAAATACTTCTCTGTAAATCACAACAAATGTCCCTTGTTTCCCGTTTCCCCGCTTTTCAGACATTCCTGGATAGATTACTGCATGATGAAAACACTACGTAATCGTTGGCTGTACCCAAAACTTGAGACATTCTCTTGGGAGTCTGAATATTTTTTAAATGCACAGTAGAATTAGACCAAGTGGTTCCCAGTCTATGTCCCAGAACAAAGAATGAACAAAACAACTACAATCTACAGCACTTTGCAGTGTCTACGAAAATTTTTTTTCAGTTTTTCTTAAACCTCAAACAATCCCTAAGCATGGGCATAGAAACCACCAGGAGGGAGATTACGTATGGCTCAAAGTAAATCTGCAGGGTAAACAGAAGCAGGATACCCCTGAAAGTAAAGAAAAGATCCGTATCCAATTTAACTGCAATTCATTCACCAGGCCAGGAAAGGAGGTGCGGCAGGGAGTGAGTGTGATTCTAAGCCGCAGGGACAGGGCAGTGAGCGCGAACAGTAAGTGCACAGGTCTGGCTACAGAGAAGTGGAGAGCAGTGAATGAGGCCGGAAGGGCCATTTAACTGTGAACGCCCTTGTATGCCACGCTAGGGATCTTGGGGGATTTTCGTTTTCATCCTCAAGGCAATAAGAGAAGCATTTCCTTCACTGATAACAAGATAACCAGCACGAGCTTTGAAAGATGAGCAGAAGGATTTCAATACTCAGAAAGGCAATGGGAGGAAAGTACTCCAAATGAAGGCAGCAACAGACCAGGGGGGAATACAGCCCAAGATGACAACCAACATGGCTAAAATGTAATCCAGATGATGAAGGGCCTTACCTGTCCGAGTGAAGAATGTGTACTTAATTATACAGGTAACAGGAGTCAATGGTAGTTATTGAGTAGGGGAGTGGCCTGACTGCAGCTGCACTTAAGAAAATGAATTTGACAGTAATGCTGAGGGTGCGATGGAATGGGACAGGTTGAGACAGGAAACCCAATGAGAAGGCCCTTGCCACACTGTGGGTGAGAGGTGCCAAGGCCACAGAACACCTAACACTTCCAGGTCCCTCTACTCTACCCATTCCTAGTACCTGAAACGTTTTACCCTGTGGTGTTGCAATCTGCCACACCTCACCCACTGCCATCAGGGATGAAAACCTAATAGTGGTTAATACTCATATATATGCTACAGGGAGTTAAGCATTTCAGCACTTTAGATAATCTCTTTTAAACAAAAAAGACAAGTATTAGCAATATGTACTATTCACATCAAAAAAGATTTTGTAGACATTATTTAAAGGTTTATTTTAATGCATTAAATTTGGAAAATACTGGGAAAAAGAACATCTAATTATTTCAGACAGTGAATGAAGCTACAACATGTTTCAAACAGTGCTACCTATAATGCCATAAAAACAACTGAAAATAAATACTGTCATTTTTATCTTTCACTTAGTTAGATAAAATGAACTTCTCACTTCTCATATGGACAATGTAATTAACTGATGTATGAGTAAGCTAAAATTGTTGACATTGTGTATATAATGACTTTAATTATAGACTCACTATACCTCTTCATTTGATAACTGGGCTGAAGATTCTTCTTGAGTTAAAGCACACACTACTGGTATTTTTATTTCTTCCTCAGCATCTGTTTTTTTGTGATCCTTTCTCTTATTGAGTCTCTGTTGTTCATCATCCTCCTAAAAGTTAGGAAGAAAAAAACATATATATGACCCAAGTAACCTACTTAATAAGTGACATAGTTCCTTAACCATTCAAAACAAATAAGAAAGAACAGAGCATTATGATACAAGAAAACTGGACACTTACACTTCTTTGTTTGTAATCCCATATAAGGGCCTCTGGAAATGACAAAATATTTTAATACTATAAGCACAAACTAAGAACCCTGGTATAAAGAAGAAATCAGGAAGCAGCTTCCAAGAAAAGTATACTGCATAAAGTAAGCCAAAACAAAAGAAAGCAAAACCGACTCTTCAAATGATCCACACACAAAAAATTTTTTTACACAGAACATTCCTTGTGATTACTGTAGAAAATAAATACGAAAAAGTCTGTTTTTGAGACAAGGTCTTGCTCTGACACTCAGGCTGGAATGCAGTGGTGCAAACATGGTTCACTGCAGCCTCAATCTCCTGGGCTCAAGCAGTTCACCCACCTCATCCTCTTGTATAGCTGGGATCATAGGCATGTGCCATCACAACTGTCTAATTTTTTTATTTTTTGTAGAGACAGGGTTTCACTTTGTTGCCAAGGCTGGTCTTGAACTCCTGGACTCAAGCAATCCTCCTGCCTCAGCTTCTCGTGTAGCCAGGATCACAGGCATGCACCACCATGCCTGGCTAATTTTTTGGTTTTTTTGTATAGATGGGGTCTCACACTGTTGTCCTGGCTGGTCTCAAACTCCCAGGCTCAAGCGATCCTCCCACCTTGGCCTCTCAAAGCGTTGGGAATACAGGCATGAGACACCACACCCCTCCCAAAAAACGTTTTTATAATGTTACACATCCATTAGAAACATTAACAAATGTATATGAATACAAAAGGAATGATTAAAGTTGATACAATAATTCACTCAACAAAGATGAGTGAGATACCTTATACCTTCAGTGTACCCTAAAACAGCCTAGTGAGGAGAGACAAACACTTACAAGTATGTACAAGGTTATAAAGAAGGAGGAAAAACAATGACTGATTTCATCTGAAGGAACCAGCAAAGGGGGCCCAAAGGAGGTAACACTTCAGCTGAACCTTGAAAGATAAGTAAGGTAAGTTTGCCGGTTGCATGAGAAGAGACAATTAAGGGTTCCAGGGAGAAAGGAAGCACATACAAAAGACAGAAACGTGGAAAAGCAGGCCTGTGGGGGAATTCTGTGTAATTTTATATGGATGAAAAATAGGCAGGCACAGAAGTAAAAGACACGGAGACAGAGGTGGTGAGTAAGCACTTAAGACTCTGGAATCAGAGACTGTTCAAGCCTCAGATGGGTCATACATAACCTCTCAGCCTGTTTACTATTCCAGAACACGGGAACTGTATAACTGTAGTCCCTACCACTTACGGAGAGTTTTTTTTTTTTTTTTATAAGCACTTGAGATAAAGATTTATACATAAAGCCTTAGCACAATGCTAGTACATAGTAAGAGCTCAATAAATGTTCAAAAGTTTTAAATGATCATCTTAGTAAAGTTTAGACTCTTTTTGTTTTTTTTGAGACAGAGTCTCGCTCTGTCACCCAGGCTGGAGGGCAGGATGCAATCTCAGCTCACTGCAACCTCCGCCTCCCAGGTTTAAGTGATTCTCCTGCCTCAGCTTCCCAAGTAGCTGGGACTACAGACACGCGCCACCACACCCGGCTAATTTTTGTATTTTTAGTAGAGACAGGGTTTTGCCACGTTGACCAGGCTGGTCTCAAACTCCTTACCTGAGGTGATCCACCCACCTTGGACTCCCAAAGTGCTAGGATTACAGATGTGAGCCACCGCACCCGGTCACATTTAGACTCTTTTAAAGGGCAGCAGGGGAGGCAGGATAAGATCTGTACTTTAGAATCTAAATCCTTATGTCAGGGGGTCGTGGTGGCTCACGCCTGTAATCCCAGTACTTTGGGAGGCCGAGACAGGCAGATCACTTGAGGTCAGGAGTTTGAGACCAGCCTGGGCAACATGGTGAAACACTGTCTCTACTAAAAATACAAAAATTAGCCAGGCGTGGTGGCGCACACCTGTAGTCCCAGCTACTTGGGCAGCTGAGACAGAAGAATCGCTTGAGCCCAGGAGGCAGAGGTTGCAGTGAGCCAAGATTGTGCCACTGCACTCCAGCCTGGGTGACTGGAGTGAAACCCTGTCTCAAAAAAAAAAAAAAAAATCCTTACGTTGGCTTTGACTACATGCAAGACGAATGAGTCCAAATTAAGACACAAAAAGGAAATTTAAAAAAGAAGAAACTTTGCAAAACAAAATCTAACGTAAGTCACATAAAGCAATTTGAAATGTTTGACAAGATACTTAGAAAGGCAGGGAACACTTTTACACAGCTATCCTAGGGAAATATCTGCACACATACACAATATGGTCAAGGATTTCACTGCAACATTATTTGAGATGACAAGAAAAGGGGGACCACCTAGATGCCCACTACAAGGAGAAAGGGTAAATCAATATGGTGCATCCATGCTACAGTCAAGAGCAAAATACAACGTTGATATGAAAAAATATCCAGGATAATGCATATGGGAAATATATACACTTTTTTTTGAGACAAGATCTTGCTTTGTTATGGGAAATATATACACTTTTTTTTGAGACAAGATCTTGCTTTGTAACCCACAGTTGAAGTGCAGTGGTGTGATCATAGCTCACTGCAGCCTCTGCCTCCAGGATCATGTGATCCTCCCACCTCAGCCTCCCAAGTAGCTGGAACTACAGGCACATGCCACCATGCCCAGCTATTTTTTTTATTTTTTTATTTTTTGTAGAAACAGTCTCACTATATGGCCCAGGCTGGTCTTGACCTCTTGGGCTCAAGCGATCCTCCCGCCTCAGCCTCCCAAAGTGTTGGGATTACAGACGTGAACCACCATGCCCTGCCCAGAAAAAATACTTATAGTATAACCATAGTTGTATAAGAGGAAAACTATACCCTAAATGTGTATCATGAACACACAGAACTGGTTTAGAAGACTCTCTACCAAATGGTACAACAATCTTCTGACAAGGGGAGGTGTGGGAGATGTTAAGGAAGATTTTTCACTTGATCACTTCATATTTATTTTTTCGCTGTATTTAAAACAAAAAAATTATGATAATGTGTAAATATATATATATATATATAATTCATGCAATTTAAATAACTAAAAGATAAGGAGAAAACAGGAACCTAAATATGCAGCGCTCTGAACACCTGCCACCTCCTATTACTCAGCCTCTCCATTCATATCATGTCACCTAGTAGAGCTTTTAGAGCAGGGTGTCCAATCTTTTGGCTTCCCTGGGCCACACTGAAGAAGAACTGTTTTGGCTACACACAAAATACACTAACACTAACGACAGCTGATGAGCTAAAACAAACAAACAAACAAAAAAAGATTGCAAAAGAAATCTCATAATGTTTTAAGAAAGTTTACAAGTTTCTGTTGGGTTGCATTCAAAGCCAAGGGCTGCAGGTTGGACAAGCTTGTTTTACAGCAATGTCCCCCAAGACTTGGCCTGGGCTGCTAAAACCCAGGAGCACTGGAAGAACTGGTCAGCAGGGGAGAGAAAGATTTTCTCCGAAGTATGCACTGCTGCATCCTGCAGTCACTGAAGATCATTTCTAAATCAGTTTCCCCACCCCCTAGAGGAGGCCATTTCTAAAGATGAAAAACAAAGCCCCTCAAATGTAGCTGTTATGTTTTTAAAAGTGGCATAGATCACCTTGTTGCAGCTTAAGTCAGTCTCTAATACACATAAGGTAATGCAATCCCATGTGGTGGGGGACACTACTGACAAGGCACATCAGTCCTCAAAACTTCTATTCACCTGATCTTTCTTCTTCAGTTCTTCAACTTGTCGGAGCTGTTCTGAAGTTAGCACAATCTCCATTCGCTGCATGTCTCTCATCAGTAAACGCTGAGATTCCAGAAACTGGTCATTGGCCTTCTGCCACGTATGCTTTAACTGGTTGTGTTGCTGTCGCTCTTGCTCCAAGAGATGGCAAACTGTTTAGGAACCCCCCACCACAAATCAAAAACACTGAATTTTAATGTAGGCAATTTCTTTAGCACAGGGCTCCTAGCCCAGGTCTGACCAATGGTCCACATCTCTAGGATTCTATTCTTAGCTGGACCAAGGGGCAACCTATCCCCACACCATCTCTTTAAAGCAGAGTCTCCCAAAGTGGACTCCTAGGAACACAGCAAAGAAAGATTTCGGTGCTTAGTAAAGTCTTAGAAACTTCAGGTTAAAGGGAGAAATTTATTATTATTATTTTGCAAAGGCTCCTCCATAATTAAATACATTTTTAAAGATTTCTTTACTGCAGGACTTTGAACTCGGGGTCTTAATTATGTCTATGTTTTCTTGGAAGGTGATATATAATATAGCCTTTCCCAAATCTATTTGACAAAAGGAAAAAAAAAAAAAAACTTTTCACAGTACAACTCAAATAACAAGTATTCTAGGGAATATACTTTGGGAAACATTGCTCCAAAGGCCAAAGGTGGACTAAACACTCCTAATTGTGTTTAATACATTCTGATAAATCTGTTATCCAGAAATCCTCATTGGGTCCGGTTAATATACACTTCTTATGACAGGTCAAGGAATCTTTGTAAAATGTATGTGTTGTTGATACTCATCAGCTCAGCCATCTTCTACTGAAAAGAGAGGAGGTAGCATGATCTATCCACCCATCTACCACGTCAGAAACCTGAGACAGCTCATACTTCTGACTTTTCCTCACCCCAACATATTCAGCTATGACAGAGACCTGCTAATTCGGCCTCCTCTGCAATATGATACATCTATCTTCTGGCTTCTGCCTTAGATCAGCGCTTATGACTTAAACAACTACAACAGAGGCCCCTTTTTTATTCTTCTGCCCTCAGTCTTGCCCTCCCTATTCTATTTACCACAGTGCTGTTAGACTGAACTTTCTAAAATGCAAAACGAGTATTACCACTCTCCAGTCAAAAACCCTTCATTGAACCCAGACACAAAAAGGCACATATTATAAAATCCCATTCACATCAAAGTCCAGAACAGGCAAGTCCACAGAGATAGAAAGGAGATTAGTGGTTGCCAAGGGCTGGGGGTAAGACATAGGAAGTGACGGTAAATGGGTACAGGATTTCTTTTTAAGGTAATGAAAATGTTTTGGAAGTAGACAGTGGTGATGGGGCACAATTTTGTGAATATATTAAAAACTACTGAATTGTATACTTTAACGAGTGAACTTTATGGCATGCAAATTTTATCTTAATAAAACTATTATTTCAGAGAAAATAGGCCGGGCGCAGTGGCTCATGCCTGTAATCCCACCACTTTGGGAGGCCAAGGTGGGCGGATCATGAGGTCAGGAGATCAAGACCATCCTGGCTAACACAGTGAAACCCCATCTCTACTAAAAATACAAAAAAATTAGCCGGGCGTGGTGGCGGGCACCTGTAGTTCCAGCTACTTGGGAGGCTGAGGCAAGAGAATGGCATGAACCCAGGAGGCAGGGCTTGCAGTGAGCCGAGATCGTGCCACTGCACTCCAGCCTGGGTGACAAGGGCAAGACGCTATCTCAAAAAAAAAAAAAAACCAGAGAAAATAAAAAAACCTTCAGAGGCTCCGAACTGCCCAGATGATCAAGTCCAATATTCTTAGCATAAAACCTCTATGTACTGGTCTGTTTCTAATGCTCCAATCTCACATTTTGCCCATTGCCTCTTGTATTCTAATTGTGCTGAACTGCTTTTCTTAGACTTCCTTACCTAACTGCATCACATGCAAATGACCGTGAATGCCACGCTTCTCTCTGACTACCAGACAAGCACCTACCCACCTTCCAAAACTCCACTTAAGGACAACTTCTTTTAAGAAGCCTATCTGGGCCGGGCGTGGTAGCTCACACCTGTCATCCCAGCACTTTGGGAGGCCGAGGCAGGTGGATCACCTGAGGTCGGGAGTTCGAGACCAGCCTGACCAACATGGAGAAACACCCCATCTCTACTAAAAATACAAAATTAGCCAGGCGTGGTGGCACATCCTGTAATCCCAGCTACTCGGGAGGGTGAAGCAGGAGAATCACTTGAACCCAGGAGGTGGAGGTTGCGGTGAGCTGAGGTCGCACCACTGCACTCCAGCCTGGGCGACAAGAACGAACCTCCATCTCAAAAAAAAGACTCTATTTTTTGTTGTGAGTTTTTCAGTATGGAAATTAATCCATGTCCTTCCTCATTTTAATTAACCTTCTCAGGTCAGGTACTTTTCTTTTTTTTTTTGAGACGGAGTCTCGCTCTGTCACTCAGGCTGGATGGAGTGCAGTGGCGGGATCTCAGCTCACTGCAAGCTCCGCCACCCGGGTTCACGCCATTCTCCTGCCTCAGTCTCCCAAGTAGCTGGGACTACAGGCGCCAGCCACCTCGCCCAGCTAGTTTTTTGTCTTTTTTAGCAGAGACGGGGTTTCACCGTGTTAGCCGGATGGTCTCAATCTCCCGACCTCGTGATCCGCCCATCTCGGCCTCCCAAAGTGCTGGGATTACAGGCTTGAACCACCGCGCCCGGCCAACCTTCTCAGGTACTTTTCAAGGGTTATTAGGAAGGTTTGGTAGTCTCAATAATTTACATTATTTCTGGCAGTGTTAGAGGGACATAGTTTAAACTGAACTAGTTATTTTGGACACCTTTAAGAATATGAGTGTCTTTTTATTGCAACAGCACACTTGGAAACTGTTTCCTGAAGGCCAAAACTTGACTCAAAAGTTTGGGTTATTTTCATAATATTTTAGTGGGGAAAGAATGTGCCCCTGGAAAACAGAGTCAATTTCTGTATCACTCTGCTACCAGACTAGTGAAATCAAAACTGTCCCTTAAAAACAGGACAGTACTTGAGGCCTCCAGAATACACTCTCTGCCCTTCCCAATTTTCACTTTTGCTAATACACCTCCATCAAAATGAGTGTGGGGGGAAAAGTAGTTTAAGCAGAAATTCCCAGCTTTATTATCTTTCTGCCCAAAGCTCATGCCTGGTGAAGTTGTGTTTTTTGTTTTTTTTTTTTTTTTTTTTTTTTGAGATGAAGTCTCACTCTGTCACCCAAGCCAGAGTGCAGTGGTGTGAGCTCGGCTCACTGCAACCTCTGCCTCTTGTGTTCAAGTGATTCTCATGCCTCAATCTCCCGAGTAGCTGGGATAATAGGTACGCATCACCACACCTGGTTAATTTTTGTTTTCTCAGTAGAGACAGGTTTTCGCCATGTTGGCCAGGCTGGTCTCGAACTCCTGACCTCAAGTGATCTGCCCGCCTTGGCCTCCCAAAATGCTGGAATTATAGGAGTGAGCCACTGCATCTGGCTGCCTTATAAAGTTATTACTGAGGTCATGAAGGAAAATCCATAATTTCAGGTTTGCATGAGTACATTTAAACCAACTACAAGGCTTAAATTGAATCACTAACATGTTGCATTGTTATTTTAAGATTTGTCATTGTTATTAGTCAACATCAATTTAACTTATATGGTTCTTAGAGACAAAGATAAAAATATACAGAATATTTATTTACCTTCATGCAATTCTTTCCGCAGTTTCTCAGCATCTTCCTGTAGAACAGATTTCTGAGTATTCAAAACAGCTACATACATCTCTAGATCAGTCCTACAAGATTTCTCAGCTTCCAGATAATGATTCAGTTCTTTAACCTGAAAGAAGATGCAATTCCATTAAACTGAAATTTACAACAGTTTCTATCTTAGATACAAAATGATGGTAAGTTCTGGCTATGCCTTAAAAAAATTGACACTTTTACATCTACATTTTACATCTACATAAATTACCATTTATAATTTTTAATTATAAAATAATATAGAAAACTGGGAAAATAACATAATAGATGTCATCCATAATCATACCACCAGAATAAAATATACAATTGAGATTTCACATAACGGTTTTGTCCCTTGCTTTTCAAAAAGGTAGTTCCAATTTGTATTCCCACGGCAACATACGCATGTGTCTGTTTTAGCCATAACAGTAACACCAGGTATATTTTGCTTTTTCAAATCGGTAATCTCTAAGGACAAAAACGATACCATACACTTTTAAGTTTGCTTTCATTTCTGGTGCGGGAATTCCAAATGTAAATTTATACATTTAATGTATAAAGACATGTTCACAGATACATATACTTATGGAAGTGAAAAAGAGGAAATTATGATGGAACAAATAACTAGTCTCACATTGTAATGACTTAAAGGCAAATGCAGAATACTTTTTAAAATCACATCTTGCCCAGGCATGTTGGCTCATGCCTGTAATCCTAGCACTTTGGGAGGCAAAGGTGGGCAGAATGCTTGAGTTCAGGAGTTTGAGACCAGCCTGGGAAGCATGGAGAAACCCTGTTTCCAAAAAATAATAATAAAACCACATCTTTTAAAAAAGATGCTTTATTTGTTGATCAATTAAGTGTAATACTCAAAATAGTAACAATATAGTCTAACCAAAAAAAAATTTAATTCTTCCCCAGAAAATCAAGGATTATGTCACTTTAAGCTGTCACATAAACTGTCCATTCTAAATTCTAACCTTTCAGTTAACTCTCAACTTTTTCGAATGGTTATATCTAATATCACATTCAAAGTCCTTTGCATGCCCTTTATCTTCCCATTTCTTCAAACTTAAAATGGTTTCTCTGTTTTCAGTTATCTTTACTCCTAGGCCATCATGCAATAATAGTCAAAGATTTAAATGACTATTTAAGCAATCATTGAATGCTTCACTGAAGGCTGACAGTCCAGCACATGATAAGAACAAAGAATGGTAAAGTCACAACTATCGTGAAATGCTTTCTCTGACACCTGAAGACGGTGGTAATTCAGCTGATGGTAAGAGTCCATATGGCAGATTTAAAATGGTGGTATATAACCCACTAATTCTACCAGTTATTATTTTTTGGGATAAACATTTGGTTTAATTAATAATGAATTTCTAATATTTGAAAACTACTGAGCAGGACTCTGACTAACTTTGAATTACTTTGAGTTCCATACCCTGTAATGACCAAAAACAAAAACAAATGGACATCTACAAGAAGCCAGGTGACAAGGAGAGGGTGCACACCAACCACTGAAAGTTACCTATTCGGAAAAATGTACGTGGTATTAGGATCTATGCAGGAGAAAGTACAGAGAAGCAACAGGGGCCGTAAGAAACCAGAAACAGTCACCTGGGAGTACAATTTGACAACAGTGCCTTGAACGGAAGAGTTTCACATACACCAGTCGTCGGTGAATGCGACAAAATTCTCTGCAGCACTTACGACCCGGTTAGGGTAAAATGGTGTCCCACTTTGATTTACATTTCCCCAATTTCTAGTGTGGTTGAATGTTGAATATCTTTTCACATGCCTTGACTATTCTGGTTTCCTCTTTTGTTCAATGATTGCGCATACACTTTACCTGTTTCTTTTTTTTTTTTTTTTTTGAGATGGAGTTTCGCTCCGTCGCCCAGGCTGGAGGGCCGTGCCGCAATCTCAGCTCACTGCAACCTCAACCTCCAGCTCCTGGGTTCAAGCAATTCTCATGCCTCAGCCTCCCAAGTAGCTGGGATTACAGGTGTGTGCCACCTGGCTATACTTTACCTGTTTTTCTTTTTTCTTTTTTTTTGAGATGGAGTTTCGCTCCGTCGCCCAGGCTGGAGAGCAGTGGCGCAATCTCAGCTCACTGCAAGCTCCGCCTCCCGGGTTTGCGCCATTCTCCTGCCTCAGCCTCCCGAGTAGCTGGGACTACAGGCGCCCGCCACCTCGCCCGGCTAGTTTTTTGTATTTTTTAGTAGAGACGGGGTTTCACCGTGTTAGCCAGGATGGTCTCAATCTCCCGACGTCGTGATCCGCCCGTCTCAGCCTCCCAAAGTGCTGGGATTACAGGCTTGAGCCACCGCGCCCGGCCTCAAACTCCCAACTTCAAGTGATCTGCCCGCCTCGGCCTCCCAAAGTGCTGGGATTACAGGCGCGAGCCACCGCACTTGGCCACTTTACCTGTTTTTCTTCAGAATTATTTGTCACTTGTGGACTTGGCAATTTCGAGTGTCTCGCTCTGTTGCTCTGGCTGGAGTGCAGTGGCGCAACCTAGGCTCACTGCAGCCTCCATCTCCCGGGTTCAAGCAATTCTCGTGCCTCAGCCTCCCAAGTAGCTGGGACTACAGGCACCGGCCACCACGCCTGGCTAATTTTTTGTATTTTTAGCAGAGACAGGGTTTCTCCATGTTGCCCAGGCTGGTCTCAAACTCCTGGTCTCAAGCAATCTAAGTACTGGGATTACAGATGTAAGCCAGCGCATCCAGCCAACTTAGCAATTTTTTTATGATTTTGGATATTAATATTTTGTCAGTTAAGAGGTACTGATATCTTCTTATAGTCTGTAGCTTCTCTTTTCAACTTTTTGTATTAATAGTATCTTTTAACAAAGAACTTTATAATGTAGCTAAACTTGCCAGTTTTCCTTTCACAGTCAATATTTTTGTCTTAAGAAACCTTGGGGCCGGGCGCGGTGGCTCAAGCCTGTAATCCCAGCACTTTTGGAGGCCAAGGTGAGTGGATCACATGAGGTCAGAGGTTTGAGATCAGCGTGGCCAACATGACAAAACCCCGTTTCCACTAAAAATACAAAAATTAGCCAGGTGCAGTGGCCTAGGCCTGTAATCCCAGCTACTCGAGAGGCTGTGAGGCAGGAGAATTGCTTGAAACTGGGAGGCGGAGGTTGCAGTGAGCCAAGATTGTGCCACCGCACTTCAGCCTAGGCAACACAGCAAGATTGACTCAAAAAAAAAAAAAAGAAAAGAAATCTTTTTGAAGACAAAGTGGAGAGAGTGGGTCTACCTATCAGATAGTATGACTTGCAGTAAAGCTACTATAATTAAGATAGTTTGTTACAGGTTTAGGAATAAACCTGTCGCCCAGGCTGGAGTGCAGTGGCGCAAACTCGGCTCACTACAACTTCCACCTCCTGGGTTCAAGTGATTCTGGTGCCTCAGTCCCAAGTAGCTGGGACTCCAGGCAAGCACCACCATATCTGGCTAATTTTTGTATTTTTTGTAAAGAAAGAGTCTCACTATGTTGTGCTGGCTGGTCTTGAACTCCTAAGCTCAAGCAATCCGCCCACCTCAGCCTCCCCAAATGCTGGAATTACAGGCATGAGCCACCACACATGGCCAGATAATAACTTATGTATTATTATTATTATTATTATTATTATTATTATTATTGAGAGAGTTTCACTTGTTGCCCAGGCTGGAGTGCAATGGTGCGATCTTGGCTCCCTGCAACCTCCACCTCCCAGGTTCAAGTGGTTCTCCTGCCTCAGCCTCCCAAGTAGTTGGAATTACAGGCGGATGCCCGGCTAATTTTTGTCTGTTTAGTAGATGCAGGGTTTCTTTTTTTTTTGAGACAGAGTCTCGCTCTGTCACCCAGGCTGGAGTGCAGTGGCAGAATTTTGGCTCACTGCAAGCTCTGCCTCATGAGTTCATCCCATTCTCCTGCCTCAGCCTCCCAAGTAGCTGGGACTACAGGCACCCGCCACCACGCCCAGCTAATTTTTTGTATTTTTAGTAGAGACGGGGTTTCACCGTGTTAGCCAGGATGGTCTTGATCTCCTGACCTCATGATCCACCCACCTTGGCCTCCCAAAGTGCTGGCATGGCAGGCGTGAGAGACCGCACCCAGTCAAAAAAGGTATTTTTTAACAATCCATTCCTCCCCCACTGATTTGTAATGCCACCTGTCATATATCAAATTTACACATATATATAGGTCTATTTCTGGGCTGTTTTATTGATCCATCTGTTTATCCCTAAACCAGTAACAAACTATCTTAATTATAGTAGCTTTACTGAGGTCCTACTATCTGATAGGTAGGCCAAGTCTCCTCATCTTGTCTTCAAAATTTTGCTAAGTATATTTCTGTTCCTTTATTTCTCTATATGAAGTCTACTTCTAGAACTGAATTAATCAAGCTCCTTAGTAAACCCTGCTGAATTCTGAGTAAAATTTAAAATTTTGGGGATACAAATGGAGGGTTTTT
>NW_016814433.1:741267-754779 GCF_001698545.2 Rhinopithecus bieti | reverse complement strand
AAAAAAAAAAAATAATAATAATAATAATAATTACTACCTTAGCTTTCCTGTTTTGGAACAATTTTGGCTAATTATCTTTAATTAGAAATTTTTTTTCATTTCATGTTTTCAAATTTATTTGTGTGACATTGTTTATAGTACTTGTTATTTTTAAATTTCTACTGATTTGTAGTTGTATCCTCTGTTTTTTTGTTTGTTTGTTTGTTTTTAAGACAGGCTCCCTTGCCCAGGCTGGCGTGCAGTGCCGCCATCATGGCTCACCACAGCCTCAACTCCTTGAGCTCAAGTGATCCTTCTGCCTCAGCCTCACAAAGTGCTAGGATTACAGGCATGAGCCTCCCCACTTAGCCTCACTTCTGATTTCTCTTTTTTTGTTGTTTTCATTTTTTCTGATCAGTCTTACTAGAGATTTGTGTACAGGTTTTCCATTTCTTCATTATACTGATAGTCTCTATTGTTCTTTTGCTTTTCTATTTCACAAATTTATATTATTCATTTCCATTTATTTATTTATTTATTTATTTTTTGAGACGGAGTTTTGCTCTTGTTGCCCAGGTTGGAGTGCAATGGCAATATCTCAGCTCACTGCAACCTCCGCCTCCCGGGTTCAAGCAATTCTCCTGCCTCAGCCTCCCCAGTAGCTGGGGTTATAAGCGCCCGCCACCATGCCCAGCTAATTTTTTGCATTTTTAGCAGAGATGGGGTTTCACTATGTTGGCCAGGCTGGTCCCGAAATCTCCTGACCTCAGGCGATCCACCCACCTAAGCCTCCCAAAGTGCTGGGATTACAGGCATGAGCCACTGTGCCCGGCTCAATTTGTACTTTTTTTTTTTTAAAGATCTGGCATTATTCACATCATTCTAAATATTTTGTAATTACTTTTTCCATGAGTATTTTTTTCATGTCCAGGCATTTTAACTATCATTTTAATGTAAATAACTGAATAACCCATAGTTACAGAATTGGGTCTGTGTAACCTCAATTCTAAGATAATGTATCTAAAAATAACTATACCTTGTCCCAGATACTATCCTAAATGTTTACAGGTATTAATTTACATGTTCCTCATAATAGCCATATGGTGGCTATTATAGGAATTAATTTATATGTTCCTCATAATAGCTAGATGGTGACTATTAAGGTGGGCTTATTATCCCCATTTCACAGTTGAGAAAATCAAAGCACAGTATGATTAAGTAATTTACCCAAGGTAACCCAGGCTACCAAATGCTGAGCTTTTAACTATTATGTTCTAGTACTGTATGTGATACCATCTTGTTCTTGGATACCAAGTTGTGCGTGTCAACTACAACTAAATTATTAACCTGATAGTTCAAAATGTCTATAGCTCTACTAATAACTTTTTCTGATTGTATTCTCTAAAGGTCAATTTTAATCTGCTACTGTATTTGAGAGTGTCAGTTTCTCCTTGTAATTGTCATTATTAGTTCATGCATTTCATGACTATGTAAGGTGCATTCAAGTTCGTAACTATTACATCTTACTTATGAACTGTTTTTTAGATAGGATCCTTCTTTATCTCTATTAGTGGCTTTTCCCCCTTATCCTATCTTTGTGATACTACACTTGCTATAGCAGCTTTCTTTTGGTTCGAATTTACATGATATACTTTTATCCCTTTATTTTCAATCTTTTTTATTTTCTTTTTTTGAGATGGAGTCTCATCTGTCGCCCACGCTGGAGTGCAGTGGTGTGGTCTCAGCTCACTGCAACCACCTCCACCTCCCGGGTTCAAGAAATTCTCCTGCCTCAGCCTCCCAAATAGAAGGGACTACAGGCGTGTGCCACCATGCCTGGCTAATTTTTGTATTTTTAGTAGAGACAGGGTTTCGCCATGTTGGCCAGGCTGGTCTCGAACTCCTGACCTCAGGTGATCCACCCACCTCGGCCTCCCACAGTGCTGGGATTACAGGCATGAGCCACCGCGCCCGGCCTTCTTTTAAGACAGAGTCTCACTCTATCACCTAGGCTGGAGTGTAGCAGCATGATCATGGCTCACTGCAACCTCAACCTTTTGCGTTGAAGTAATTCTCCCATCTCAGCCTCTCAAGTACATGGGACCACAGGCTCACACCACTATGCCTGGCTAATATTTTCAATCTTACCTTGTGGTTTGACTTTAGACATAGCTCTTACAAGTAATATAAAGTTAGATTTTTACAATCCAATGTGATAATCTCTTTTAAACATAGGTATCAGTTTACATTTACCAAGACTACTGATAAATTCCATTTTATATTGTTTTGCTTATTCTCTCATTGCTTTTTTCCTACTTTCTTCCTTTTTTCTGGGTGTGGGGAACAGGGTCTCACTCTGTCACCCAGTCTGGAGTGCCAGTTCACTGTAGTCTCAAACTCCTGGGCTCAAGTAATCCTCCCATCTCAGTCTTGAAGTAGGTGGGACAACAGGCATGCACCATCACGTCTGGCTAATTTTCTGAAAATTTTTTGTAGAGACGTGAGTCTCACTATGTTGCCCAGGCTGGTCTTAAATTCCTGAGTGCAAGCAATTCTCCTGCCTTGGCTTCCTGAAGTATTGGGATTACAGGCGTGAGCCACAACACCGGGCCTGTTCCTACTTTAATTCTTTAGCTGTGTCTTTATGGCCAACAAATTCAGCAATACCACAGCTACATTATCTCTAAAACATCAATGCTGGAGCTGCCATCAGAAAACAAGGTCAACTTTGAACAGTTCATTTTCCTTAATAGGAAAATGAATGAGACGGGGTCTCATCTTTTTTTTTTTTTTTTTTTGAGACGGAGTCTCGCTCTGTCGCCCAGGCTGGAGTGCAGTGGCCGGATCTCAGCTCACTGCAACCTCCACCTCCCGGGTTTACGCCATTCTCCTGCCTCAGCCTCCCGAGTAGCTGGGACTACAGGCACCAGCCACCTCGCCTGGCTAGCTTTTTGTATTTTTTAGTAGAGACGGGGTTTCACCGTGTTAGCCAGGATGGTCTCGAACTCCTGACCTCGTGATCCGCCCGTCTCGGCCTCCCAAAGTGCTGGGATTACAGGCTTGAGCCACCGCGCCCGGCCGGGTCTCATTTTCTTAAGAAAATGAACACTAACTTTGTGACAAAGCAGCCATTTGTGATAAAACACCATTATTGTGATTATTTTAAATGTCCGTAAGAGCAAAACCATCTCAAAGCAGTTTTTTGATTTAAATTTATTTATTACTATTTCTGAGATGGAATTTCGCTCCTGTTGCCCAGGCTGGAGCACAATGGCACAATCTCGGCTCACTGCAACCTCTGCCACCCGGCTTCAAGTGATTCTCTTGCCCGAGTCTCCTGAGGCTGGGAGTAGCCGGGACTACAATCATGGGCCACCATGCCTGGCTAATTTGTATTTTTAGCAGAGATGGGGTTTCTCCATGTTGGTCAGACTGGTCTCAAACTCCCAACCTCAGGTGATCCGTCTGCCTCAGCCTCCCAAAGTGCTGGGATTACAGGCATGAGTCACCGTGCATGGCAGTTTTTTGCATGGTAAATAAAGATTCTTAAGATGCATAGTCTAAATTACAGGGTTTTTTTCCCTATTACTGATTCTAATTTTGTTCATGGTACTGGGGCAGAATCTTGGGTTTCAAGCAAATGGATTACAATGTTTCATAACCTTTGAGGCCTCCAGCTCTTTAATTTTGTCTTCAGCCTCTGTCAGTTTATCCTTCAAAGCTGCAATTTCCTTTTCCATTGGCATCACAACAGACCGAAGTTTCTCAGCATCTTCTTGGGCCTATGGTTAAAAAGAATTAAATGCCACGACTTATTCATTTACTGCTTTCCTAAGAAACTCTAAACCTTCCATTTGCTAAAACTTAGTATAACAAGTAACTCGACCAGGCACTATATTAACATTCACAAAACTGAATTAATGTCTAACTTTCAAATAGTGCATTACTTTGAATGTCAAGGTATAATTGAAGTTTTCCCAAATATTCCATTTAGAATTTGGGAATGGGAAAACTGATTGACTCAAACAAATTTGACTTCTTCATCAATTAAGAAAATATCCAATATATAAAAGGAAATACACATAATAAATTTTTTTTTTTTTGAGACGGAGTCTTGCTCTGTCACCCAGGCTGGAGTGCAGTGGCGCGATCTCAGCTCACGCAAGCTCCACCTCCCAGGTTCACGCTATTCTCCTACCTCAGCCTCCCGAGTACCTGGGACTATAGGCACCCGCCACCACACCCGGCTAATTTTTTTTTATTTTTATTTTTAGTAGAGACAGGGTTTCAGTGTTAGCCAGGATGGTCTCACTCTGTCACCCAGGCTGGAGTGCAGTGGCGCGATCTCAGCTCACGCAAGCTCCACCTCCCAGGTTCACGCTATTCTCCTACCTCAGCCTCCCGAGTACCTGGGACTATAGGCACCCGCCACCACACCCGGCTAATTTTTTTTTATTTTTATTTTTAGTAGAGACAGGGTTTCAGTGTTAGCCAGGATGGTCTCAATCTCCTGACCTCATGATCCGCCCGCCTCGGCCTCCCAAAGTGCTGGGATTACAGGCGTGAGCTACCGCGCCCAGCCCATAATGATTTTTTAAATTCCTGGGTTACTAAGTTCATGAGACAATAATTTCTTATGAATAATGAAAGGGCTGATTATATTTTAAACACCCAAAATAGAATGATGTGTTTTCCAAAATGTTAGAAAATTATGTTGCTATAAAAAGGCCTCCATCCAATTAAACAGAGTACTTTAAATATTATTTTACTTTTACCATCTAAATGAAACAAACCCAAAGAATGACCCTTAAAACTATCATTGTTTTCCAAAGTCCATTCTCAAAAACATGGATTAAAAGGAACCAACTTACATAAACTAGTAAACTGGTGAGAAAACGAATTTTCATTTCTTATATATACATACACTTACACGCAGAGAAACAAAGGCAGGCTCAAAAAGTTGGCTTTTTTCCTTCTAGAGAAACTGAAAACCTAATTCACTGAATTTAAACGAGTGCAAACTTATCCTAAGTTGTGCACGATAGGGAAAAATATCATAAATGCCCAAACGTGAGGTGGATTTTCCCCAAAACACATATCCCTCAAAAAACAGGGGTTCAGATTCACTTTGTTTTCAGGTCCTTACAAAGTCATCATTTATTTTATTTTGAATTAACTACTACTTGGAAAAGACAAGTTAAAATATCTCAGTCAAGGCTAGTTTAGGATGCTGATAAAGGTCATCTGATAAAAAACAACAGGGAAAAAGAAGGAGGGAGGAAGCAAAGAAATGATCACAAATCAAGTTATTTATTAATATAAATATGACTTCACAATTCCAAGTGCTGAATGTCATCATAAACAAAACCTTTAAAGAGCACTTTTAAAAATGACAGAAAGGTCATTAAAAACAAGGAAAATCTGAGAAACTGTCACAGCCAAGAGGAACCTAAGGAGACATGACTAAATGCAATGTGGTATCCTGGATGGGATCCTAGAACAGAAAAAAAAAGGACATTAGGTAAAAACTAATGCAATCTGAATACAAAAATGGACTTAGGTAGTAAGAATAAATTGATACGGGCTTATTAGCTGTGACAAATGTACCATGCTAATATAAAATATTAACAACAGGGGAAACTAGGCATGGAGTATATAGGAACTATCTTCCCAATTTTCAGATAATCAAAACAGTTCTAAAAAAATAAAAGATTGTGGAAATCATGAATACACATACATTTGAAGAATGAACTAAGAATTAAAACCAAAAGGCATGATAAATTCAATTGAAAAGAAAATCAATTACTAATTATTTTATATAATGTGATTTTAAATATGTGTATGCATATAAAATAATGTAAAAGTTCATTTAATTAAACTGGCTCAAAAGCTTTTAATATTTTCTCAATGATAAAATGTCTCACTTTACATTTAGTTGCCTTATGTTCAAGTATTATATGGTATTACATTCAAGCATATGTGGTACATAATGTGTGGTACACAGAAACCAAAGGACACTGAGAAAGAAGGAAAACTAACATCTATTCTAGAACTTCGCTTTAGACACAGTCATCAAGCAACAACACCCACTCAACTGATACTTAGGAATTCAAGCACCTATCTCCTAGACGCTATGCTAAGCATTTAGGATATACAAATAAAAAGCAAGCACATGTTCCCCCGAATCTATTTAAAAAAAAAAAAAGAGAGAAAGAGAAACTCTTGCCTTCATAGAGCTTATATTTTAGCAAGGAAAGAAAGACAGTAAACAATAAACACAATAGGTGAACTCTGTATAGTATAAGGAAATACGTGCTATGGAAAGAGAAAAACTAGAGAAGGATAAGGGAGACCAGAGTAGTGACAGGCGGCAGAGGGAAGTTGGCAGGTTGTGATGTTAAATGGCAGGTGGTCGGGATAAACCCCATGAAGTAGTGACATTTAATCAAAACTTTGAAGAAGATGACAGAGTTAGCCACAGATACAACATTATTTAGTACTATGTTTAGGTCTGTGTCCAAATAATTACTCTCACAGGAGATATCACAGTACTTCTATTACTTTCTATTACACAACAATATTAGAGCACTTTGCATTTGAATTCAAATATTTCTACAGATGAACACATTCCTTCATACCTTTTTCATTTCATTTTCTAAATTTTCCTCCTCTTGACCTTCAGACAGCCTTCTTCTTAAGTCAGCTATTTCCCTCTCTGCGGATTCTCTATACTGTGCCCACTGTGCTCGCTCCTGCTCCAGCCTAAGGTGGAACTGGTGCTCATAGTCACGAACTGTTTCTACAAAACATCACCACATATTTCACATCTAAGCATTATGAAAAAAAAATAACCTGGCACACGAAAATTTTTAAAGTTATATAAAAAGCTTACGTCTAATTTCTGGAAAATGTTTAATTCACTAAAAAACAAAACAAACTAGTTGTAGTTCTTATGATATATAGAAATAAGGGCTTTAAATCATCACTTCTAATCTTCACAATAAACCTGTGTCATGTATTATTTTACGAATGAGAGAATCTTAGGAAAGCTTAACTAGTCTGGCCAATGTTTCACGCCCAGAATGAAGCAAAGCTAGAATTCAAACTTAAGGCCAACTCCAAAATCTATGTTCTTAGACATATACTATGGTTCCCAAGGCAAATATAATATGTCGCCCCAATCCCACTACCTGAAAGTGTGAGAAAAGGGATATATTTCTGGAACAGTTTACTAAAACCCAAGACTGTAACTTGAGGCAAACTCTATAAGCTCTTTAAAAAATGGCTTTCTCTTTGATACAATCCTAAAACATGGTCGGGCTTAGTGGCTCACACACACCTGTAATCCTAGCACTGTGGGAGGCAGACAGGAGGATCACTTGAAGCCAGGATTTCGAAACCAGTCTGGCTGACATGGCAAAACCCCATCTCTACCAAAGAGAGAAAAATTGCCAGGTGCGGTGGCTCACGCCTGTAATCCCAGCACTTTGGGAGGCCAAAGCAGGTGGATCACCTGAGGTGAGGAGTTCGAGACCAGCCTGACCAACAAGGTGAAACCCCGTCTCTACTAAAAATACAAAAATTAGCTGGGCGTGGCGGCAGGCACCTGTAGTCCCAGCTACTCGGGAGGCTGAGGCAGGAGAATCACTTGAACGCAGGAGGCAGAAGTTGCAGTGGGCCGAGATCGCGCCACTGCACTCCAGCCTGGGCAACAGAGCAAAGCTCTGTCTCAAAAAAAACAAAAAAAGAAAGAAAAAAGAAAAATTAATCCCAGCACTTTGGGAGGCAGAGAAGCAGGAGGATCACTTGAGGTCAGGAGTTCGAGATCATTTTGGCCAATGAGGTGAAACCCCGTCTCTACTAAAATTACAAAAATTAGCCAGGCGTGGTGGTGGGCACCTGTAATCCCAGCTACTGGGGAGGCTGAGGCAGGAGGATCACTTGAACCTGGGAGGTGGAGGTTGCAGTGAGCCTAGATCGTGCTACTGCACTCCAGCCTGGGTGACAGAGTGAGATTCTGTCTCAAAAAAAGAGAAGGGAAGGGAAAGGGAAAAGAAAAGATTATCTGGGTGTGATGGCACATGTCTGTGGTCCCAGCTACTTGGGAGGCAGAGGCACAATTGCCTGAACTCAGGAGGCGGAGGTTGCAGTGAGCCGAGATCGCGCCACTGCACTCAAGCCTAAGTATGTCAAAAAAAAAAAAAAATGATGTGACAGGCCCTGTTGATTGCCCATTAATTTCCACTCCTTCGTCCTTACTGGTAAGACTCCAATTCTCTTTAGGAAGTCAGTGTGCGCAATTTTAAAACTACATTGTCCAGTTTCCCTTGTAGTTATGAGTGACCACACACTTGGTCAACAAAGTGAGGGGGATATGCTGGGTAGTTCTAGAAAACTTTTGCTTTTCTGATGCAGACTGAAGGAGAAGCAGCTATTTTTCAGCTGAGGCAAAGATTAAGTTGAAAACCATATGCTAAGGATGAAAGAACAGAAGGGCTGAAGGAGTTTGAGGCATTGTTGACATCACGGAACCAACGCAACCAGGCCTAGTGTATCTACCTTTGGATTTCGTGTTCTGGGAGAAAAACGAACTCCTATTTTGGTAAATCACTGCAGTCAGGTTTGTTACATGAAGCCTAGAGTAATCTCTAGGTCATAGCTACATACTCAGAAACAGGGCTAGCTTCACCTGCCTTTTTATAAAGAGCACTAAGGCAAAAAGTGACACACAATTGCAAACACAGTGGAAAAAGTCATCACTATTTCACATTTAGAATATTAACTAGTCCAGGCCGGGCACGGTGGCTCACACCTGTAATCCCAGCACTTTGGGAGGCCAAGGCAGGCAGATCACGAGGTCAGGAGATCGAGACCATCCTGGCTAACACGGTGAAACTCCGTCTCTACTAAAAATACAAAAAATTAGCTGGGCGTGGTGGCATGTGCCTGTAGTCCCAGCTACTTGGGAGACTGAGGCCGGAGAATCGCTTGAACCAGGAAGGCAGAGGTTGCAGTGAGCCGAGATCGTGCCACTGCACTCCAGACTGGGCGACAGAGTGAGACTCTGTCTCAAAAAATAAAAAATAAAACAGAATATTAACTAATTCCAGGAACCCAAAGATTCAGTGACAACTTACTTTGTTTCATCATCATCTTCTCAGAAATTTGGGAAGTAATTAAGCACTAGTGCCAAAAGGAGTCTGACACTAAACTATGTCTCTTCTTTTAGATGAAAGGTGGCAGCCCATGAAGCCTACCCTAGCCCATAGGCCATTCTACCCAACACAGTGTAGTGAAGATTTCATATACAAAATTTCTTAAAAAATCTAAGCCAGGCCGGGTGCAGTGGCTCACACCTGTAATCCCAGGACTTTGGGAGGCCAAGGCAGGTGGACCACCTGAGGTCAGGAGTTCAAGACCAGCCGGACCAACATGGAGAAACCCCATCTCTACTAAAAATACAAAATTAGCCAGGCATGGTGGCACATGCTTGTAATCTCAGCTACTTGGGAGGCTGAGGCAGGAGAATCGCTTGAGTCCGGAAGGCGGAGGTTGCAGTGAGTAGAGTGAGCTGAGACTGCACCACTGCACCCCAGGCTGGGCAACAGAACGAAATTCCATCTCAAAAAAAAAAAAAAATTCTAAACCATATGGCCAAACTACACTGGAAGGGCAATAATTAGCTGAAGCTCATCAGTGTAAACAGTTACTTTACCCTTTGCATGGCAGCTCTCTCTACTCCAGCACATTCCCTGTGCCCATACAGCTTTATTATTTGACATTACTAGCCTGCCATCTTAGAAGACATCGACTTTTAAGCCTTACGAAGTACAGTCCTCATTTAATGCATTATCTCTATAACACTCCTATTATAACTCTCCATTATTAAGTTAGATACCATTGATATACCCATTTATGTTATCAGTGACTTCTCTTTTATCTGAAAGTATATCTTGATGATGACAGTACATAAAACCACAAATGAAGCTCTGGATATATTTTAAGATTCTCTGAAAATATTCTCAATCATCAGAATCGGGTATCTTAGAAAATCAAAAAATTGATCTGTTTGTCTTTACCTTTCATAACAGCCTGAAGTGAATCAACTTCTTCTCTCCACTGTCTTTTCACTTCATCTATAGCTTCTTGCTTGGTGTTCTCAGAGACTGTGGCAATCGCCTTAATGTTCTCCATCTCTGCTTGAGCTTCCCACAGCTGGGTTCGAAGGTGTCCCAAATCATCTTGTGCAGCTTGTAATACTGCATTTTGCCTCTTCAGATCCTCTGGAGAGAAAAGTAAAAGACAGTCCGTGAATGTTCACTTTCATCAGACTGGCATTCCGATAAAGAAATAAGGTTTTAAAAATATAAACATACAAAATGACCCCCTTTTACTAGAGATGAGACTTAAGGTATGCTGGGTATCACAAACCAATTGCTACTATCTATCTAATGATCCAGTGGTTACGGTCATGGTTTTAAAGCTCAATTGACACATTCCCATCTGCTGACTAAATGAACTTGGTCATGTTATTTAATCTCTCTGATCTAGGTTTCCACATCTGCAAAATGGAAGTTAAAAATAGCCACCTCACAAGGTTGTTGTAATGATAATTTATTGGAAATGCTAATTAGTACAGTACCTTCTACAAACATTGAAAAAATGTTTAATAAAAGAGAAAAGGGCCGGGCGCGGTGGCTCAAGCCTGTAATCCCAGCACTTTGGGAGGCCGAGACGGGTGGATCACAAGGTCAGGAGATCAAGACCATCCTGGCTAACACAGTGAAACCCCGTCTCTACTAAAAAATACAAAAAAAAAAACTAGCCGGGCAAGGTGGCGGCGCGCCTGTCCCAGTCCCTCCAGCTACTCGGGAGGCTGAGTCAGGGGAGAATGGCGTAAACCCGGGAGCGGGAGGCTTGCATGGAGCTGAGATCCGGCCACTGCACTCCAGCCCTGGGGCCACAGAGCGAGACTCCGTCTCAAAAAAAAAAATGAAAATAAAATAAAATAAAATAAAATAATAAATAAATAAAAGAGAAAGAAAGCCGAGCACGTGGCAGTGACTACACCTATGTTCTTTAGAAGTAGCATTAATTTCTCAGCTCCCTCTTACATCTTTTAAATACTAAGTTGACGTGATATGTGTCCTCCTACATTGTTTGAAGGCCCAGGAGAACATATGTTTGGCCAAACTGACTTCAAAAAAAAGATGAACTTATTAACAGTATATGGGGATGTGTGATTGTTTTCCCATACCCTTAACAACAGTCACTATTTTCCGTCTTTTAAAACTTCTTGTAAATATCATGGGTAGCAAATGGTCATTTTAATCTACATTTCCCCTGTTAATAAGGAGTTTGAGCATCTTTTCATATATTTACTACTGACTCATTTCCTGTTTGGTGATATTCTTTACATTTGCTTCTAATGAATGATTTTCCTTCTGATCTGTAAGAGCATTTTATATATTCTGGATATTAAATCTGTCTTCTCTTACAAAACTTTTCCCAGTCAGCTGCTGTGTTTCTTTAAAAAAAAAAAAAAAAAAGTTAAGAGATAGGGTCTCAATTGTCGCCCAGGCCTGGAGTGCAGTGACACAATCACAGACCACTATAACCTCAAATTCCTGGGCTCAAACAATCCTCCCACCTCAGCCTCCTGAGTAGCTAGGACTGCAGGCATGCACCATCATGCCCAGCTAATTTTTGAAATTTCTTGTACAGGCAAAGTTTCACTATGCTGCCCAGGCTGGTCTTGGCCTCCTGGGCTGAAATGATCCTCCCGCCTCAGCCTCCCAAAGCACTGGGATTATAGGTGTGAGCCACTGTGCCTGGCTTTAACTTATGTCTTTTAGCATCTCAAGTTGTAAGGTATTTATGAAAAAAAAATTGTTCATCTTTATAAAATTATCAATTTCCTCTCCAAAGCACAATAAGTAAGCCAAACTGACCAAGAAAATAAACTGATTTAAGATCTAACTCTACCACTAACCAGCTGTATGACTTTAAGGAAATCACAAGACTCCCAAGCCTCGGTTTCCTCATGAAGACAGTGGCAATACTTTCTTGCATAAATTTCTAACTACTTATAAAAATCCAACAGTAAAATAAAAGAACTTTTAAATGTTGTGAAACATTCATTGTTATCAAACAATCACAGGAGTTAATGATTTGGTAGTCCAAGTTACAGAGGGAAATACCTAGTCATGCTAAGTTGTTTTGAAATCTTTACTTTCTCAACATCAGTTTCCATCGCTCTTAAAATACTCTGAATCTCTAGCCAAAGACAGTTTTAAGAACATTAATTACAAAAAGGAATTGTGTAAAGTCGCTTAAAGATGGACACCTAGGAAGTCGTGGTAGGCATGCAACCAGGACTAACCCAGAAAGTTATAAACACGTGAAACCACAAAGGAAAAGTTTATGTGTGTCAACTCTATATTCTGAGTCTCAAACTATTTCATAAAAGTGAAAAAAAGAAAAAGCATTATTTCTGGGATACTTGATTCATTTTTGGGTACTACAATTTTTTCAAGGCTCAAGTTTATATACTTAACAGGTCCTCGTGCTAATTACCTCTGGTACTTTTGATTTGTTGGAGATTGCCCAGAGGTATTCACTACCATGCTGTCATTATGAAAAGAAAAACTGTAAACAAATACCAAATCTAAATATCCATTTTTGGCACTTAAAAGTGAAATAGAGAGTCTGGAGGAAGACTTGGTGAACACTAACTTTAGTTATTATATATGAATATATACTATATGCGAATGTTATATTTATATATATAATACAAAAAAACAGGAGACAAACAGAAGTTTAAGATAAAGTCAGAAAATCTTAATTTTTTGTAGTAAAGCATTTCAAACATGTTTGTCAATAGTAGGAGTTCCAACATTCGTTTATTGCTTTTACTGCTGTATATGTAATTATAAAAATTTTCAAGCATATTCAGAAGTTGAGGGTATATTACAACAATCCTTCATACAACTTTCACCAAGACTCAACAGGAATCAAGATTTGCCATGCTTATTTATTTTTTTGAGACAGAGTCTCGCTCCTGTTGCCCAGGCTAGAGTGCAGTGACACGATCTTGGTTCACTGCAACCTCTGCCTTCTGGGTTCAACAGATTCTCCTGCTTCAACCTCCCGAGTAGCTGGGATTACAGGCACGTGCCACCACGCCTGGCTAATTTTTGTATTTTTAGTAGAGACGGGGTTTTGCCTTGCTGGCCAGGCTGGTCTTGAACTCCTGACCTCAGGTGATCCATCCGCCTCAGCTTCCCAAAGTGCTAGGATTACAGGTGTGAGCCACCACACCCAGCCTGCCATGCTTATTTAAACTATCCTTTTTCTTTCCCATAGTATTTTAAAGCCCCAGAAATATTACATTATTTAATGTACTGTACAGATGCATCTCTAAAAATATGGAGAGTTTCTTATATAAACAAAGTGCCACTGTCACACAAAACAAAATTAATGACTGCCTGATAACTAATACCAAATCTCTGGTAAAACTCCAATTGAACAAAA